>NC_134354.1:773586731-773886731 GCF_048569485.1 Anomaloglossus baeobatrachus | reverse complement strand
TTCATCGTTCTTATCGGGGGACTCCACCTGACTGCAGTTCATCGTTCTTATCGGGGGACTCCACCTGACTGCAGTTTGTTGCCCTCATTGGAGTCTTCACCTGATTTAGGCAAATTTGTGAACAATATTGGAGAGAAAAAGGCCTTAAAAAGTCTTAGATCTTTGAGTTCAGCTCATGAAATATGAAAAAAAACAAAAGTGTTGCCTTTATATTTTTGTTCAGTAGATTTCCGTTCAAACTTTTATTTATTTTTTAGAACTTTTTCATATTCTTATGAAACCTCGACTTCTTGTGTAAAGCGACCACATGCTGTGGATTTCTTCAGATAAACGTTGGCTACTCTTATTGATGTTAAATGGCCGCAATATCTGAAGAAAAGATGAGCACGGTCCACATTAGGACAATAATTAGTTCCAGTCTGAAGCAAGCTCTTGTTTTTATCACATTACATAGAAACACGAGAGTCAGCTCGAACGCCTCCTGCCAAATCCGAATCTGCTGGAAACTAAAAAGAAAAGTTGCCGAAATTAATCAAAAGTTTATGATGTTCTGTATACAGAAAACACTAGGTGATAAATTTTCGATGCGTGTTGGCAAGAGCCACCATCAACAAAACCGTCTTGGACGGCACATTTTTTTCTGGCCGCACAACGAGTTGGACTCTAGTCTTGGTTTTACAGAACAGGGCCGGTGAGATATCTGTCGAAAATGTTCTCTGAAGTCCAACTTTTTGTACTCTATACAGAAACCATCATTCATGTAGTATTCTGATCTACATTTATATGATGAAGGTCCCACCTCTGGGATCTGCCTTTATCTTGGGAACAGGACTTGCTGTAAGAGGGGAGGTGGTTGCGCATGCGCGACTCTCTACATTCACTTCTATGTAGAGTCCAAAAACTGCACTTGGGTATCCCATATCTCTTTAAGGGTCAATGCACATGATGTGTTTTTGATATGTATTGAAATACAGCAGAGTAATACATTACCGACAAGGTAAATTAGATTTTTGAAACCTTCTGGCTTCGCGGACTTGCAAGTCTTCAGAATGCCAATAAATTTCGTTGGTTTTGGATGCATTTGTTCTCTCAAAGAAAAAAGGGGTGGTCAGGGACTTTGATATTGATGGCTTATCCTTAGGAAAGGTCTAATCAATTTGGGTCCCACATCCTGCACCCTCCGCCAATCAACTGTTTGTGGCATTGGCGGTAGCCGGAAGGGCTCAATTACGAAGCTATAAGGTTCAGTCAACAGCCGGTATTGCACATCTGTCCCCTACTCGAGTGTAAGTACATATGTTGCTACCTCTTTTAATGAGTCATATCATGTCACATGCACTAATAGATGAAGCAAAAGATCAACTGAAGTATAGTTTCTTGTGGACCTTCCTAAGACCACCAAACAGATTGAGGTCTTCTGTAAGTCCTGTCAAGTATCTAGTGTGCTTGGAAATCTTATAACCCTTCCATCACAGATAATGTCTGAAGAGATAAGGAGTGGGCATTTTGAATTCATTTCTTAGTCGTTTTTCTGTCGACATCTGTAAGTGACTCAAGGCCACCGCCAATATCGGCAAGTGTAGTTCATGTGGACCTTCCTAAGGCCACCAAACATTAGATTGAGGTCACCTGAATCCATTTAGTTTGTCAGGACCAGCCAACTATCTAGTGTGCTTGGCAGTTTTACAATCCTCCCTTCACAGATAATGTCTGGGGAGATAAGGAGTGGGAACATTTCTCAGTCGTTTTACTGTCGACATCTGCAAGTGACTCAAGGCCACCCACCCGCCAATATCGGCAGGTATGGGCAACAGTCTAATGTTTAAAAGGGTCTCCAAACTCACACAGGATTGGGTGTGTCAGATTTCCGAATGCCAATATCTTCACTCTCGGTGAGATAAGCCACTGCCTGAGAACTCAGGGGCGCTCAGCCTTGTTTATGGAGGAGTCAAGAAAGAGAACTGTTGGCAGTCAACTATCTATTGTGCATAGGGATCCTTTCTTCACTGAAAGGCATGAAGAGTAAAGGCCCCGTTACACGCAACGACGTATCTAACAATATATCGCCGGGGTCACAGATTCCGTGACGCACATCCGGCATCGTTAGCAACATCGTTGCGTGTGACAGCAAGGAACGAGCGTTAACGATGGAAAAAACTCACCTTATCGTCCATCGTTGACACGTCGTTCCTTTTCAAAAAATCATTGATTGTTGATCTCGCAGGTTGTTTGTCGTTCACGAGGCAGCACACATCACTCTGTGTGACACCTCGGGAGCGACGAAGTACAGCTTACCTGCGGCCGCCGGCAACGAGGAAGGAAAGAGGTGGGCAGGATGTAACGTCCCGCTCATCTCCGCCCCTCCACTTCTATTGGGCGGCCGCTAAGTGACGCCAAACGAACCGCCCCTTTAGAAAGGAGGCGGTTCGCCAGACACAGCGACGTCGCTAGGTAGGCAAGTACATGTGATGGCTCTTAACGATTTTGTGCGCCACGGGCAGCGATTTGCCCATGACGCACAAACGACGGGGGCGGGTGCTTTCACATGCGATATCGCTAGCGATATCGTTGCGTGTAACACCCTCTTTAGCCTAGCCAAATATACACATTTGTAGGTGTCAAAAGATATAGCTATGAGCACAACAAATGTTTGGTTGACCTCAGCCATCTATAGTTAGAGGTCTTTAAGTCAACTAATTTAGACCAGAGAATATTTCCTTGTGTCTCATCTTCTAATACTTCAAGATTCTTCATTCTTGTCCCTTATGAGGATATGTGAAGAACAAGGAGCACCTGGCATACCAATGCCATGGTGGTTGTGTTGGACTGCAGAAGTCTTATCTAATTTCTTCAGAGACTAAATGACTTTCTACATCCCAATGAGGTGTTCAAGTGAGCCCAACTAAGAAATGGAAACTGTTTATCCCTTCAAGAATCTCTTCTTCGGCCCAGTTATTTCATATAGTGCCAAGTCTATCAATCACAGTAGCAGCTGGCCGCCGTTAAGACCTGGTGAGCTTGAGCTCCACATACACTTGCATTGGGAACTTGCTGACTATTCTGTATGGGTAGATACTAGATGTTCCTTGACTCACAGGCGTACTCAGGTGTGTCTAGATGCTTACATACACTGGTGGAGGGATTTACCGCAATGGTCGAAGTCTATGTGGTTAATTTTCAATGGATTTGTGCTTTCTCAGGAACAGGGTACTGAATTTCCTTACTGGATTGAAGAGTTGCCCCACTCATCATCTACCGGTCAATGAATAAACTGCTATACGTAGTGAAGGAAGACGTGGTGGACATAAGCATCCAACTCTCCATTATTTGAGTATTTCAGAGATACGTTCTTAGGATTTGCGGAGGTCCCATCTGTCAGACACCTACCAATACACTGGGCTCTGAATTTCCTTATTCGATTGAACAATTGCCCCACTCATCGTCTACAGGTCAATGAATAAACTGTCATACACAATGAAGGAAGAAGCGGTGAACATAAGCGTCCACCTCTCCATTATCCAAGTATTTCAGAGCTACGTTGTTAGGATTTGTGGAGGTCCCATCGGTCAGAGGCCTACCAATAGGCAAATTATCACCTATCCTGTGGATAAATAATGACTTGCTGAGATAGCACAAGCCTATTAAGTGTTGGAAGCTCAACAAAACAGAGTTCTGCAAGAAACGAGAGGTTGTGCCTGCACGAGGCGTCTTCGCACTACATGTGCACAATGCTTAATGTTTCATCCTGAAGAAGAGACCAGTTTGCCTCGAAACGCCTAGATGTATAAACCTGTTAAGTTTTATCCAACTCCTCGTTTGATTACACAGGCAGCGCAGAGGAACCACTTTCTACTTCATTATATTCACAATGCTTAGGAATCACTTCCGGCAGTTTTATCAAGATCGACTTCCTTTTTTTTCCCCCAAGATTAATATTAATAAAGGTGTCAATCAGTAGTAAAAGCACTGTAACACTTAATTAGTTTGTACAAGCCATATCTATGTTGGCCTTCACAGTAAAGTGGTTGGGTAAATATAAGAGAACTGCAAATACTCTCATCCAAAGTGAAGGATAAAAAGGGTCAGAAACACAGTAACAATCACCGTGAAAGTCGCGGATCCAATAAAAAAAAAATTAAATAGTTTATCTTAGTCAAACACTGTGATTGAACGTACACCAATGCATAGACGTATCGAAGGTCATAGAAAGCCACAATCGACAGACGTCATTGCAGTATATTCACGGGATGTATCGGCGTCTGTAAGATCTTGTAGCTTTACCTATATTCAATGGGGATGAAATAAAAGGATATTTACCGGAAGGAAAAAACAATACCCTAACGCACAGACCAAGAAGCTCGTGATACATCAAACAGTGCTGCCGCTCAATGCAAGCAGTAAGAAATGGAATCATTTTCCGGTGGCCAAGCGGGACACAATCCAACACTTGGCTGCCTTAGGTTCAACTGGGCAAGTAACTTAAAAAATAGGAAATATTGGTAAGAAAAGGTCTAGAGAAAGGACCAAAGCACCGTCCTGGTCCAGCGTCCTGTCCAGTTCTCCATGGCTGCAGGTCTTCACTTATGTTCTTGGCATCCTCAATCTGGCATCATCGGTGTCTCTGGCCTTTACTTGGCTCCGCGAGAAGTTAAATTGCTCATTGGCCATATTTCCTACATCACTAGTGACCGCTCACAAACATGCACGCTTGGCTTGGACAGGTGTAATCAAAAGCAAGAAGGGGATAAGCCACTGCTAAGGATGAGCAAGTTTCAAAATACTCGGATTCGTGATACTCGTAACGAGTACTATCTAATACTCGCGTATGCGTTCCACATAGTGTGTGCAATGCAAGTCAATGGGGAATACTCACAATGTAACGAGTAACCTGAATGCCGCTCCATCCGTGCGAGTAGCAAATAGTACAGTATTCGGGGTTACTCGTTACCTTGCGAGTATTCCCCATTGACTTGCATTGCACACACTATTCGAAATGCATACGCGAGTATAAAGCCTGCTTTACACCTTACGATTGTGCATACGATATTGTATGCGATCGTTCCCGCCCCCATCAATTTGTTAAACGTGTCGCAAAAACGATTATTTCCCGTCACACGTACTTACCCTTCCATACGACCTTGATGTGGGTGGCGAACATCCACTTCCTGGAGTGGGAGGGACGTTCGGCGTCACAGCGACGTCACGCGGCCACCAGCCAATAGAAGCGGAGGGGCGGAGATGAGCGGGACGTAAACATCCCGCCCACCTCCTTCCTTCCGCATTGCCGGCGGGAGCCGCGAGACGCAGGTAAGCTGCTGTTCATCGTTCCCGGGGTGTCACACAATGCGATGTGTGCTACCTCGGGAACATTGAACAACCTCACGTTCAATTTTTAGGAATTGAATGACGTGCATGCGATCAACGTTTTAACGTTCAATCGCAACCGCACGTAGCTGTCACACGTTACAATATAACTTACAATGCCAAATGTGCGTCACTTACGACGTGACCCCGCCGACACATTGTAAGATATATTGTAGCGTGTAAAGCCCGCTTTAGACAGTACTCGTTACGAGTATTGCAAATCCGAATATTTAGAAACTTGCTCATCATTAGCCACGGCCCAAAATGTCTGGTGGAGTTTTATCTTTCATGATAATTGGACATATTGCAATCCAACAACTCAACAGTTCTTTCCCCCAGAATCATGACATCACCATGGTAAGCCGGTCTTGACGAAATTCATAAATATTGGTAAGAAAAGGTCTAGAGAAAGAGCCAAAGCACCGCCCTGGTTCAGTGTCCAGGCCAGTCCTTCATGACTGCAGGTCTTCACTTATGCGCTTGGCATCCTCAATCTGGCATCGTCGGTGTCCAAAATGTCTGGTACAGTTTTATCTTTCATGATAATTGGACATATTGCAATCCAACAAGCTCAACAGTTCTTTCACCCAGGATCGTGACATCACTATGGTAAGCCGGTCTTGCCGAAATCCGTGAATTCATTCGACATACTGTAGATGTAATATTCGTGGGCAACTTTTGGCCAGACTGGACAGATTCCAACACTGCTTAAAGGGGGCTTTACACGCTGCGACATCGCTAATGCGGAGTCGTTGGGGTCACGGAATTTGTGACGCACATCCGGCCGCATTAGCGATGTTGCTGCGTGTGACACCGATGAGCGATTTTGCATCGTTGCAAAAACGTGCAAAATCGCTCATCGGTGACATGGGGGTCCATTCTCGATTATCGTTACTGCAGCAGTAACGATGTAGTTCGTCGCTCCTGCGGCAGCACACATCGCTATGTGTGACGCCGCAGGAACGAGGAAGCTCTCCTTACCTGCCTCCCGGCCGCTATGAGGAAGGAAGGAGGTGGGCGGGATGTTACGTCCCGCTCATCTTCGCCCCTCCGCTTCTATTGGGCGGCCGCTCAGTGACGTCGCTGTGACGCCGCACGGACCGCCCCCTTAGAAAGGAGGCGGTTCGCCGGTCACAGCAACGTCGCCGGGCAGGTAAGTATGTGTGACGGGTCTGGGCGATGTTGTGCGGCACGGGCAGCGATTTGCCCGTGTCACGCAACAGATGGGGGTGGGTACCCACGCTAGCGATATCGGGACCGATATCGCAGTGTGTAAAGTAGCCTTTAGACTCAACTGGGCAAGTCACTTAAAAAAATAGAAAACATTGGTAAGAAACGGTCTAGAGAAAGGGCCAATGTGCCTGCCTGTTCCAGCGTCCAGGCCAGTCCTCCATGGCTGCCTTAATCTAGCATTGTTGATGTCTTTGGTGCTAACTTTTCCTCGTGAGAAGTTGGATTGATCATTAGCCATATTCCTTACATCTCTACTGACCACTTATAAACATGCACGCTTGGCTTGCACAGGTGTTATCAAAAGCAAGCCACTGTCCAAAATGTCTGGTGGAGTTTTATCTTTCGTTATAATTGCACATAATGCAATCCAACAAGCTCAATAGTTCTTCCCCCAGAATCGTGACGTCACCATAATAAGCCGGTCTTGCCAAAATCTGTGCATTCATTGGACATATTGTACATCTAAAATTCATGGGCAACTTTTGGTAAGACTGGACACATTCAAACACTGCATTAGGCTCAACTGGACGCTTGGAGGTTTTTACCCACTACACCGAACCCTAAACATGAGTCAAAACTAGCACTGCGGAGACACGAGGATTAGTGGGTGCTCTTGTCCTCTGGCTTGGCTGTCTTCAGAAAGACTACACGGACCAGGGCTCATACCAGTGAACGCTCGCACTCCTTCCCCATGGGCAAAACATTACTCAGACAACACAGCATGAGGGAACCACACATTGGTAAGACTTTATTGGGTCATTGTACATTCCCAGCAAGAACACAAGATGGTACAAGCAACAGAGTCTCACCCTTCCGGTGGCTTGCCAGGCATTAGTCTTTGTGACTTCGGAGCTTCCAGGGCCAACTATCCCAGTCCAGCCGCATGCCGCTTTTGGCGGCCACACACTGAGAAGAGATAGTGGCAACTTAGGAAGCAGTTCTGTGAACCTTCAGCTGCAACCGTGGATCCTAAGCTGAAATCCTGTAGAATATCCAAAGTGAAGGAGTTCTGTGTTTCCTCAGTCAGAACCGAAGCTCATCGGCTAAGATGTTGTGGAATCCTTATTTCTGGTGACAGGAGCAAGGCCCTTTTTATAGCCCTCCATTCTTATTTCAGGGTATTGTGTCTTACAGGAGTAGTTGGAGATGACTGCTCTGTCATTGGTATAATTATTATATGATTAATTTAAGAATTAATTTTCCTCTGAACTATGCAGTCAAAGGGACTGAGGCAATACAAATTTACAGACAATAAAGACCCCTTTACACACAGCAACACCGCTTGAAATATCGCTGTAATGTCACCGGTTTTGTGACGTAAAAGCGACCTCCCCAGCGACATTGCAGTGTGTGACACGCATCAGCGACCTGGCCCCGGCTGTGAGGTCGCTGATCGCTACAAGTCGTTCAGGACCATTCTTTGGTCTTTTGTTTCCTGCTGCGCAGCATGTATCGGTGTGTTTGACACTGTTACAACGACATCATTAGCGACCCAGCCCATAGGCGTGCTAGCGTTCCCTTTCCAGCAAGGTCGTTTTGCAGGTCTGTATCGCTGCTGCGTCGTTGGTCAGATCTGCCTGTTTGACAGCTCACCAGCGACTGTTAGAGACTTTCCAGCGATCCCGGCCAGGTCGAGATCGATAGAAAGTCTCAGAGTGTAAAGGTGCCTTAAGGCTCTAAACAGTCTAGGAAGAGACAATGGTTAACTTGTCTTGATTTAACAAACAATAGGACCCATATGTCTGGCCTAATTAAGACCAGTTCACCGCCAACACAAGTGGCCAAACATTAAGTCATCACAAGCATTAATTCTGATAGGTGAGAAGGGTCATCCTTTTTGTTTTGCGCTCAACGTTTTCTTATGTACACTGTGTTTGAACCCTAAAGGCCCCCATAAACTTAAATAAGCAGCTAAACCCACTGGCATTGTCGAGACAGGACAACTTTCTCATATGATATAGGGGCCACTCAGCTCTCCCAACAGATGATGTCAGTGGAGATGAGTTTGGGCAGTTGACATTTCGATGCCCGATCCTTTTGTTTTCAGAAGAGATAAGCCACTGCCAGATACTTCTCTTCCCTCCAACCCTTAGAAAACACATGAACGCTAAGCTGTGCCAAGCATCCATGTGCATGGGGTGAATCGGGAGAGGTAGCTGTCGATTGAGCAAAGGTATGACCAGCTTTCAAAGGATTCCATGCCTAACCCAACTCGGGGCTGATCACCCAAGAACGTCTTTACTTATGTCCTTCCAGGTGTTCAGAATGTTTTTTTTTCAGAACTGAAATTTTTGCTGAAACAAAAAGCATAGGAGGTCTCCACAATTATTAATATTTCTTCTTCTGCATGGGCGTCTAAGAAGCAGAGTCTCACATTTCCTTGCGTCTAGGTCATATCTGGCACAGAAAAAAGATATTACTGCCGTCGGGACCGCATTAAGGTCCAGGGTTGAGCACGATTGAGCAGACACAACACCTTTTCCGAATCTTTAAAAAATAAAACAAAGTCCAACCACGAGAAGATAGTTATAGGATGGTGGACATCGGGGGAGAGAGAGCTGGCATGAGAAATGTGCAGGTAGACTACAAGGAAACAAGTTAATTTCAGTAAAAAAAGTCTTACGGAGCAGAGACAGGTGGGAAGAACAAGACGCAGACATTCTCTGGAATATCGGAGATCAACAGAGGGTGGAAAAAAAGGCAATAAGTAGTATAAAACGGAAGAATCGAGACAGCTGGAGGACACATCAGGGTGAACAAAGGAGACATCACCGAGAGGAGACGATAGAAGGGAGGGTTAAGGATATGTTTGAGAAAAAAACATAACATCGGGAAGAAGAAGACAGAAATGGTCATAAAAAGCCTGTAAAGTCAATGCGTGCACAGATCCACGGGCCGAAAGAGAGCGAAGCACGATGGAAAGAGATAAAATAAGTGATGATCAAAGGAGGGGAAATGGCAGAGATTAATGCAGTATGTAATAAAAATAATAAACAGGTCGTCTTGCTATGTTGTACTGGACGTATGAAATACTGCAAAGGCTTATTAAAATGAATTCCAATGCACGCGGGGTGGTGGAACATCTGCAATCATGTGGTATGAACGGATTCCAAGGTTTTATTACATGGAGTCTAAGTGTAAATGACCAAATCAGTGAGAGAAAATAGTGTCACCAGGTCCAACCATCACGGGGTGATAGTCCGAGCGTACGTTATGCATGTCCCTCTCTTCTGGGAGTCCTCCAAGCCTTTCAGAAGAACAAAGAAGGAAAAGAGGACACCTTTCTATGGAGCTATTACTATAGATGCCCATACCTTATTCCATTGGGATTGGCCAACAAAGTAACATGCATGAAGGCCACTAAGCCTACGTTCACAAAGTCAGCTGGATTCAGTAGACCAGTCACTTCCAGAAATTGCTTATGTGACTGGCTGTCACACGGCATTTGGCTGAAAAATCTGGTGCTGTTCACACCACAGACTCCAACACTCCACACTGTGGTTTCTCTGGGGCTTCGGAGTTGCACAGTCAGACTCGGGCGTCGGCCAACTCTATGCTTATTAGTACTTGGGCTAGCAGGGGTTAATCTGTCCTAGTCTGCTGGTTACCTCTAGGATCACATGTAATGAGAAACCTATCACAGCTTCTCCCCGCCTTTTTAAGATGGTGGAAACTGACTTCCTGTGCCGATTATAGCATAAAGCCAACCAGTCCAAGTGCCATTGTGATCCAGTTGCTTGTGAACTATGGAGTGCTGTTTGGTGTGTTGTGAAAATTCTCTTGTTGTCTCTTTATTCCCTCCATGCTCTTTATTTCCTCCTGATCATGTATCGTCTAATACCTCTGTGTGTGATTGCTGGGAGTTAGAGTTTTGATTTCCTCGTTTGTCCATTTGTGTGGGTTTAACCACTCCTGTCCCGACCCCCCCCTGGGGTTGGGGAGAGGGGGTATTAGATCAGGGCTTGCCAGGAGCAGGGCTAGGTTGGTGGTCCAGACCTCTTCACCATCAGAAATACCTCTGGGATAAGAGACCGCTAGGGCCCCCTAGCCTGAGGGTCAGTCTAGGAGACCTGGCCCCTGGTTATACCCTTATACTTCATGACACTGGCTTCATGTGACCATCTGCATATGAGACGCTTTTAGGAGCTCCCTATTATGTACATGCTCTAGTCTGATCTGTAAATTGGAAGAAACAAGATCATACTGCAGTATCATTTTATATGGACTCAAAGTACTACAAGTGTGAAAAATAGCCAATGTGAATTAGCATATAGGTTAAAATACTGACTGATAAGCTACAGTCCAACCTGTCACGGAGGGACTTACCCAACCCTGACACGCAAGCATGGTCGGACAAACTGAATGTGCATGTCTATCGCAAAATTGGGAGAAATAATGGTTAATCTGACAGGTATATAATGTACATTGCCAAGACAAAGACCAGAACTTACTTCTTCTGACCCTTTGTTTGGCATCGTGAAGTCAATTACTGGGTAAATTCTGACCACTGGTAAAGTTTTGGTGTTCCTCCTGTTGTAAGTCCTTGTGGTAGTGCCAAGAGGGCCACATACAGCCCACCAGTTGACAATAAATTTCAGATACTAGCCGAACAGCTATTACTGGGCAACAGCAAATCCTCTTCGCCCTTCCCCCCATGGTTCCAACAAGTATATCTTTATTCCCAATGGGTAGGGTCCAGTAACCGGTAAGATATGCCTAGCTTTGGTTTATCTTGGGTGGAAAGGAAAGGATCTGGCATTATGAGTAGAGTTGAGCTGGAAGGCAATAATCCGGGGCCGGCGGGTCGGTAACAGACTTAAAAATAAGTCCGATCCGCTCCGGAATCCGGTGCCCATATAAGTCAATGGGGACCGGAATCCGGAGGGTTAAAACGTTTGTGGAGGGGCTAGGGGGCTGGGAACGAGAGCGGCATACTCACCGAGGCGCTGTCATGGGGACACACTCCTTCTGGGTCACGCTGTTACTTTCCGGAGCCGACAATTCAATATTCATGGTTTTCCCCGCCCACCGGCGTGTGTTGGTTGCAGATAGACACGCCCCCATCCTGAGTGGCAGCGTGTCAGCTAACTGCAACCAATCACAGGTGCCAGGATGGCCGGTGGGCGGGGAAAGCAGTGCACTGTCGGTCACGGTGGTAAACACACTCTGCAGCACAGTTATAGCGCTCGGCTGCAGCCCCAGCCGTCGCGCAGTATCTGTGCTGTTTATCCAGTGCCCGGAGTCACACGTGCGAGGCTGCCGGGTGCTGCCAGAGCCCCTCGCACCTGTGATTCCGGTGAAAGTTAAAAAAAAACAAAAAAAAAAAACGACGTGCGGTCCCCCTAATCTTCACATCCAGCCAAGATAACGCCGGCCGGGGGCTGGTATATCCTCACCAGCAGCCGTCCGGTATGTCGCATCTGTTAGATGCGACATACCGGTGTGCGATACCGGCTCTTCCCGCTGGCATGATGCGGTGCCAGTCGAGGTAATAGCAGGGGTTAATAGCAGCAAATAGCTGCTGCTACACCCTAGGTTTGTGATGGCACAGGCGTCTGTCAGATACCTGCATCACACAAACCTGTAAGTGACAGTAAATAAACACAGACACAGAAAAATCCTTTATTTGAAATAAAATACAAAACACTCCTCCTTCACCACTTTATTAACCCCCAAACACCCTGCAGTTCCGACGTAATCCACAGGAGAAGTCCCACGCCGCTTCAGCTCTGCTACATGTTAGAGCGAGCAGCCATAGAGCACGGCTGCCCGCTCTGAGTGCAGCGTAGTACTGACCACGATAAGCGATGACTGCACGGCAGACAATGTCACAGGCTGGGGGGCGGGTCAGCCAGGAACCAATCACAGCTGAGAGGACGGCCGGTGGGCGGGGAAAACACGGAAAGCTGTGTGACAGCACAGGAAGTGAAAGCGCAACCCGGAAGCAAGTGTGCCGCCATGACAGAGTCTGGTAAGTATGAAACGCTATTTATTTATTGGTTGTTTTTTTTTTTCATTTTTTATTAAATGCCGGATCGTGCAGCCGGAATATCAGGCCCGGGAATAGTGCTGAAACCGCGCGGATCCGGACATTTACAGCCCGGGCCCGCTCAGCCCTAATTATGAGTATTACCACACTGCCCCTTCTTTCCCCCAACATACACCATTGTGGGAAAGTCAGAACACCGTAATACAAATTGGATGGCCAGTCCCTCTAAATTCGCCGGTTGACATTTATCCAATGTGTAGGGTTGTCTTTGTCCATCAAAACCATCACAAGAGTGGGATTCACTTCTTCTACTGTAGACGATATTTGGACACTTCAAGACTGGGTGAACTTTAGCCAAACGTTTGAAGGGTCATTTGGATCTGCCCAAAAGGTTTTGCAAGGCTTTGGTGGGACATTTTACAAAGGGCTCTGGAGCTAGGTGGCCATAAACATTAGATTAATGCTGGCCGACCAACTAATGTGTATTTGACCTCCTACCGACAATCATTTGGCAGATTTTGGGTAAAAAATGGATTTCTAACCAGCACAGTCCATTTTGTCACAAGGGAGATAAAAAGAAATCCATAACACTAAGGGAAATATAAATATTATAATAAAATTCCCATCATCTTATTATCTGATGGTCCCCCCCCGTTGCCCTGAACTCACCTTGGCTAGTTAGAGGGCCTGGGAGAGCACTAGTCTCAAAACTGCAATAACACAACAGGGAGTAAGTGTGACAAACAGAAAAAAGATAGAAATAAAAAGAAAACACTCCAAGCTCCTCCGATGCAGCTAAACACCACAGCTGCAATAGTCACGACTCCTCAGCTTCTTCCAAAGAAAGACTGCTTCCAAAGTGATCAACACATGACTTTTTATAACATAGGGAGTGGTCAAAAAAGAGCTGCACCTGAGATTAGGGCTACAAAGGACAGCCAGATAGGAAAGAGTCCTTAACCTCTAAAAAAAAGAAGAGTCACTCAAATACAAGTTTGAGTGACGCCTGTCCGCACGCTGTCCTGCCCTCCTCTACCGGTGGGGACATTGGCTCTCTCGGTTGTCTGGCCGTCCCGAGGTAGCTGCCCTGTCCCAAGTCCATACTGTGCTGCTGCATCCCAGAGCCTGTGTACACCTCACAAAATTCCTGGTTCTTCTTGAAGGCTTCACACACGGCCATGCCCCCTGTCTTACAGGGCCAATGCTCCCCAACCTGGAAGTGCCTCTCAGGTCAGCTGAGAGTTTTCAGGTAAATAAAGCACTTTCCCCATAAGGGAGGTGCCTGGGCAATGAGTTAGTAACTTTGCTAGTTCTCAGGTCCTCTGTGCTGCTGCTTTACTGTACTATATGCTGCTGCTGATTTGTTCCTGTTTCAGTGCACTTCTTTTCCACCGCTGCTGCTACTACCATCTACGCCGGCTGTTAGCTCGAAACCAGCTGTTTCAAGTATCCACGCTGCTGCCATAACCATCCATCCATTCCGGATGGATCCACAACTCTTAATGTTGCTGCTGCCGCTATCACCAGGGACTGTACTGTGTCCGTGGCGCCAGCTGCCGGAGTACCACAGATCTCCTGGGGCTGCCCTCTGCCGACTGCTTACCAGCGTGTGTATCTGTGGACACCTCTGGTGGTCTAGTTTACACCCCCAACGGCAAGTGAACAGTACCTTTGGTCCAGTGGACCCACTAATACAGTGCTCGTCCCGCAAGCTTAATAAAGGCACTGTGACCATCTGGTCCCAGACTCGCCAGAGGTCTCCGCAGAGCGGGACACACTCATGACACCTACAATATTACCTTATTTGTGAGTTGCCATCTTCTCATAGGTTACATACCCTCACAGGAATATTTTGGGACCGATTCTTAGTCCAGATTTGATCATTGAGACTTAATTGGGTCTGGCAATGCCGGATTAAAAGAATTTGGCTTTCTATATTGCCTTTCCATGATTGACAGCTGCAAGCCAGTAAGTCAAAGGCAGATAACGACAATTATCAGGACAAATAAACACATGCCTCGGCACATGTAATAAGCAGCCTGCGATCTGCTACAGCTGGTGCAGCAGAGGCAGATGCCACCAGGACGTGGTAACGGGAGACAGATGTCTTTCCCAAGTATTCACAAATGATCCAAATTCTCAATGAAAGCGGCACCCCACGCTCGGGAAGACGGGGAAATGCTGAGTGAGCTGCTCGCTGCGCTTCGAGAAACCGCTCCCACATTACAAGGAGCACCTGTTACGTCCTCTCATTCCATCTCGAGCTGTCGTGGAAGTAAAGGACGCCGGAGCCGTGCCGAAACCTTCCCAGTGTGCACACGGCTACTAATGTGCTTTATGTACCGCAGTCATCCCGATCAGACGGAAGCAGGAAGTCTGTGATTATTAAGAGTATCCTAAGAAGATACCCAGTGTGAAAGGGGGCAAGAAAGCCATGCAGCGAAAGGCAATGAGGGGCTCGGGACCGCAGCGCTAGTGATCACTAAGGTCCCAGCAATCACATATTTATCACTTATCAAGTGCATCGGTGAGGAATGAAAACCCAATTTAAGACATTTCTGCTTTTTTCTATTTTTCATTTCTCATTACAATTGCATAAATAGATAATTCTTATTGGCACAGATAGTGCTGCCTTACCGTACACCGTACTATTCACCCAAACATTCCGTCTATTCTTTCAAATTATGTAGGCACAGATTTTGTTTTCTCTATCCCTTATGAATGGTGGAGATATATATAACACTTCCTCCCTTTCTATCCTTGTAAATTATGTAGGCACAGATAGTACTACTTTCTGACTCTCTATAAATTATGTAGGCACAGCTAGAACCGTACTACTTCCCTAACGCTCTCTGTAAATTATGCAGGCACAGATAGTACTATTTCCCTGACTCTCTGTAAATTATGTAGGCACAGATAGTACTACTTCCCTGTCTTTCTCTGTAAATGATGTACTTTTTGTTTTCATATGCAAGTCAAACATGTGCAGAAAATACTGCTGATATCTTTCCATGTAAATTATGTAGGCACAGATAGTACTACTTTCTGACTCTCTCTATACATTATGTAGGCACGGATAATACTACTTCCCTGACTCTCTGTAAATTATGGAGGCACAGATAGTACTACTTCCATAACCTCTCTGTAAATTATCTAGGTACAGATAGTACTGCTTCCCTGACTCTCTCTGTAAATTATTTAGGGACAGATAGTACTGCTTCCCTGACTTTCTCTGTAAATTATGTAGGCACAGATAGTACTGCTTCCCTGACTTTCTCTGTAAATTATGTAGGCACATATTACGACTTCCCTGTCTTTCTCTGTAAATGATGCACTTTTTGTTTTCATATGCAAGTCAAACATGTACAGATAATACTGCTATCTTTCCATGTAAATTATGTAGGCACAGATAGTACCCCTTCCATGACTCTCTCTGTAAATTATGTAGGTAAAGATAGTACAACTTGCCTGACTTTCTCTGTAAATTATGCAGCCACAGATAGTACTACTTCCCGGTCTTTCTCTGTAAATGATACACTCTTTGTTTTCATATGCAAGTCAAACACGTACAGACAATACTTCCGATATCTTTCCATGTAAATTATGTAGGCACAGATTGTACTACATTAATATCTTTCTATGCAAATAATGGGCTCTTTGTTTTCATACTCAAGTCATATATGTACTGATAATACTGCTGATGTCTTTCCCGGTAAACCATGTAGACACAGGTAGTATGGGCATTTTCTTTTCTGTAAATGGTGTAGACATTAGTAACTTCCCCTCCATATATTTTTTAGGTACATTCCGTATGCACAGAAAGTGCTAGGTCCCGGTTTCCATATGTAAATTACGTAGATGGCCGTTTATGGAATTACCCAATTTAAAGTTTAATTACTTAAAATTCGATTTAATGAAATACCTTAAAAAAACAAAACGTACCTGCTTTTTCTTTCGATCAGTATGGCGACATATGAGGCGGGCAAAGCGGCCCAAAATCCTGGCGTCCAGAAGTAAAATTTTCCCAGAATCTTCCTGCAATACAGAATTGTAATTAATGCACCAAATTAAATACTCATCCCATCGCCTAGCCGGCAGATGCGCTTACAAAACACAGAGGCTGGGCACTAGGCAGTGAATGGGTTAAAAACCATATGGAACACTGGTTTTCATGGGTCGGACGGGGATGCAGGTCATTTCTCCCGAAACAATGGTTCTTTGTATGAAGCGACCTCTGTAAACATGGTTCCTTATGGCTTGGACCCAGGACAAATCACGGCGCACTTTATGTTCTCCATCTTTTCTTCAGTATAGAAACATTTCATTGCAAGGGATTATTAAAGGGCCAGCGTTCCCTGATTACAAAGAGCGAATAACGAGCGGAGATAAGAACAGTAATTACAGGACAACACGATGTATAGAAAACGCCCCCGATGCAGAAGTATAATAATACTACATGCCGTACTGAAAAAACATAGCAGCACATGACTCTGAAGACGCCTAGAATATTGCTGGGTTTCTAAAAGGGCATTTAAGATTTAAGGCAGGAATTTTATATGTTCTATCTCCCTGAAAAATAAGGATGCACAGGTAGTACTGTCTCCTTCACTCACCGTTCAGTTATAGATAGTACTGTCTCCTTCACTCAGCCTTAGTTATAGATAGTACTGTCTCCTTCACTCACCCTTCAGTTATAGATAGTACTGTCTCCTTTACTCAGCCTTAGTTATAGATAGTACTGTCTCCTTTACTCAGCCTTAGTTATAGATAGTACTGTCTCCTTCACTCAGCCTAAGTTATAGATAGTACTGTCTCCTACACACAACCTTATTATGTAGATACAGATAGTACTGTCTCCTTAACTCACACTCAAATTATGTAGATACACATAGTACTGTCTCCTTAACTCACACTCAAATTATGTAGATACAGATAGTACTGTCTCCTTCATTGATCCTCAAATTATGAAGATACAGATAGTACTGCCTCCTTCACTCATCCTTAAGTTATAAGTAGCACTGCCTCCTTCATTCCCCCTAAATTATGTAGATACAGGTAGTACTGTCTCCTTCACTGACCCTCAAATAATGTAGATACATGTAGTACTGTCTCCTTAATTGACCCTCAAATTATGAAGATGCAGATAGTACTGCCTCCTTCAGTCACCCTTAAATTATGTAGATACAGGTAGTACTGTCTCCTTCACTGACCCTTAAATTATGTAGGTACAGATAGTACTGTCTCCTTCACTGACCCTTAAATTATGTAGATACAGATAGTACTGTCTCATTCACTCACCCTTAAGTTATAGGTTGTACTGCCTCCTTTTCACTGACCCTTAAATTATGTAGATACAGACAGTACTATTTCCTTAAGTCACCCTTACATTATGTAAATACACATAGTACTGTCTCCTTAACTCACTCTCAAATAATCTAGATACACGTAGTACTGTCTCCTTCACTGACCCTCAAATTATGAAGATACAGATAGTACTGCCTCCTTCACGCATCCTTAAGTTATAGGTAGCACTGCCTCCTTCATTCACCCTTAAATTATGTAGATACAGGTAGTACTGTCTCCTTCACTCACCCTTATTATGTAGATACAGATCGTACTGCCTCCCTGTCCTTCTTTAAAAATTATGTAAAAATTGATAGCACTGATTACCTGTCTCTGTCTGTAAATTATGAAGACACAGATAGTACGTCCCCAACAACTCTATTTATAAATAGAGAAGGAGCTGATAGTACTAGCTCCCTTTCTACTGTTAAAATGATGCACCTGTACACAGGACAACTTTCCTCTACCTGTAAGTGATTGTCACAAATAGTACTGTCTCCTTTTCTCTCTTTGTCAATGATGTAGGTAGATAGTACTGCCTTCTCATCTTTCCTTGCAAATGATGTAGCTATGGATACAGCTACATCCACTGAACTCCTTTTAAATGATATAGGTACAGACAGTACTGCCTCCTCTTCTTTTTTTTGCAAATGTATACTGCTACATCCTCTGAACTCCTTTTAAATGATATAGGTACAGATAGTACTGCCTCCTCTTCTCTTCTTGCAAATAAATACTGCTACATCCTCTCAACTCCTGTTAAATTATATAAGTACAGATAGTACTGTCTACTCATATTTATGTGGTTACACAGTTCTTTCTCCATGTAAATGATGTAGGTACGGGTATTACTGTCTCCCTTTCTCTCTGTGTAAACCATGAAGCTGGAGATAGTATTGCAACCTCATCATTCCTTGTAAATGATGAAACCACAGATACTACAGTCTCCCTTTCTCTCTTTGTAAATGATGCAGGTACAAATAGTATTACATTTCCTTCTCTCCATGTAAATTAGATAGGAATAGATCGTTTGAGTAAAACTTTAAATGAGCAGATAGTACTGCATTCCCATCTCTCATTGTGAATGATGAAGGTCAAGATAGTACTGCCTCCCCTTCTCTCTATGTAATATATTTCTGTGCAGATACTACTCCCTCTTCTTTTTGTGTAAACCTTTAACGAGCAGATAGTACTGCATTCCTTTCTCTCCATGTAAATCATGAAGCTGGATCCAGTACTGCAATCCCATCTCTCCTTGTAAATGATGAAAACACAGGCACTACTGTCTATTTGTAAATGACGCAGGTAGAGATAGTACTACATTCCCTTCTCTCCATGTAAATTATGTAAGGAAGGGTAATTTTCACTCAGTTGAACTTTAAGGAGCAGAGAGTATTGCATCCCCATTTCTCATTATAAATGAAGTCACAGATAGTACTGTCTTCCCTTCTCTGTATATAATAGATTTGGGTGAGGATAGTACTGTCTCTTCTTTCTGTGTAAACACTTAAGGAGCAGATAGTTCTGCATCCAATTCTCTCCTGGTAAGTGACAGAGGCATGGATAGTACTGCCTCACTTTCTCTCCATGTAAATGATGTAGGTACAGATATTACATCCTATCCGTCTCTCTTTGTATGGAAATCCCGGATATAAAGTTCCTATCGGAATCTCTCCCCTCCCACAATAATATTAATTTTGCAGTGCCAAATAAGCTTAAAAACGTGGGGGCTAGGTATTAATGTGATTATCTGGGGTAGTGCATTCTAGAAAACTGGAGCAGCACGAGCGAAGTCTTGGAGACAGAGGTGTGAGGTTCGGTTTATGGAGGATGTTAGTCTTAGATCATTCGCAGAACGGACAGCACGGGTAAGCTGATAGATAGAGATAAGAGAGGAGATGTAGGGTTGTGAAGAATTGTGGAGAGCTTTGTGGGTGAGATAGATAAGTTTGTATTGTAATCTATAGCTGATGGGTAATCAGTGCAATGACTGGCACAAGGTGAAGGCATCGGTGTAGCAGCTGGACAGAAATACGGCCCTGGCTGCCAAATTCAGGACAGTGCTCTGTAGGCATCATCATTCGATACATGGTAGCTCGGTGTTTAGCACTTTTGCTTTGCAACACTGGGGCCCTGGGTTCAAATCCCACATCAATAATATAAATCGCACCTTTAATATTCTAACCCCCGCCTCTGTTCTGTAAAAACAGACCTTTAATCCCATATGGTAATTAGGATGCTCGGTGCAGCCCTGGTGTGGATAAGAGGCTGAGCGTGCTGTTCTGTCCACTGGTTTTCCACTTTCCTGCCTCGCTCACTGGTGATTGACAGCAGCGGTCTCAGCTTTCTCTGCAGAAAATGCCAGCGGCAACATGCAAAACCAGTGGCAGAACAGTGCACTGAGGCTCTTAGCCACACAGAGGATGCACCAAGCACCATAATTCTGCAGAACGAAGGCAGCGGTTAGAACGGTAAAGGAGCAATTTTTATAGGGGCTATTTCTCCTAAAAGGCTATGCGCTTAGTTTATACTGTCAGTTGGGCTGACAGACCCTTTTTAAGGAATTGCTAATAATGTAATTTCAGAAAGACCTTACGTTAACCCTTTCCTGCTACACAACATAACATTAAGTCATGTAGTGAGTGCAAGGCAATGGACCGGGCTCAGGAGCTGAGCCTGCACCATACACGTCATATGATTGCTTTAATGCTCACGGCCGGTAAAGGTGCAGCGAGTGGGGTTAGTGGACCCAATGAAGCACATGGGGGATTCGGGCTTACCCTTTAGTAGGAGGGAATAAACTAAGTGTCCACCGCGAGGCTGACACCAGATACCACTCCCAGGGCTGTTTCAGCAGACCCCAGAACAGAAGTTGGCTCAAGTATAGACACAGGTACAGGTGGGATGACTGAGTTAGGCTGGACAGGTGGGTACAGACAGGTATAGTGGGCATGGCAGGGTCAGATAGGTATGGGAAGGCAGACACAGGTATAGGTAACAGACACAAGGATAACAAGAACTGACAACTAGCTAGACAGACTGATATACTGACTAACTGAATGTGTTGTGCAGGCACCTCCCCTAATAGGAGGGTGCCTTAAATACATTGTGCCTCTCAGACATAGGCTTAAGAGGAGGGTCAATGTATGCACGTGAACCCTAAGCACGTTTCTGGGAGACCTGGGCCATGTGCACAGTCCCTGGGAGGGAAAGGAGGCAGCAGCACACATAGACGGCCGGTGGAGTGTGGGGGAGGACGTGACCCGGCCGGGGCTGTGAGTAAGTCGACATCTCTTCAAAGACGCTGGCGCTACAATTGGAGGGCGGTGATTGGTTGCCTCAGCTGCCAAGGGCCTACTGATGGCCCCCCTGGCTACTATGTGGGTTATTGTGACCCCCAATAATAGGATGAGCATCATATAGGACCATAATTTTACATTTTTATAAACCCTTTAATTTTATAGAACAAGTGATCAGACAATGACAGGATCAAGTTCTATATAGGAGGAACAAAAAAAGATAACAGTTAAAAATATTTAAATGAAAAAAAAAAAAAAACATAAAAATTCTAAATTAATCTCCTCCCCCCCCCCATCAAAAATAAAAATATCTATTAAAAAAATAAAATAAATAAATAATAATAAAAAAAAAAAAAACAAAAACACAGATTTGGTACTGCCGTATCCGTAAAAGTCTGACATATGATTATATTATTGAATTTTTATGGTTTGGTTAACCAAAAGAAAAAAAATTATACACCAGAATTGCAGTACAGAGAAGTAGTGCTGGTTGTGAAGGGTCTAGTGAGGTCCCCTGGACCGGGGAGAAATTCAATCGACTGAGTAAAGAGGTGCCGGCACGCCATAGGTCTCCGCGCTCACAAGCCCTAATCCTCAGCAGCTGCTCTTCATTACGTGCTGAGCCACAGACTTTACTAGGAATTCTGAAGCCATTTTCCGAGGTTTCGCCATCGCTCCCCCGTTTCCAGGCCGTACTGATATTGATTATTATATTATTTGAGAAATGTCGATCACTCAGGGGACGTCGTTGGCCATTGATCTTGAACATGGAAGTTGGTGAAAGAACATTCTTTATCAGATGTTTTACATTGTGTAACTAGAACAGACGTGTCTGGATCATCTGGTTCGGGACGTGGCACAGGATCGGGTTTCTGCTTCTGGAAGATTTATCCAACTTTTATTACTTGATGTTGATGGGTGAAGCCACTATACTAAAGGACCAAGCACATCCCAAAGCCTTAAAGGGAGGTGAAACCTAAAAATAAACGAAAACCTAGAAGTAACACATCAAACATGTGCCTACTGGTCAAGATTGCGACCATAATTAGGTCATCATAACGCAGCAACAAATGAATAAATTACTGCTGAATCTCTGTTTCCTGCACACAATTAACAATAAAATATTCACAATTGCAATCCTCCAAACAACCAGACCATCAGGAATGTTATCCAGACCTTCAGGTCACCAGAGATGTCCCCTGAAGCGATGGGTCATCAGGGAATCCTCCAATCCACAAAGTTACACATGATGTTCTCCAAACTTCAGGTCACCCATGATGTCCTATAAATAAACCACCAGGTCAGCAGGGACATCCTCCAAACCACTGGGTTACCAGGAACGTCCTCCGAACCACTGGGTTACCAGGAACGTCCTCCGAACCACTGGGTTACCAGGAACGTCCTCTGAACCACTGGGTTACCAGGAACATCCTGCAAACCACTAGAGAACCAGGAACGTCCTCCGAACCACTGGGTTACAAGGAACATCCTGCAAACCACTAGAGAACCAGGAACGTCCTTCGAATCACTGGTTATCAGAAACGTCCTCCAAACCACTAGGTTACCAAGAAGAACGTCGTCCAAACCACTAGTTTACCAGGAACGTCCTCCAAACCACTAGGTTACCAGGAATGTCTTCCAAACCACCAGGTCATTAGGGATGTCCTCCAAACCACTGGGTCAACAGAAATGTCCTCCAAACCACTGGGTTACCAGGAGCGTCCTCCGAAACACTAGATCATCAGAAAATCATCCAACCCAGTGGGTTATGCATGATGCCCTTCAAACTAATTGGTCACACATAATGTTATCCAAACCACATGGGTACCCATGATGTCCTATAAATAAATCATCAGGTCACCAAGGATGTCCCCAGAACCAATGGGTCACTAGGGATGTTCTCCATACCACTGGGTCACCAGCAATGTACTCCAAACTACTGACTTACCAGCAATGTCCTCAAAACCACTAGGTCATAAGGAAATCCTCCAAACTACCGGGTCACGAATGATGTCCACCAAATCACAGGTTTACCCATGATGTAAATAAACCACCAGGTCACTAGGGATGTCCCCTAAACCAATGGGTCACCAGGGATGTTCTCAAAATCACTCGGTCTCCAGGAATGTCTTCTGAAATACTAGTTCATCAGGGAATCCTCCAAACCATGGGATTGCCTATGACATGACGTCCTATAAATAAACCACCGGGTTACCAGGGATGTTCCTTGAACCAATGGGTCACTAAGGATGGCCTCTGAACCCACCCCATTACCAAGAATATTTTCCAAACAACCAGGTCATCAGAGAATCCTCCAAAGCATCAGGTCAACAGGAGTGTACTTCAAAGACAGAGGTCACCAGGAATATCCTTCAAACCACAGGGATACCAGGGATGTTTTCCAAACCACCAGGTCAACAGGGGATCAGCAAAACCCCTGAGTCACCTGAGATGTCCTCCAAACTATCCAGGTCACCCAGATATGTACAATACTATAGATAAACCACCGGTTGCTAGGGATGTCCAACAAATTCGTTCACCGGGGATGTCCCTTAAATAAATGGATCAACACTGCATCCCCACAAAATCCTCAAAACCACCAGGTCACCAGGAATGTCCTTCAAATCTTAGGGTCACGAGAAATGTCAGCCAAACTAACATTTTACCTCTGAACCACCTGGTCATTAGGCAAGTTCTCTAAACCACTTGGTCACCACAGATCTTCTCTAGACCACTCCTTGATGCATGGATATGAATGTCTCCTTACTTACATTTGTTCCTTATCCCCTACCTGTAGGTTAGAAATCTCTTCAGTAACATGGAGACTCGGCACAAGCTAGTAATATATAGGATAGGGTTTATGTGTTCCCGAGAGCTTCTTCTCCTAATCCTCGCTCTGTGAGATATACTCTGTAGTGCGGTAATTGATTGTTATGGCTCCGGGGAGCCTGTTCTGTAGAACGCTCCGATCTGTTTATTTGTAACTGCGTTGGAAAACGATCCAGTTGAGCATTGGAGCTCTGACCGGCACACGCGCCGGCTCTTCACGAAACCTCGTCCTCCTCTATCACTGCTAAGTTACACCGAGATGGTAGTAATTAGCTACATTTATGGTTTACGTACTTTTTTATTGGGACATATGTACTAGATTACATGTATTGGTAAGTCTGTAACAGGATGAAACTGCAGCTCCGTGCACCGGCACCGCGATGGAAGCGCACAAAGAGCGCAAAATCCAGAATGGCCTGATCGGAGCAATCACCATCAAGTGGCCATGATTATGGGCAGAATCTACTCCTGTAACTTAGAACCAGACTGAAAATCGACAACATCTCATTATGTCCTAATGGACCGACCCAAAAAAAGCCCTAGGGTGCCGTTACCAATTACCGAATATTAGGTGGTGAACTTCTTTCTCGGCCCCAAACTTAGCAATCAAAATCTCTTTCAAGAAATAAATCTGGATCCTTATAGAACACTTTCAATGATTTCAGCATGTGGCAGGGATTCACTGCTCTTACAGTAAAGAATCCTGTCTAGGACGATGGTGAAACCTTCTTTCCTCGTCTTTCCCGTTTGTCATAGTTATACGTATAGGTATAACAAGTACATCATATAGATCTTTCAATTATTCTAGCATCCCAGCACCATGTGGCAGAGACTCATTGCTCTTACAGTGAAGAATCCTGTCTAGGAAGATGGTGAAACGTCTCTCCCCTTTGTCATAGTTATGGGTATAGGTATAAAAAGTCCATTATACCGATCTTTCAATGATTACAGCATCCCAACACCATGTGGCAAAGACTTACTGTCCTTACAGTGAAGAATCCTGTCTAGAACGATGGTGAAACCTTCTTTCCTTGTCTCTACCCTTCGTCATAGTTATAATTATAGGAATAACAAGTCCATTATTCAGTTCTTTCAATGATTCCAGCATCCCAACTCCATGTAGCAGAGACTCACTACTCTTACAGTGAAGAATCCTGTCTAGGAAGATGGTGAAACCTTCTTTTCTCATCTTTCCCCTTTGTCATAGTTATATCAAGTCCATTATACAGATCTTTTGATGATTCCACCATCCCAACACCATGTGGCAGAGACTCACTGCTCTTACCGTAAAGAATCCTGTCTAGGAAGATGGTGAAACCTTCTTTTCTCATCTTTCCCCTTTGTCATAGTTATATCAAGTCCATTATACAAAACTTTTGATGATTACAGCAGCCCAACACCATGTGGCAGAGACTCACTGCTATTACAGTAAAAAATCCTGTCTAGGACAATGGTGAAACTTTTTTTTTCCCTTTGTCATAGATAAATGTATAGATATTAAATGTCCATTATACAGATCTTTGAATGGTTTGAAAATCCCAACATGTGGCAAGAAGTACGATAGTCTCATTGCTCTTACAGTAAAGAATCCTGCAACGACAAGGATAAAACCTTCTTTCATCCAGAACGTTGTCACAGTTATAGGTCTAGGTATAAAAAGATAATTCTATCTTTAGTGTTATGTGATTAAACCTGCAGCCCTGTACTACCATGCATAGCGAACCTCCCCAACCACGGGCAGAAAGCATGCTGGCCGCCATGTTACTGTCACTGAAAAATTGAGAAAAAATAATCCAAGCGGGGAGGAATCGGAAGAAAAAAAAATTGTGGTTGTTTTTTTGGGTTTCATTTTTACAATGTTGACCTATATATATATATATACATATAAAATTTATTTTTTTCATTTTTTTATTATTATTATTATTATTATTATTATTATTATTATTATTATTATTATTTTATT
Source organism: Anomaloglossus baeobatrachus (assembly GCF_048569485.1). Lineage (NCBI taxonomy): Eukaryota > Metazoa > Chordata > Amphibia > Anura > Aromobatidae > Anomaloglossus > Anomaloglossus baeobatrachus. The sequence continues at coordinate 773,860,711 of NC_134354.1, read as the reverse complement.
TTTTGACTATAATTTTGTTTTTTGTTGACTACAAAACCTAGAAAAAAATAATAGTTTCTGTTGCTGTATTCTTGGAGCTATAACCTTTATTTTTTGGTCAGCAGGGTTGTGTTTTCTGTGGTGTGAGCTGCAGATTTTATTGATCTTGGGGTCCATACAACTTTCTCATTTCTTTTTTATGCCATTGTTTTTTTGGGGGAAGCAAAGAAACCAAGAAAGGTTATTCAGCAATTTATGTATTATTCGCCTTCAGGGTTCACCATATGGGGGTAATTATTTTGATATGTGATTAGTTTTAGCTGTTATGCATGCGGTGATACCAAATATGTATTTTGCCAATATACGTTTTTTTTTAATTCATTTTTCATTATTTTATTTTTTTTATACATTTTTAATGAGTCCCTCTCAGGGGTTTGACTCTACGATCACCTATACAATACAGTGCAATACTATATCTACTATATATAATACTATACATATATACAGTGTGTCCACCCATATCCTGTCCACCACCATTAACTTGAGAACGGCGGCAGCTATAGGCATACAAGTGGTGTCTAGGTATAGTAAAGTAGCCATGCGCTACACAATGAAGCCACCTATAGCGCCACCTGGTGGAAAACAACGGAGTTAGCATTTTTATCTCGAAAATGGAACGAGATAGAGATAAAAAGTGAAATACAAAGTTGTAGGGCATCATCAATTCAATACGAACCGACACCTTGCATACAGAAATGCTATGATATGAAACCCATCACCCCCCCCCAAAACATTGAATGCTGGTCACACATATGGCGCTCATTTAACTTTGATGCTCAAAGTGGCCCCCGTCAGCTGCAATGCACATCTGGACTCTGCACAGCATACTGTATCTTGCTGCTCGTTGTGCAATATGGTAGGGGACACGTTTGCACAAGCATCTGTGATACGTCGTCGTAGGTCCTGCAATGTTGGTGGAGGTGGTTAAACCTGCTGTTTAATGTGACCTCACAGAAAGAAGTCCAATGGGGCCAGGTCAGGTGAGCGTGGAGGCCACTCCACACAGCCACCATACCCAATGACTTGTAGGAAGATCTCCATGAGGTATCGCTTCACGTCTGCAGCCTTGTGAGTTTTACACACTCTAATCATAGCATTTCTGTATGCAAGGTGTCGATTCGTATTGAATTGATGATGCCCTACAACTTTGTAACTCACTTTTTTTCTCCCTCGTTCCATTTTCGAGATAAAAATGCAGCTTCGTTGTTTTCCACCAGATAGCGCTATAGGTGGTTTCATTGCGTGGCACATGGCTACTTTACTATACCTAGACACCACTTCTATGCCTATAGCTGCCACCATTCTCAAGTTAATGGCGGTGGACAGGATATACTATATGTATAATACTACGGTATATATACAATACAGTGAAAGTATGGCAGCCTGCTGTATAATTGGGCTTGTGTTCACATGGCACACAAGATGGAGGGGTCGTCAGTAAAACCTTGGATTCTAGGGTAACTCATCGGCATCCTGTCATCTTGTCACATGGGGGCAAATGATCCTCAGAACAGGTGACCACCATATTCGTAAACTATTAAAGAGTTGTCCACTACTTTCACAATTATGGTCTATCCTTAGGAGAGGTCATCAATGTCTGATCGGCCGGAGTCTGAAACCCCCCCCAACCCCGATCTTCTTTAATTAAAAGATTTGTCCACTATTTTATCATTGATGGCCTATCCTTAGGATAGGTCATCAACGTCTTGTTGGCCGGGGTCCGACCCTCGGCACCCCCGCCGATCAACTATTTCCGGTACCGGTGGCGGCAGCAGGAAACGCTCCATTCCGGAGCTCCATTTCCTGATAGTGGCCATGGCCGGTACTGCACATCCGCCTCCAATTCAAATGAATAGGTACCTGGGTGCTATCAGAAGACGGGGCAATTCCGGAACTGAGCGTTTCTGGCTGCCTGCTGCCGCCACCAGCACGGAAAACAGCTGATTGGTGTCTGACCACGGCCGACAAGACGTTTATGACCTATTCTAAGGATCGGCCACCAATAAAAGTAGTGGACAACCCTTATCACACTCTGGGTGGGGAAGGGTTCACGATAGGGAATCAAGCAAGGGATGGAGGACAGTCTTCATGCGTATGCCAGTCTTTGGTTGCAAAGTGGCTTTTTGGCGGACTACCTGGCACACACCCCAGTTGACTCCCTTAATAGCGCCTGTCCTCTCCTTTTTCCAACCACTGTCCTCTACCTTATTAGGGAATATGAACAATAAGAGAGAAAAGACCACCGTCCGGGCAGGGGCAGACAGGACCACCACTCTGTACTACACCATGGCCATCTTTTGTCCAGGCGGCTAAAGCTTCCTCTACCAGAATTCTCTGTCTTCCATGGAATGGGATCGGAGGGACTTGAGGAAAGAAGTTTTACTGCATTTTAAAAAAAATTATCTGTAACGAGACGAACGCTTAATCTGCAGAATACAGCAGGGCTGTGGAGTCGGAGTCGTGGAGTCGGAGTTCATTTTGGTAGAGTCAGAGTCGGTATAAAATGGACCGACTCCGACTCCTAAAATATATAATAAATTGATATCGATATGTTTGTGACAACAAAGAAATTGTTACCAAGACACTGGCAGTAAAACATACTAAAGCTCATCACACCGGCCAGTTTCTCCAGGCCTTAGTGGAAAAAGTTCTGCAAGATTACGAACTCAAAAAAGAGCAGGTTCTTGCTATTGTAATGGACAAATGCTTCAAACGTGATAAGTAGAATTAAACTGATGAATGAGAGTAATGAACAACAGCTAGAAGAAAATTTAGGATTTAGTATGTGTGAGATGGAGCCACAGCACTGTTCATGTAACTGAGGAACAAACAGATATTACAACAGAAGAACAGCAAAATGATACTTTAGGATTAGATGATCTTGTTGAAGCTGCTTCAAAACACTTTCCTATTCATCACATGCGCTGTGTTGTGGACACGCTGCAGCTAGCAATAAGAGATAGTCTGCAAGAGGGACATGCTGGAAATCTAATTGGAAAAGTGAGGAAATTGGTTATTGCCGCCGGAACCCCTAAAATTGATTCCATCTTGAAGAGACTTCCTGGGAAAGGGGCAATTGTCGATCAAGCCACTCGGTGGGGCAGCACTTATTTAATGATTGAGCGATTGCTTGAACTAAAACCGTTTCTTATAGATATGGTGAACCCTCAGGTAACTCTAAATAAAGGTCAATGGACACAGGTGGCTGAATTGAAGGAATTGCTTAATCACGCATTTACCGTGACTAAAAAGTTACAAGCTGAGGATTTAACTCCTGGCATTTTCATAAGGGAGTGGAAGAACTTGCAATTTTGCCTGTCCCAAAGAAGAGGTTTAATCGCAGATGGCATTTCTGCTTCAATGAATGAGAGACAGCTATTGGAAAATAAAATTCTTCTGGCAGCTGTTTATGTGGACCCAAGTCATCGTATACTGCTCGATGATCAACAGCTTACTAAAGGAAAAGAAGCTCTGACTGAGGTAGCAGTTAGGATGAGCGGCTACAGGACTGCCAGGCGCAAGAGGACTTGGGTCCTGACAGTGCTACTGCTGCCATATCTTCAGGAGTTAAACTTTGACAAGTGTTTGGATGACATGGAGCAGGCAAAGCGTTGCCGCAAGGAAAAAGATTTCACTCCGTCTCCTATAGCAGCAGATTGACGAGATTTCAGCAAAATTTTTCACTTGCTCTCAAAGAATAGAAAAATTCAACCGTTCATCAAAACTGACTGTGCATAAGGCAATTCCTTTATACCTGGAAATTGTTAGAGATGTTTCCCATGTGGTTACGGCTTTGCCTCCAACCCAAGTTACTGTAGAGAGGTTGTTCTCTAGCCTTAACATTATTCGCCACAGCCCTGGAATACAGTACGGCCTACAGTAACGATATATACAAAGGTTACCAGAAATCAGGGCCGCGCACCTCTCCACTTACTGCCCCTCATTTGAATTTTGGGATAATTGATTCCAGGTGTAACCGAACCCTTCAGAGCGGGACGTCAGGAGGTCGATGGGAAATCTCCCATTACCTTGTTTATAGTTATTAGCAAATAGTGGAGCGCAGCAAAGCTCCGCAGGTCAGTCCTCTATATCCAGCAGTGCCAGATACAGAATCTGTATATAGAAGCCCCCCCAAGGGGAAACCCCCCAGACGGGGAAGAATTTAATTTCTTTATATTTAATTTAGTTGCCTACAAAAAAAAAATCAACTGTATTCATTACAGGTATCCGTAAAGGAGGGTTAAAGGGGTTAGCTGCCACCCTACAGTGGCAGGGTGCACACTGACACTGACGGACACAATGGCACCGGCAGTGTAATGTTGTCTGCTTCCAGGAAATAAAAAAATTAAAAAAAAACCTTTCTGCTTTCTTGTATGTGAAAATCTAATGATTAGTGGAATATGTAGGGTTGAAAAAAATAAAATAGAAATAGGAAAGTGCTTAAGTAAAGAAGGGCTGAGTGCTCAATGCCAGTGCAGTGCCCAGGGTCACAGTCAGGGCATTATAACATGACTGGTGTATGGGGCCTGGTGAAGAAGGGGGCACGACTGGGCCCAGGGTGATTACGTAGTGACCCGGACCCTAGCCAGGCCTCCCACTTCACCGGGCCCCGGTCACAGCCGTAGCAGAGAAGCCCGGCCGTGTTGCTTCAGCCACTGCACACACGGCTAATTTGTATGCAAAGCCCAGTGTGTGTCTGTGGGGGATATTATACAGAGGAGCAGTGTGCATGTGGGGATATTATACATAGGAGCAGTGTGTGGGGGCGATATTATAGAGGAGCAGTGTGTGGGGGGGGATATTATACAAAGGAGCAGTGTGTGGGGGGATATTATATAGATGAGCAGAGTGTGGGAGAGATATTATACAAAGGGGCAGTGTGTGTGGGAGACATATTATATAGAGGGGCATTGTGTGTGGGAGAGATATTATACAGAGGGGCAGTGTGGGAAAGATAGAGAGAGAGGAAGAGAAGAAGAAACGGAGAGGGAGAGTGGGAGAGACAGAGTGGGAGAGACAGAGAGGAAGAATGGTAGGGTAGAGAGACAGAGAGAGAGAATGTGGTCGAGAGGGTGGGAAAAAAAGGCTGAGTGGGAGAGAGGGAGAGTGGGAGAGACTGATAGTGGGAGAGAAAGAGGGAGAGTGGTAGAGAGAGAAAGAAGGTGGGAGAGAGGGTTAATGAAAGAGTGGGAGAGAGGGAGAGTGGAATAGTGGGAGAGAGGGATAGTGGGAGAGAGGGATAGTGGGCTTATCAGAGGGAGAGTGGTAGAGAGACAAAGAGAAAGAAAGAGTGGGAGAGAGGTGGGAGAGAGGGTGAGTGGCAGAGAGAGTGTGGCAGAGAGGAAAAGTGGCAGGGAAAGTAGGAGAGAGGGAAAGTGGGAGAGAGAAGGTGGGAAGGTGGGAGAGAGAAGGTGGGAGGATGGGAGAAAGAAGGTTGGAGAGTGGGGGTGAGAAGCTGGGAGAGTGGGAGAGAGAAGGTGGGAGGATGGGAGAGAGAAGGTGGGAGGGTGGGAGAAAGAAGGTGGGAGGGTGGGGGAGAAAAGGTGGGAGGGTGGGAGAGAGAAGGTGGGAGAGTGGGAGAGAGAAGGTGGGAGGGTGGGAAAGAGAAGGTGGGAGGGTGGGAGAAAGAAGGTGGGAGAGAGAAGGTGGGAGAGAGAAGGTGGGAGAGTTGGAGAGAGAAGGTGGGAGGGTGGGAGAGAGAAGGTGGGAGGGTGGGAGAGAGAAGGTGGGAGGATGGGAGAGAGAAGTTGGGAGGGTGGGAGAGAGAAGGTGGGAGTGTGGGAGAGAGAAGGTGGGAGTGTGGGAGAGAGAAGGTGGGAGTGTGGGAGAGAGAAGGTGGGAGGGTGGGAGAGAGAAGGTGGGAGGGTGGGAGAGAGAAGGTGGGAGGGTGAGAGAGAGAAGGTGGGAGGGTGGGAGAGAGAAGGTGGGAGAGTGGGAGAGAGAAGGTGGAAGAGTGGGAGAGAGAAGGTGGGAGGGTGGGACAGAGAAGGTGGGGGGGTGGGGGAGAGAAGGTGGGAGAGTGGGAGAGAGAAGGTGGGAGGGTGGGAGAGAGAAGATGGGAGAGTGGGAGAGAGAAGGTGGGAGGGTGGGAGAGAGAAGGTGGGAGGGTGGGAGAGAGAAGGTGGGAGGGTGGGAGAGAGAAGGTGGGAGGGTGGGAGAGAGAAGGTGGGAGAGTGGGAGAGAGAAGGTGGGAGAGTGGGAGAGAGAAGGTGGGAGAGTGGGAGAGAGAAGGTGGGAGGGTGGGAGAGAGAAGGTGGGAGAAAGAAGGTGGGAGAGAGAAGGTGGGAGAGTGGGAGAGAGAAGGTGGGAGAGTTGGAGAGAGAAGGTGGGCGGGTGGGAGAGAGAAGGTGGGAGAGTGAAGGTGGGAGGATGGGAGAGAGAAGTTGGGAGGGTGGGAGAGAGAAGGTGGGAGTGTGGGAGAGAGAAGGTGGGAGTGTGGGGGAGAGAAGGTGGGAGGGTGGGAGAGAGAAGGTGGGAGGGTGAGAGAGAGAAGGTGGGAGGGTGGGAGAGAGAAGGTGGGAGGGTGGGAGAGAGAAGGTGGGAGGGCGGGTGAGAGAAGGTGGGAGGGTGGGAGAGAGAAGGTGTGAGGGTGGGTGAGAGAAGGTGGGAGGGTGGGAGAGAGATGGTGGGAGACTGGGAGAGAGGGAAAGTGGGAGACTGACTACAGCTAGAAATGCGAAAAATAATATATACATATATTATATTATTTTCTCCTTGGATTTTTTTTTATTGTTATTTTTAAATTGGTATAAAGGGAGGAAATGAGTCAGGCTTGTGTACTTTTTTTTTACATTTAAGATTTTTACAAACATTTTTTTCTTTTATTTTATCTTTTATTTCCATTAGGGGACTTTAACCGAAGATTGTCTGACCACTTGCTGTATATCCTGCACTTCTACAGTATACAGCCAAAAATACTGCGCCGGGCGGTGCAAATTTCTCATCTGGAGATATTCAAAATGGAGCCTCTGACAAGGAAGTGATCGGAGCCTTCGTAAATTTCTAGATTCTTCATTAAATCACAATTCTACAGCGTAGAACTTGGAGTTTCTTATATTCCTCGGTTATTCCTCCTGGAAATAATTGACTACTAGAGTTTTAATTCCCATTGACAACCTGTTTGATTCCGTTAGCACGGATTGGACAGTCATAGTGCGCAGGGTCATGACTGCTTGACAAAGGGAATGATAACAGCCATTTCGCACACATTTCCAGGAGGAGCAAGAGAGGAATGACCAAACTATGAAATTAAAATATATTGCAAAAAAATGTTTAAAAGAGGAATGGGATGGATAAGAGGGGGGTGAGAGGAAGGACCGGACTTTGGTGACTCTGTGACCATAGCAGACAAATATGGACGTCTGCATCCAAGAACGAGCGATAAGAAAGAAGTGGAGTAAATACTGACCTTAGTATACAAAAAAAGGCAATATACAGGCTTCCATTTGCAGTTAGGAAGGAGGTCGACCTCAGGAGCTCGGGCAGCAGTCTGTACAGGTAATAATCTAATTTTCGTCTTCGGAGGATCGCAGCTACCTTCACGTAGAAAAAAAAAAACAACAAAATTAATTAAGAGGAAGTTTTTTAGGATAAAAATTAATAAACCACATCAAGCGAATGCATTTAAGTAGTAAATTACTTTTTGCAATTATCAAAAAACAGGATCAATCTTTTGGGGCATTCAATTTTGAAACTGGAAAACCTATTTAAAGGGGATGTCCAGTGTAGACTACACAATCAAAGAGGACCTATCCCTTGCTCAAAAAAAAAAATTGAGGCAAATACATTAAAAAAATCCCTGCGCTTCCCTGATTCTGGCACTTTTTTCCGTTTTGTTCTGCGTCGCTCCATTGCGGAGATATCCCTGTTTGTTACTTTTGGAGAGCAGTATGTGAAATCTCTGCTCGCAATCCATTTGGGCATTTCTCCCTTAATCCCACCTGCTGTCAGTCACAACTTTACATCTGACCTATCAGTGTCAGATGCTCCTGAGCTGTGATTGGCAGCATGTGGAAGGGAGGGTTGAAAGCGCGCACACCTAGAATAGACTAAGAACGCCCAGTTGAACTACATGTGGAAATTTCACATATTGCCTCAAAATCAACAAAATGTGGATATCTCTGCAATGGAAAGACATAGTGCAAAATGGAAAACAGAGTCAGAATCTGGGGAGCTGATGGATTTGTATAAGTTACTTGACTCCATTTTTTGAGCAAGTGACAGGTCCTCTTTAAAGGGATATCACCATTTGCATATATGGCTATTGTTGGATAGTGCTTATATATACATGCACTTCTGCAATTTACTGCTTATTAAAATTTGCAGGAATTCTTGAGACCCCGCTTCTATTATAATCAACTCGATGCCCATGTGGACTTAGAAAAATACTGTTGCTTCCTGGTATCAGCTATGTTGGTGGAGGCCCTGCCCCTTCTGGTCACATGAGTATGACATCAGCAGAGGTGCTTTTAGTCATCTTAGTGAAGATATTAGTAAAAGGTGACGGCTAAATCCCAGTGGCTAGAAGGACCTCTGCAGTCGTCGTACCCATGTGACCAGAAGGGGCGGGGCCTTCCCAACATAGCTGATACAAGGAAACAACATTATTTTTCTAAGTCCACGTGGGCATGAAGTTGATTATAATAGAAGTGGGGGTCTGGGGGTAAGACCTCCACATAAGGGAGGTGCAGTGAGCAGTGAGAGGCGAAGCCCCCCCTTTCCATCATTATAGTGGACAAGAGGAAACAGCGCCACGCCCACTAACCAAGCCAGACACGCCGAATGTCCTTCTAGCCACAGGGATATAATCAGAACCATTAGTAAAACACTATAATGGAATTAGCATAAATAAAAAAATAGGGGGAAGATGGACAGGCAGGGGGCGGGAATCACTATGAATGCCCCCCCAGATATTATCTGCTCCTCAGCTGCTGCCAATCAAAAAGCTGCTCATTTTACACACTTTACTTGCTTGGATTTCAAAACCTATACATCGGAGCTGACCACTAAAGGTATGTATAGAATCAGCCTGATAGTGCCAGTATAGAACTGGCTTTAAATGACTAATTTCACCTTCTGTAAGGAGCTGGCCACCACGGATTAAAGACTATTAGACCAATGGACGTAGAGCGGACTTTTTCTAGCACAGAGCACTGGTTATGTCGATCTTATTGTTGTGTTTGATTAGAGATTTGCTTGCTCTCAGTTTAAGATGCTCTTGACTAAAGGGAGCTTTACATGCAGCGACATCACTAGCAAAAGCCCCCGGCCCCATCGTTTGTGCGTCACGGTCAAATCGCTGCCCGTGGCGCACAATATCGCTAGGACGCGTAAAACTGACTTACCTTCCTAGCGACGTCACAAAGCGGCCCGCCAATAGAAGTGGAGGGGCGAAGAGCAGCCGCATTAACAACACGCCCACCTCGCTGCCAGAGGACGCAGGTACGGTGTTGTTTGTCGTTCCTGGGGTGTCACACGTAGCGATGTGTGCTGCGTCAGGAACGACGAACAACCTGCGTCCAGCACCAGCAACGACATTTGGAAAAGGAACGACGTGTCAACAATCAACGATTAGGTGAGTATTTTTGATCGTTAGAGGTCGCTTGTACGTGTCACACGCAACGACGTCACTTACGAGGCCGGATGTGCGTCACGAATTCCGTGACCCCAACGACATCTCGTTAGCGATGTCGCTGCGTGTAACGGGGCCTTTAGTGTCTCAGGCGCCTCCATTAAGCCATTGTTGTCTCTAATAAAGAGTGTCCACTCCAGCCGATCTCCATGGACTCTAATACAGTAGAAGTCATTGTCCTGCATCTGGTCTAAGCTGTGCGTCTTTATTCATCTCTACAGGGGGCTTCCCCAATATACAACTTTTTCAGAATGGGCTTCTGGAACCTTCTGCATACTTTGAGTTACATCTAGAAGATGTGTATGAGGATGAGTGTGAGTGAGGGCTGATCCTAGGAGACGGAGAACAATAAGCCACATGTTTGGTCAGTGAGATGGTGCTGTGACGTGGAAGGGAGAGGATCTGCTGTTGCAGGCAGTTTCTGGTGCCCATGGATGGACTATAGAGATTGGAGCTGGATATACGTGCTACGGTCGTAGTTTCCATCATCTGGATTGAGGAACTATCCTACGGACTCTTGTTTCCAGTTGGAGCTGGCTACACGTGCTACAGTCGTGATTGCCGTGGTCTGGATCTGTAGAACTATCCTAAGTTGCCGTCTGGAGTTGGATAAACGAGCTACGGTTGGGTTATCCATTGTATGGAGGAGCATAAGGACTACGGTTACGGTAAAACCGTTTATGGATGAAATAAACCTGCCTAGGAGATTAATACAACGCACAAGCTCAGATCTTCACACCATCCTACTTGTGTCAATACAGCTCAGTGTTCCAGACGTTATCAGGTACAGTTTATTTACTCATCGTATGACCTCAGTAACCTACCTCAATAGGGTTTGGTTCCACTTATCAGTAACTTTCCCGCAGTAGCGAAACCGACTGATAATCACTTAACTGGGAATCCGAAGAAAAGATATGTGAATGTCAATCACAGCCCTACTCCTATAACGCTGCTACAGATGGCTGTTGACGGTCTCCGGTGCTGCCGACTCCCCGCTGCTGCTGCTTCCGGCAGCAGTGAAGTGAATATTCAATGAGCATAATGAGCGGCGGTTGGAAGCAAGTGACAGCAGCGGCAGAGACAGGAGGGCTGGAGAAGGTGAGTAAAGTTGTTTTTTTTTCGCAGATACATGTGTTTTCTCCGGTGCATGTCACACGGAACACATATGTGTGGTTCGTTTGTGTTACGTGTGACCCGTTTGCGTTCCGTGTGGCATCAGTGATGCCTGTAGAAAAACGGGCATGTCTACGTGTGGAGCACACAGGCACACGTATATTCCACACGTACACACGGTCCATGGCAGAATACGAACGTGAGCGCAGACCCATTGATTTTAATGGGTCTACGTGTGCCCGTGTCTCCGGTACGTGAGAAAACTGATCATACACGTACCGGAGGCATGGAGGCATACTATTTGTATGTGCATGTAGCTCTTTTAAAAACAAATCCAATAATACCTTTACATGGCCAGTCCGTTACACCGTTACTGAGAAATTGATGTTTGAATTGATATGCAAATTAGGGTGAAGAGCTATTTGTAGATCTAAAGCCTCTGTCACTCCAGCTCTATTCCCCACCCAGTTCCGTCCGCCTCCTGCTTTACTGGCAGCCTCTATATTTTAAGACTTTAGACAATGGATCTGTCAGTCAAGCAGGAGGAGGCAGCTCTGGACTGAGAGATGGAGTGACAAAGGCTGAAGAACTATGGTAGATCTGAAGCCTCTGTCACTCCAGCTCTATTCACTACCAGCCTCTATACTGTGTGATTTTTAGTCAATGGAGCCGTTCGACAAGCAGGAGAAGGCAGCTCTGGACTGAGAGCTGGAGTGACGAAGGCTGAAGAGCTATGGTAGATATGAAGCCTCTGTCACTCCAGCTCTGTTCCCCACCCAGTATTGACACCTCCTGCTTGACTGCTTTGTTTTAAGTCAAACACCATAGAGGCTGTCAGTCAAGCAGAAGAAGGCGGTGCTGGGTGGGGAATAGAGCTGGAGTGACGAAGGCTTCAGATCTACAAATAGCTCTTCAGTCTCATTTACACATCAACATTAATACACTGCGTCATGCCTCGTCTAGGGTCTAAGGCAACAGAGCAAGAAACTAAAGAGAGGATTATTTTGTCAAGCTCCTCCACCTTCCTTAGGTCCTGGCACCATGTTAAAAACTAAAGATTTTTGTAGACAAGTCATACTTTCGTTACTTGGTGAAACCAATTTCCATTGGTCAGTACTAATAGTTTTGGTTCCTTAGACAAATTCTAGGTATATCACTAAATTGTTGGCCACCTTGACCAATTTTCGGCAGGATAATTCTATATCAGAGGGCAATTTCTTTGCTATAATAAAGCCAAAAATGTACTGGTCAATATCCCACATGCTCCATCCTTGTGCCAAATATCTGGTAGTGCCTTTAGGAGGGCTGATAATTGGGACTGACAATCACTAAGAATGCTCATTCACGACTATCAGGCCATCTAAAAAGGCCAGAAATTACCGATTCACATTTGCTTGTTTGTCCGTTTTGATGATGTTTAAGCTTGATTAAAAAATAATTTTGATCAACAGCACATTGCTCATTGTAAAGAATTAATTTGCTGTCGAGAACAATAAAAATCTATGGTCATCCTAAAGTGATAGCGCCTTGATGACATTCCTACTCCACAAGGAGATGTAGGGCGCATGGGGAGTAAAAAAGATGGGTTCCTTGGATAAAACCGATGGTCAATTTATGGTCATCCTTTAATGGTTGCGCCATGAGGACAATCCTTCTCCACAAGTAGATTTAGGGAGCATGGGGAACACAAAAGATGGGTTCATTGGATAAGAAAAATCTATGCTCAATGTATGGTCATTATATAGTGGTTGGGCCATGAGGACAATCCAACTCCACAAGAACAAGAAGATTTAAGGAGTATGGGGAGCACAAAGGATGGGTTCCGTGGATTAGAAACATCTGTGGTCAATCTATGGTCATACTATAGTGGTTGGGCCATGAGGCCATTCCTACTTCATAAACAGATTTAAGATGAATTTCTTGGATAAGAAATATCTATGGTCAATCTATGGTCAATTTATGGTCATCCTATTGTGGTTGCGCCATGAGGATATTCCTACTCAATATGCATATTTAGGGAGTATGGGGAGCACAAAGGATGGGTTCCTTGGATAAAAAAAAAAAACTATGGTCATCCTATAGTGGTTGCGCCTTGAGGACAATCCTACTCTACAAGCAGATTTAGGGAGTAAAGGGAGCACAAAGGATGGGTTCCTTGCATAAGAAAAATCTATGGTCAATGTATGGTGCTGACTCACCCCAGGGCTTTGGGATACTCGGTCCCGGATTGTATATTGCTGGGATATTTCACTGGGTGGCTGTTACCCGGTTCCGTGACCCTGGGGGTCACTTAAAAGGGGTTTTGTACAAGGGAAAGAATAAAAATAAAGAGTTTTTCACGACGCGACTTGCGGTATGCAGCTATATGGGGAAAGCCGCCACTGCAAAGTCTCTCACTGCTGGGGCTGGTGGTATTGGGTAGCTTAGATGTTATGGCCCTCCACAAGTAGAGCTAGGCCCCAGGGGAGGATGATGGTGGTTGTAGGATATTGGTCCAGACGTGTAGGAAGAATTCAGACAACACAGGGGCTGCGGTTTAACTTGTGCTTTACTCACTGGTTTGGAGTTGCTGCTACCCGGTTTGTGCTGGTCTTTACCAATCCGGTATTCCCTTTGTTCCAGTGCTGATGTAGTGAACTGGTGAAACTTACTTCCATGCACCCTGTCATAGTTGGTGGGTCCCCGTGGCTTGGAGCATTTTTGGGGTTCCCTCCGGTTTTCACAGTCCTGGCCCGTACAGCAGGCAGCTTGAACCTCTCTTGGGTCGGACCTCTGTCCCTGTTCCCAGGTTCCCTCTCTGCTACAGTGCCCGGACTCTAACGTCGGTAAGGTCCTTGATGGTCCCCTCACCGGGCAGGTGTTTATCAGGTGAGCCTGAAGCGTCTTCCTGAACTAGGGCCCTGTGCCCCGCCAGTGCTCAGTTCTGTGAGTACTGGTACATACTCTCCCAGCGACTGTACTCCCTTTTACTCAGTAGTCACTTTACAGTTTGCTGTCAGCACGTCAACTTCTGACTGACTTTCTATCGTTCTAACAAGATGTCCGTCCACTTCACTGACTAGCTCCTCCTCCTCCCAGGTTTCTGACTAGTGGATTTGATGCGTCCCATCCAATAGGTGACCACCTGTCAGTTCCATCTCTAGCCTGTTACCCAGTCTGGAGAAAAGGGCGTGGATTTGTGTTTGTGTTTTGTTAGTTACCTGCACTGGTCTTCTAGGAATCTGGGGTTGGATGTAGTACCGTGTGGCACCTGACACTCAGGGGCGCCTCAGTCATCCTATAGTGGTTGGGCCATGAGTACAATCCCACTCCACGAGAAGATTTAGGGACTATGGGGAACACAAAGGATGGGTTCCATGGATAAGAAAAATCTGTGGTCAATCTATGGTCATCCTATAGTGGTTGGGCCATGAGGACATTCCTACTCCATACACAGATTTAGGGAGTATGGGTAGCACAAAGGATGGGTTACTTGGATAAGAAAAATGTATGGTCATCCTACAGTGGTTGCTCCTTGAGGACATTCCTACTCCACAAGCAAATATAGGGAGTATGGAGAGCACAAAGAATGGGTTTCTTGGATAAGAAAAATCTATGGTCAATTTAGGGTCATCCTATAGTGGTTGCGTCGTAAGGCCAATCTTACTCCATATACAGATTTATGGAATATGGAGAGCACAAAAGAAGGATTCCTTGGATAACACTTCCTTCTAAGAATCAAAGCAGTGGGGCAAGGTGGAGAACTACTTCAAAAAGAGGCCTCAACATGCCCAAGTATTACATGGGCACAGTTTAATGTTACATTTCCCACAAAATTGGCTATATACTTTAGATTACTGTTGGCCAAGCACTCCTTTTACTCCTGAACCCAAGTTGGTGGCTCTTGAGGACTAGAGTTGGGGTATGCTGCGCTAAGGGAATATTGAAATCCAACAGGCTCGATCCTTGTTTCCCTTGTCATCTGCATTGAGGAGAGTCCTGATATTTTGATAGCTATTAGATGGTATAGTCAGGCCCACCTGAATCCACAGGTTTGGCCAAGATTCATCTAATGTGTATGGCCAACTTTAGAAGAGACATGGACCTTTCCATGGTAAAAACAGTGGTTAGAAAAACTGAATCTACGAAGATCAACTCTTGGTGTCACATAGTAAGTGATATTATGGGGGTTGATGTACAGAATTATCAGTAGATGTTCATATTGATCTTCATAAATGATAGCAGATGGCCAACTTTAGAGGAGACATGGACTTTTCCATTGTATTAACAGTGGTCATAAAAGCTGAATCCACGAGGATCAACTACCGGTGTCACATAGTAAGTGATGTTATAGGGGTTGATGTACAGAATTATCAGTAGACATTCATATTAATCTTCAGAAATGATAGCAGATGGAAACGTCAACTTGGGAAATATTTCAATTTTGGCCTCCGATCCCTCACCGATTGTATACAAACAATTCTTACAGAAATAACATAACTTTAACCTCTCAAATATTAAGTACATAGTTCATATTACATGCTATTCCTAAGTTTTGGAAAACTTTCTTTTCCCGCAAGTCACATTATATGGAGTCTTCCATAGAAAAGACAAAAATGAGGTGGCTTTCAGGTGCTGATTGACACCACCATCTGCAAAGGAAAACTTTGAGCCCCTATTAAAGTTTTACAACTATGTTCCACCCATTAAAATAGGGACAAAACCATACTAGAGTGTCTACCCTCTCCTCAACACCCACCAGCAGCTGCGTTGGCTATTCCTTTGGTTTGCCCATCTTGGTTAAATCATACCTGACAACGTTCCTAGGATAGTTAAGGGTCTACAAGGAAAAGGAGAGACTTACAGGACTCATGGAAAAGTTAGCAAAAATATGAAACCCAAGAACGCCTCCGAGAAATAATAATAAAGAAAAGTCAGTGCTTCTCCAATGTTTCCATTGACGAGACAAAGAGGGTAAGGAGTCATATTCAGAGGATAGAATTGGGAACTGGATGAGGCATGGATAGCCAGAAAAGAGGTGTAGTCCTGAAAATAATAACTTGGCAATATCCGCCATGAAAAACGTTGGCAACTGTGAAATACAGTGGGGTCATTCAAGGCCAGACCTGATCTTTAAGTTCTTAAAAAGTTTGTCCAACTTTGAAAAAAAGGATAATAAAGTTGTCTTAATATACGGTACTTCCAGTAAGGATTCTCCTGTTATAGGTGTGTCCACAGAACAAAACGCACATGAGCATATTGTCTACAGTGCCTGGAAAAAGTATTCATACTGTGTGAACTTTTCCATAGTTTTTTATGTTATACCCACAAACTTAAAAGCATTTTATTGCAATTTTTTATAATTTTTTTTTATATATATATATATATATATATATATATATATATATATATATATATATATATATTTTTTTTTATTTTTTCTTTAATATACCAAAACAAAAGGAGCAAGTATTTGTAAAGTGTAAAATAAATGGTTCTTGGATTTCTAAATTTTTTAAAATTGTAAATCTGAAAATTGTGACATGCATTTGTATTCAGCCCACGGTAGTCTGTTACCATTATATAAAAGCTGAGTGATTAATTGTCTCCAGAAGTCACCTAATAAGTAAATTGAGTCCACCTGTCTGTAGTTTATTCTCAGCTCTTCTGTGAAGACCTCAGAGGTTTGAGAAAATCAGGGATCAAACAGAATCTTCAAAACCAAGGAACACACCAGACATGTCAGGGATAAAGTTGTGGAGAAAATTAAAGCTGGGTTAGATAATAAAAAAAATAGTATAAGCTTTGAACATCTCTAGGAGCACTGTTCAATCCAGTATCAAAAAATAGAAGGAGCATGGCACAAATGCAAACCTACCAAGACATGACCGTCGACCTAAACTGACTTCCTAAGAAAAAGAACCCTAATGAGAGATACAGCCGAGAAGACCATGGTCTGGTGGAGCTTCAGAGATCACAGCTCAAGGGGCAGGGGTGGAACAGGACAAATACTAGTCATATTCTCCACAACTTTGTCCCTTATAGAAGAGTGGCAAGATGGAAGCCATTTTTTTAAAGCAAGCCATAAGAAGTCCCATTTCAAGTTTGAAAAAGCCATGTAGGGAACATAACGAGCATGTGGAACAAGGTGCTCTGGTCAGATGAGAACAAAGTAGTATTTTGGGGCTAATTACAAAACATTATGTGTGGCACAAAACTAACAGTGCTCAACAACCTGAAAACACCATTCCCACCATCACACATGGTGGTGGCAGCATCTTTCTGTGGGGAGGCTTTTCTTCAGCAGGGGCAGGGAAGCTGGTCAGAGGTGATGGGAAGATGGATGGAGCTAAACAGCACAATGCTGGAGAAAAACCTGTTAGAGGCTGCAAAAGACTTGAGACTGGGGAGTAGGTTTACCTTCCAAACAGACGACCCTAAAAAAACCTGCCAGAGCTACAATGGAGGGTTTAGATCAGAGCATATTCATGTGTGCAAACGGTTCAGTCACAGTCTAGACCCAAATCCCATTGAGAATCTGTGTCAAGACATGAAAATTGATGATCACAGACGTCTCCATCCAATCTCACTGAGCGAGAACTCGTGTGCAAAGAAGAAGAAAAATGTCACCTCTAAATCAGGGGTGCACAACATTTTTTGATCAAAGCGCCACACTGCTATACTGAACCAATCCCAAGGACCACAAAAAATTGTAAAAGGGGTACTTACATGAATACATCACCCAAACCACCATCAGTACATTAAAACTTGCTTTTGGTGATGTATCAAAGTGTTTACACTTGAGATGAGATTCTATGTAGATAGAAAAGAAGGGTGGAGCTCTGTCTTTAGCTCCTCCCTCTGCCTCTAGCTCCTCCCTCTGCCTCTAGCTCCTCCCATCATCATAGAATCTCCTCAGCACCAACTGCCATCTCCTCTCTCAGTGATGGGAAAGTCTTCACGGAATACAGATTTTACCTCAGAATTGAGAATATTGATAATGACTGTAACATTCTGGCAGAGAAAGAAGCAGATTTCTCAGATAAGATATACTACAAAGCTGATTATTTTCATGTGTACTATTGATTTAAGAAATAAAAATTAAAACAACTGTTATACTTTAAGTATTTTAGGAGGATTTGGAGAGTTTCTGTCTCCCAAGAATCTGCGTGAACACATGCTAATTTAAACTGACTTTTTGGAGCAGAAACACAATACTCCTCATAATAATACTCAAAACTTATATATTTGAGATTAAGTTTTAACTTAGCCATAAAGCAAGTTATGAATTGCTACATTTATAGAAGATCAGAGCCACCATCAGTACGAGTGAGGCACCAGAACCACCATCAGTACATGAGTGAGGTACCAGAACCACCATTGTCCCCCCACACTGCCCTTCTTCATATATACCCCCTACACTGCCCCTCTCCATATTGTCCTCCCCCACACTGCCCCTCTCTATATAATTACCCCACACTGCCACTCAATAATGTTGTACCCTCACACTGCCGCTTTGTATAATATCCACCCCACTGCTCTTCTCCATAATATCCCCCCACATACTGCCCCTCTCCATGTCGTCCCCCCATACTGCCCCTCTCCATATTATCCTAACACACTGCCACTCTCCATAATATCCCCCCCACACTGTCGCTTTCCATAACATCCACCCCACTGCCCCTCTCCATAATATCCTCCCACATACCGCCCCTCTCCATATTATCCGAACACACTTCCACTCTCCATAATATCCCTACACACTGCCCCTATCTATGCCACACTGCCACTCTCCATAATATTCTTCCCCCCACTGCCCCTCTTCATAATATTCTTCCCCTCACACTATCTCAATAATATTTCTCTCCCGATACTGCCTCTCTCCATAGTAATACTCCTCCCACACTGCCCCTCTCCATAATATTCCTCCCCCCACTACCCCTCTACATATTATTGCCCCCACACTGCCCTGTACATACTGTCCCCACCACAATCAGCCACTCCATAACATCACTGCTATATTGTGCCCCCTTTCACAATATAACCCCATATAGTGTGCCTTGCCACACATTTAATCTTCAGCTCCTCCATGGTTCGCTTTACGAGGCAGACATGGCTGCTGCCTCTGTGGCGCGAGCAGCGGCATGATGACATCAGCAGTAACTTCATCACGCTGCTGCACATCGGAGCAGGGGCTGACAAGCTCTCCTTTGCTTTGCCCCAGTCCCAGCACTCAGGTTTTCAAATATATTTGAATATTTGAACCAGAAAGCAACGACTACCGGAAAGGTCTGCAGGCTACAGAAAAAAACCCAGTGGCAGGCCATATGTTGTGCAAGCCTGCTCTAGATGTACTAGCTAGTGGAGATATCCCCAAAATAATCTACAGCAGTAATTTCAGTGAAATGTAGTCCTACAAAGTATTGACTTAGGGGAACTGAATACAAATGCACGTCACACTTTTCAGATTTATAATTTTAAAATAGCTACAAAACCATTTATCATCATCTAAATAGTTCACAAATACTTGCTACTTAGTGTAGATATATCACATAAAATCCCAATAAGATACAGTACAGACCAAAAGTTTGGACACACCTCATTCAAAGAGTTTTCTTTATTTTCAGGACTCTGAAAATTGCAGATTCACATTGAAGGAATCAAAACTATTAATTAAAACATGTGGAAAGAAATATTTAAAAAAGTGTGAAACAACTGAAAATATGTCTTATATTGTAGGTTCTTCAACGTAGCCACCTTTTGCTTTGATTACTGCTTTGCACACTCTTGGCATTCTCTTGATGAACTTCAAGAGGTTGTCACCGGAAATGGTTTTCCAACAGTCTTGAAGGAGTTGCCAGAGATGCTTAGCACTTGTTGGCCCTTTTGCCTTCACTCTGCGGTCCAGCTCACCCCAAACCATCTCGATTGGGTTCAGGTCTGGTGACTGTGGAGGCCAGGTCATCTGGCGTAGCACCCCATCACTCTCCTTCTTAGTCAAATAGCCCTTACACAGCCTGGAGGTGGGTTTGGGGTCCTTGTCCTGTTGAAAAATAAATGATGGTACAACTAAACGCAAACCGGGTGGAATAGCATGCCGCTGCAAGATGCTGTGGTAGCCATGCTGGTTCAGTATGCCTTCAATTTTGAATAAATCCCCAACAGTGTCACCAGCAAAGCCCCCCCCCCCCCCCCCACACCGTCACACCTCCTCCTCCATGCTTCACGGTGGGAACCAGCCATGTAGAGTTCATCCGTTCACCTTTTCTACAAAGACACGGTGGTTAGATCCTAAGATCTCAAATTTGGACTCATCAGACCAAAGCACAGATTGCCACTGGTCTAATGTCCATTCCTTGTGTTCTTTAGCCCAAACAAGTCTCTTCTGCTTGTTCCTGTCCTTAGCAGTGGTTTCCTAGCAGCTATTTTACCATGAAGGCTGCTGCACAAAGTCTCCTCTTAACAGTTGTTCTAGAGATGAGAACGTGTGTCCAAACTTTTGGTCTGTACTGTACATTAATATTTGTGGGTGTAACATGAAATTTTTTTTAGAAAGTTTGCGGGTTGTGAATACTTTTTCAAGGCTCTATAATTGCTGCCAAGAGACAATACTGGATGACGAAGCCATGTGATTTTGTGGCTAGGGTACTCAGACCAATTGCCGTTTCGAAGCTAAACCTTATGGAAATATCTATCTTTTTGGTTACTCCTCCACGATACGCTACTTCCAGGTCTCTTTCAGAATAGTAGAAATGGTGGATGGTCCCATCAAAATCAATATGAGCTTCCACCTCCCCTTTTGACAATTCCAAGAACAGGAGTTCTTTGGCCCCATACACGGCAGAGAAGAGAGGACCATGACCTGAATTGGAGGTACGTAAAAAAAAAAATGAGAATGGCCATTCGGCATGGGGTTGCCATAACTCAACAGCTCGAGGATGATGAAGGCAAAACTTTCTTCAGTTTCTACAAGTTAGCACCTTGCTCATTTTTGGGATACCCAACATATTTTGTTAGCTGTTGTTTACGGACATTCCTAATGGCAACTGCTAGATACAAAAATCCCGGAGTATTGCAATAAACCACCTGTTTTTCTCATCGACACAGCAACTCTGACACGTCAACCATCACAGCCAAGAATCTTCTCAACCCTAATGATTACTACATAGTGAATGCTAAAGGGGTGGGTTCTCCAGGATTATGATATCAAAGACCTTTCCTAAGGATGCATCCGATATCCAGCAAGCCACCCGATCAGCTGTTTGCAGGTCCACTGTGCACGAAGTCCTAATGAACCAGCTTTATACACTGTAGAATGAGCTTCCATTGAAGTCAATAAGAGCTGAATGGTCCAATGTCACAGGTCTGTCACGGGTAACAGACAGTCATGTGGTGCCTGGCTGCGCAAACTGCTCCCTGACCTTCTATGATTCCTGCTTGATGTATTTAGTATCCTATGTATCTCCTCTGCTTTATTTTCATCTCTTTACCTTTTAGGACCCTTCGGAGTTCCTCACACTTTCAGCTGCTTATCATCAGCACTTCCTTAGTGTCTATGTATACCCTAATTTCCCCATACTCAGTGCTGGTGATAAGTCCTCCACCCTTTACAAGTTTTCACTGCAAGCAGTCGGCAAGCATTCTTCTGGTGTAATATGGTTGCTCTTTACAATTCCTGTTACTGAGGCATTTGGAGATAGGTTGTTGTTCCCTTCCCTTATTTGTTATCCCTGTGTGTCATTTAGCGCTCAGTGGGGTTGACGAAGAGCTCATCCTATCAGCTCCCTACTTAGGGCCCAGATACAGGGTCAGGTATGCTCCTCGGTGCATAGGTGTGGAACCTATCTAGGGTGGTGAGGGAAGCGAGAGTTCACTGTAGCTCCCGGCCCCGGTCCCAGTGTGGTGTCCACGCGCCCCCACTGCCAGGCTCTGGCGGGGGCATCCTCTCTCTCACCTGCCTAGCAGTTCTGTAGCTCTGGGTTCCAGCATGGCATCCATGAACGCCCCCACTCCTAGGCTCCGGTGGATGCCTCCTTGCCCTCTCCTACCCAGCAGCTCCACACCCTCCTTTTCTGCCTCGCGGTCTGCCGCAGCCTCTTCATGCTTTCGGGCCCCGCATACTGCTTCTGTCAATGCCCATAGGGTGCACGTGGCCACACCCCCTTTCTTAAAGGGCCAGCGTCCCATGATAATAGAGGTCACATATTGTAAAAGGTATTTAAGTCCGTCTCCCTTTACAGGAGCCGCCTGAACAGCTTATCCTGTTTGTCTGTGAATTGCTATTCCAGGTTCCTTTAGTTACTGTGTCTAGTCTTGCTTTTGAGTCCTACTACCAGTCTCCTGTTGCTAACCTCTGTCTCGTCCTAGAGCCTGCTCTCCACCATTGCCAGTGTGCCGTCACGTCTGAGCCATCACCTGAGTGCCACCACGTCTGAGCCAGTACCGCACTGTTGTCATGTCTGAGCCATCACCAGCGTGCCGCCACGTCTAAGCCAGTACCGCAGTGCTGTCTCGTCTTAGCCTCCACCTCAGTGCCACCACAGAGACCCTGACCACTGGACCCTGGCTGCAGCAATGCATTTAGGCCTTCTGTTGGAGCACCTCACAATCAAAGTATAGGGGTTCGGTGCTGGCTGCTCCTTTGAGGGAGTCTAGTGCACGACCCAGTGCGTCCACTCTGGACGATTACCGCCCCTCGGTGACCGTAACACCCAGCAGTAGGTTTTGTCATGGGTCACCATCTCCCCCTTCCCTAAACATAGGGTTTCGAAACTACGCTCCCCTTTCATTTGGTTCTTCCCTGTACCTAGCGTGACATCCAAATTCACGAGGGGAGTATAGATTACTATTATTTTACAATGGCAACTACTTAATTTAAAAAGTGGATGTCTAGGTAATGCACAACCCCTTTAACATTTCACGCTAACCAGACTAACTTCATAGTTCAGGCACCCCTTCATAATGGTGATTATTCTAAAGCATATTTGAGATGACCATGGTGAGAACATAAAAAATTCACATGACAGAGGGGGGAGGCTCCTGCTGCAGCCAGTTGTCTTACAGCTACACTCAGAATCAGACTAAATAGGACTAAAAAAAGGAGATAAAGGTTGGATTTCTTTTTTAATTTTTATTTTGTTTTTACATGGAAGAACCAAAGTGTCACCCTCCATCCATGTGCGTAGTTTTTTTACAAAAAAAAAAAAAAAAGTGCCAAATTCTCTCCTGTCCATCAACGTAACTGGTGACTGATAAAAGCAAATAACAGGCCGATTACTCAAGAAATAGTCACAACAGCAAATGGCACGAAAATTAATTTTTGTGAGCTCGGTGACCTTCGCGTACACTCCATAGGAACGTTCCATCAGCTCCCAAGTGATTCCCAGGAATGGAGCTCACTAAATCCAATATAAACTAAGCAAATAAAGTTTTCCACAGCAACGCCTGTAACGACTCAGGAGGAATGTGAGAAAAAGTAGAGGAGCTGTTTTGATAGTAACTAATACCCGGGCAGCTCCGTGATGGAGAGTCTTTAGATACCAGAAAATTAGTTTCAAAAGAATTGGCCTATGATGGTTATTGTTATCGGGAGCAGACGCGGTAATATATAAATGACGTAACTAATGGAAAGTGCAAATTGTGCAAACACTATCAGCAAAATGATGCAAAAAAGTAATAATAACTAAAACAGGAAAAAGCAAACTCATGTTAGACACCTACGATAAGATCCTGCAAAATCGCACCCATTAGGCCCCTTTCACACATCAGTTTTTTGCCATCAGTCACAATCCGTTGGCTCGACGGATCCGTTACAGATTGTGGACAAACTGATGCGACGGATCCGTTTTACCACGGATCTGACTAGTGGATCCGTAGAAAAAACGGGTCAGTCTCATCAGTTTTTTCATCCGTTTCTTCCATTTTTCGATGGATCTGTTTTTTAAAAACGTCCAATGGGAGGCTCCCAAACGTTATTGGCTACTAAAATACATTAAATTACATTAAAATGTATTGAAATACAAGAATAATGGAGAAAAAAAAATTGCTTGACTGGACACTGAAACTCCCGCTGGCTGGACTTCCGCTGGCTGGACTCGCTCCCGATAGCTGCACTCGCTCCCGATGCCTGCACTCGCTCCCGATGCCTGCACTCGCTCCCGATGCCTGCACTCGCTCCCGATGCCTGCACTCGCTCCCGATGCCTGCACTCGCTCCCGATGCCTGGACTCGCTCCCGATGGCTGGACTCGCTCCCGATGGCTGGACTCCCTCCCGATGGCTGGACTCCCTCCCGATGGCTGGACTCCCTCCCGATGGCTGGACTCCCTCCCGATGGCTGGACTCCCTCCCGATGGCTGGACTCCCTCCCGATGGCTGGACTCCCTCCCGATGGCTGGACTCGCTCCCGATGGCTGGACTCGCTCCCGATGGCTGGACTCGCTCCCGATGGCTGGACTCGCTCCCGATGGCTGGACTCGCTCCCGATGGCTGGACTCCCTCCCGATGGCTGGACTCCCTCCCGATGGCTGGCTTGCTTGCTTGCTGGAACATTGATGAGTGAAGCCCTACCTGGCAGGTTTATATACCTTTCCTAATTGGGGGCTGGCTATTGGAGCATGCTCAGTTAAAAAAACGGAATCCGTCGCCGGATTCTGTCATTTGATGGATTACGACGGATCCTGCGCCCGTAGGCTTCTATTGTACCAAACGACGTACGGCGACGGATCCATCGCTGGCTGATTTTTCGACGTAGATAAAAAAAACGTTACTTTGTCTGTCGTCTCCGTCCGCCGGACAAACAATTTTCGACAGATCCATCGAACAATGGATGAAACGTGAGGCTGTCCATCGCAATACATCGCTAATGCAAGTCGATGAGAAAAAAACAGATATAGCGGCATCAGTCGTCGGATCGTTTTGTTTTTTCTTAAATACGACGGATTGTGACTGATGGCAAAAAAATCATGTGTGAAAGGGGCCTTAGCCGCAGCCCAGTGACTTGATTGACAAATTGGTCAGCGCAGGGAGTCCCAAACAAGATGTAAATCATGGCAGAGAGGGCATGATACAAGGCGAAGTCTATGCGTGGTCCATACTGCCCAGATGTCTACTACGATTAGCGCAGAGTTATATTTTGCACCTTCCATTTTCGTAAAACCAGCTATTTCAAGGAAATGGACTACATCTTGACGATGGCTGTATACTATTAAAAATGTTAAAATATTTAATTTTTAACATTAGTAACTTGAGCGGTCACATTAAACCCTTACGAATTTCTGTAATTTCCTTATCCTGCTTTGCTAAATAGACTGGGACAGAGTCAGCAGTGTCACTTTACTGCAATGATCTATGTCAAGTTTGTTGACTAAAAGATGTGTCGGGGCCGGTCGGGTTCGATGGGCGTTGCTGGTCTAAGGAGGTCTGGAAACTCCTCCATCTTGTGCAGTTGCCGTCCTCCTTCCAAGGCCGTGTAGATGACGCAACCTACGTCATCTATAAAGAAACCGCCATTGCACTCCTGCATATGCGCACTTTGATCTGCCCTGCTGAGAGCAGAGAAAAGTACTGTAATGCGCAGGAACAAGGAAAGGTCAAAAACCGCCCGCGCATGCGCACTACAATACTCTGATCTGCCCTGCTGAGGGCAGATCAAAGTGCACATAAGCAGGAGCGCAACTGAGACCTCTGTGTGCATGACGTAGGGCGCATCATCCACACAGGGCTGGGAAGTGCAATGGTGACTGCACAAGATGGATGCGGTACCAGACTCAAGAGCAGTGACACCCATCGGACCTAACCGTCCTCAGGTGAGTATTATAAAGGTCTTTTTTACATTATACAGCATGCACCTATATACAGTATTCTAGAATGCTGAATATAGGGGCTCACTGGTGGTGGCCACAGCTCATAAGGGACAAATCTGGTGACAGGTTCCCTTTATTAAGCAGTTAAAAACTGCCAAGTTTGGAATTTTGTGGCTAAATAAACAGCATGAAACCAAAGGCAACATTCAATTGTTCAAGAGGCTTCCAAGTCGCAGCAAAATTTAAAAAGGATTTTGCTGAATATGCAATCCAACACTTGGAACAGTTCATGGACATTGCAGGAACGCTCAAAATCACTTTTTTTTTCCCCTTCGGTCACATTTGTTTTAAATGCTGCTTACTAGGGAACTTTTACAGTAATAATGTAATATTATATATAATTATATTATGTAGATATGCGAAATATGTAATTGGTATAACTAATAGGAAGACTGCTTAATAAGCAGTTAAAAACCGCAGAGGTTGGAATTTTGTGGTTACATAAGCAGCGAGTGCGACCCTAACGGTAACATTCAGGTGTTCAAGGGGCTTACAAGTCGCAGCAAATTTAAAAAGATTTTTGTTGACTATATCATCCAACATTTGAACAGTTTGTGCTCGGTGCAGGAATGATCCAAACATTTTCTGTTACATTTG
Source organism: Anomaloglossus baeobatrachus (assembly GCF_048569485.1). Lineage (NCBI taxonomy): Eukaryota > Metazoa > Chordata > Amphibia > Anura > Aromobatidae > Anomaloglossus > Anomaloglossus baeobatrachus. The sequence continues at coordinate 773,834,489 of NC_134354.1, read as the reverse complement.
TGGTTGTTTTACAACACTCATCTACATATACATATGTGACGTTGTCCGTAAAGCTTACCATGCATATTTTGGGGATAAATTGGGTGAAAAGGAAAATTTACAAAGTCGCGCCTGTCCGAGCATCTAATTACTGGTTATGAGTACCTAGCATAATAGTGCTCGATAATCACTAGTGCTCTTTAAAAGGCCAAGATTGGATCCTCTAAATATGCCTTTCCTATATCAACTATCTCCCATTTATTCCAACGACCATAAAGCTCACATAACTGCTGCACAACCTATACGGACAATGCAGGACAGAACGGGGCACCCCTATATGTTCGCATCAGGAAAAGTCGAAGGGTACATGCATGCTTTAAGTATTTGCTGCAGATAATTTTACATCAGAAATGTGTCTCTTGGCAAGAAAAATATTGCACAAAAATATACACGTTTTGCCATTTTTTATGGGGTTTTTCCCTCACTCATTAGGCTATGTTCACATGCGTGGTTTCTTCTGAAAGGAAAACCTAGTCTCTATGATGAAAATAAAACAAGTTTGTTGCATTTTTGTTGGGGAGCTTTTGGTGCAGATATATACAACCCCTTGCAAAAATTCTGGCCTCCCCTGGCTCTGAGGATGTTCATTCAGTTGTTTACTTTTGTTTTAAAAAAAAAAAAAATCAGATCACAGACGGCACAAAACTAAAGTCATTTCAAATGGCAACTTTATGGCTTTAAGAAACACTAAAAAAAAATCATGAAAATATAATGTGCAGCCAGTAACGGTTACTTTTCAAGACCAAACAGGGAGAAAAATTATGGAATCACTCCATTATGAGGAAAAAATTATGGAATCATGAAAAACAAACAAAAGAACCCTCCAATACATCACTAGTATTTTGTTGCACCACCTCTGGCTTTTGTAACAGCTAGCAGTCTCTGAGGCATGGACTTAATGAGTGACAAATAGTCCTCTTCATTAATCTGGCTCCAACTTTCTCTGATTGCTGTTGCCAGATCAGCTTTGCAGGTTGGAGCCTTGTCATGGACCATTTTCTTCAACTTCCACCAAAGATTTTCAATTGGATTGAGATCCGAACTATTTGCAAGCCATGACATTGACCTTATGAGTCTTCTTTCAATAAATGTTTTCACAGTTTTTGCTCTATGGCAGGATGCATTATCATCTTGATAAATTATAAGATAAGAAAAGTGTCCAAAATTTCAATGTAAACTTGGGCATTTATTGAAGATGTAATGACAGCCATCTCCCCAGTGCCTTTACCTGACATGCAGCCCCATATCATCAATGACTGTGGAAATTTACATGTTCTCTTCAGGCAGTCGTCTTTTTATTGTTTAGCTTTTCTGTATGTAAATCTCATTTCCTTTTAGGTGGTTTCTTACAGTTTGGTCACAGACATTGACTCCAGTTTCCTCCCATTTGTTCCTTATTTGTTTTGTTGTGCATTTCCTGTTTTGGAGACAAACTGATTTACGTTTCCTGTCTTGATGCTTTGATGTCTTCCTTGGTCTACCAGTAGATTTGCCTTGAACAGCCTTCCCATGTTGTTTGTATTTGGTCCAGATTTTAGACACAGCTGACTGTGAACAACCAACATCTTTTGCAACATTGCATGACAATTTACCCTCTTTTAAGAGTTTGATAATGCTCTCATTTGTTTCAATTGACATCTCTCGTGTTGGAGCCATGATTCATGTCAGTCCACTTGGTGCAACAGCTGTCCAAGGTGTGATCACTCCCTTTTAGATGCAGACTAACAAGCAGATCTTATTTGATGCAGGTGTTAGTTTTAGGAATGAAAATTTACAGGGTGATTCCATAATTTTTTCCTCATAATTGAGTGATTCCATAATTTTTCTCTGTTTGGTCTTTAAAAGTAACCGTTACTGGCTGCACATTATGTTTTCATGATTTTTTTAGTGTTTCTTAAAGCCAGAAAGTTGCCATTTGAAATGATTTTAGTTTTGTGCCATCTATGAACATCCCATCTCCAGCACTACAATTTTGAAGGTGTTGAGTTTTCTTTTGTCTTGTTTCTTTATTGTCTGATTTTCGCATTCATGTGTTGCTACATAAAAGACCAGACTATGTACGAGCTGAGACCAGACTATGTATGAGTCATGTCTTTGTCACCAGTGAAATGTTCCTCGATTTGAAATAAAAATGAAGGTAAAACGACGTAAAAATGCATGGTTGTGCTTTTTGGCATCGTTTTTACATTTTCTCGTAGCTAAAAAAAAAAAAAGTTGCAAGAGGAAAACCACTTCTAAACAACGAAAGGAATTGACATTGACCATTTCAAATCTGCAAGGAAATAATAAGCAAGGTGTGCATGAGAGAGTTCAGGAACCTAAGATATCCTCCAGGTTTTGTGACAAAACTGCATGGTAAAGAAAAAAAAAAAATCAGCAAAAAAGCATCAAATAACAATGAAGAAGAAACAATAAGAACTAAAATTTGTTATAATAAAACCAAAGTAAAATGATATCAACCCCTTCCATAAAATACTGGAAGTAATTTGTGACGGGACCAATATAATTCTTATAAAATAAATTATACAATGCATTTTATTTTTTCTTAAAAAACAAAAAGAAATAACTTTACAATGCAAAGTACCATCCAACCGGTTCTGGACAGGGGTCTTACTTGGCTGCAAATTTTGCTCACGGGAACATCTGCCAAAGCCAAAGTGAAAAATGATTCTCAAATATAAAGATGATTCTAGAATGTTCTGCCAGTTATCAAGTTGCTTGTGTTGTTTATTATTATCTTATGATGTTTTATTCTTTTTTAGAAAAAGAAAAAAAAATGTCCTTCTGGAATTGTTTTTGCAAAATATTTGTTATAGGTCCTGTGCCAAAAAAAATCAGACCGAGGGAGTGAAACTTCTAAATAGGTCTTGGCATTGGGGCTGGATATATAATACCGTAGAGTCTCAAATATGGGAGAACTTTATTATATTCTTAACTTCTTCTCTACTCTTAACCCCTTAATAACCAAGGGATTTTTTTGTCCGCAGCTAGAGTTGAGCGGACTGACAATAATCCGGGTCCAGCGGATCACCCGCGGGTTGTCACAGAAGTCCGGATGAGAGAGAGAGAGAAAGAGAAAGAGAGAGAGAGAAAGAGAGAGAAAGAGAGAAGAGAGAGAGAGGGGAGAGAGAGAGAAAGAGAGAAGAGAGAGAGAGAGGGGAGAGAGAGAAAGAGAAAGAGAGAAAGAGAGAGAGAGAGGACAGAGAGAAAGAGAGAGAAAGAGAGAAGAGAGAGAGAGAGGGGAGAGAGAGAAAGAGAAAGAGAAGAGAGAGAGAGAGAGGGGAGAGAGAGAAAGAGAGAACGAGAGAGAGAGAGAGAAAGAGAGAACGAGAGAGAGAGAGAGAAGAGAGAGAAGAGAGAGAGGAGAAAGGAGAGAGAGAGAGAAAGAGAGAGAGAAGAGAGAGAGAGAGAAAAACAGCAAAAACCCAAATCCGGATCATGCAGCCGGATACCCGAGTCCGAGTTGGACCCGGATCGGACGCTGGATCCGGATTTTTAAAGTTCGGATCCGCTCAACACTAGCCACAGCATTGATCTATATAGAAGAAATCCCAGTCTTCCATGAACGTCGGCCATGGGCTGTTTTCACAGGAGTATTGAGATGCCAGACACAGGGGTCTTCTTCTGACCCCGAACTGTCAAGTCAACTCATTGGCGTCCCACGATAATATCACAGATGCGCTGATGAGGAGTCAGAACAGTGCACCGCCCTGCCGATGAGATCGACAGTGGCGTTTAAGGCTAGGTTCACACACTGCGTTTTTTTGACGCTGCGTTTTTTTGCGGCAAAAAACGCACAAAAACGCACCCGCGTAAAAAAAATGCGGCAAAAAACGCACGCGTTTTGCCGCGATTTGGTGCGTTTTGTTGCTGCGTTTTTGCTCACTGCGTCTTTATGCGTTTTTTATCAGTGAACAAAAAAAAAGGTCTGATGTCATTTCCTTCTTCAATGTGTTCTTCATTCTCCACTAGTGTATGCAGAAGAGCAGACAGCTGCAGAACTACAAGGCTCAGCATACTCCATCCAATAGTGTATGCAGGAGAGCAGACAGCAGCTGCAGAACTACAAGGCTCAGCATGCTCCATCCAGGACTGTATGCTTGAGGGAGAGTCAGGGGGAGCAGACCTACAAGGCTCAGCATCCTCCATCCAATAGTGTATGCAGGAGAGCAGACAGCAGCTGCCGAACTACAAGGCTCAGCATCCTCCATCCAATAGTGTATGCAGGAGAGCAGACAGCAGCTGTCGAACTACAAGGCTCAGCATCCTCCTTCCAGGACTGTATGCAGGATTTCTTTGCCCCCCCCAAACAAAAAAAATGACGTGGGCTTCGCCATATTTTTGGATGCTAGCCGGGTACAGCAGGCAGGTACGGGGCTGCCCCCAACCCCCAGCTGCCTATTTGTACCCGGCTGGGAACCAAAAATATGGTGTTGCTACATAAAAGACCAGACTATGTACGAGCCGAGACCAGACTATGTATGAGTCATGTCTTTGTGACCAGTGAAATGTTCCTCGATTTGAGGACCTTGTCCAGTGACCTCATTTTTTTTTTGTTTTATGTTATATGTTCTAATTTAATGTTCAACCACAATTATCTTTACTAATATTATTAAATTAATATTTCAGCCACAGACATTCATTATCTACTAACTGCTGGTAGGCCCCACCTCCGAGGATCCATCAGTGTCAGACTGGGCAGGGATTGGACCACTTCATTCAAACTCCTCCCACCCACATCACACAGTGTCTTATTCTTTGTTTGTGGAGATGGGGAACTGGGATCTCATATTTTAGTCATCACGGGGAGGGACTGTCAATCTAGTATTCATGACATCTTCAATAGGCATGTGCAAAATGCAACTAGCAGGAATACCCTTGAAATACTATTTTACATTATTTTATAATCACCTTTACACAATACGATCTACTATATTTATGACCACCATACCTGGCGAGACTAGGAACCTTAAGGAACCTTAATTCTCTAGCAAGTAGCCCCTCCCCCCCTCCACATGAGGAAATAATTTTACAGTATTAATATTATTTTTTATATTTTCCAATATAACATTTATACTAATTTACAGACATTATTTTTATTTGACATTGTATATGTTGACATAAAACAGAATATTTTTATTATGCGTTTTCAGATTTGTTCAGTTTTACGTTATTTTTCTTTATACTTTTAGTTTAGTTATTAGCTTTTTTTTTTTATTTTTGCCCATTTTGCAGTGCTAGGCTTCATACATACATACAGGAACAAGACTTTCAAGTTTTCTCCTGTATATTTTTTTATTACCTTTTATCATGCATTTTCAGTTTTATTCTTTCATACTTTTGTTATCTTTTAGTGTTTTTTTTTGTTTTCTTTTCCAAATTTTGCACCTCTAAACGTTATGCATACAGGAACAAGACTTTCTCAAGTATTCATATTAAGTTTTCTTTTATTTTTGGCATTTTTTTGTTTTCTTTTGCACCTTTAGACTTTATACATACAGGAATACTTCATATTTAGGGTTTTTTGTTTTTTTTATTTTTTTGGGTTTTTTTGTACCTCTAGACTTTATACATAAAAGACAAGACTTTCTCAAGTTTTTATATTTAGTTTTTTTGAGTGTTTTTTGTTTTCTCTTGCACCTCTAGACTTTTTACATACAGAAACAAAACTTTCTCAAGTCTTCATATTTAGTTGGGGTTTTTGTTTTTTTTTACTTTTTGGTGATTTTTGGGTTTTTTTTCCACCTCTAGGCTTTATACATACAGGAACACTATATTTACAGTAGGTGGTTTTTTTGTCTTTTTTTTCTTTTGCAACTCTAGACTTTATACATACAGGGACAAGACTTTCTCAAGTCATCATATTTAGATTTTTTGGGTGTTTTTGTTTTCTTCTGCACCTCTAGACTTTTTACATGCAGAAACAAAACTTTCTCAAGTCTTCATATTTAGGTTTTGTATTTTACTTTTTGGTGTTTTTTGTTTTCTTTTGCACCTCTAGGCTTTATACAGACAGGAACGAGACTTTCTCAAGTCTTCACATTTAGTTTGGGTTTTTTTGGTGTTTTTTTTTTTTTCTTTTGCACCTCTAGACTTTATACATACAGGAACAAGACTTTCTCAAGTCTTCATATTTAGTTTTCTTTTATTTTTGCCGTTTTTTTGTTTTCTTTTGCACCTCTAGACTTTATACATACAGGAATACTTCATATTTAGGGGTTTATTTTTTTAGTTTTTTGGGGTTTTTTTTGTACCTCTAGACTTTATACATAAAAGACAAGACTTTCTCAAGTCTTCATAATTCGTTCTTTTGGTGTTTTTTATTTTCTTTTACACCTTTAGACTTTACACATACAGGAACAAGACTTTCTCAAGTCTTTATATTTAGTTTTTTTGGGTGTTTTTTGTTTTCTTGTGCACCTTTAAACTTTATACATACAGGAACACTTCATTTTTAGGTTTTTTTTTGCTGTTTTTGTGTTGTTTTTTTCTACCTGTAGACTTATTACATACAGGTACAAGACTTTCTCAAGATTTCATATTTACTGTTTTTTTGTTTTCTTTTACACGTCTAGACTTTATACATACAGGAATAAGACTTTCTGAAGTCTTCATATTTATTTATTTTTTTTCGAGGGGTGGGGGTTTTTTTTTGCACCTCTAGACTTTATACATACAGGAATAAGACTTTCTCAAGTCTTCATATTTATATATTTATTTTTTGTGGGGTGGTTTTGGTTTTTTTTGGCGGTTTTTTTGCACCTCTAGACTTTATACATACAGGAAGAAGACTTTCTCAAGTCTTTATATTTCACTTTTTTGGGGTGTTTGTTTTCTTTTGCACCTCTAGACTTTATACATACAGGAACACTTCATATTTATTTTTTGTTGTTTTATTGTTTTCTTTAGAACCTCAAGACTTTCTCAAGTCTTCATATTTATTTTTTTTTCGAGGGGTGGTTTTTGTTTTTCTTTTCCACCTCTACACTTTTTACAGACAGGAACAATACTTGCTCAAGTCTTCATATTTAGGTTTTTCTTTAATTTTTTTTGTTTTTTTTTGTTTTCTTTGCACCTCTAGACTTTTTACATACAGGAACAAGACTTTCTCAAGTTTTCATATTTAGTTTGTTTCTTGGGTGGGTTTTTTAGTTTTCTTTTGCACTTCTAGACTTTTTACATACAGGAACAAGACTTTCTCAAGTGTTCATATTTAGTTTGTTTCTTGGTGTTTTTTGTTTTCTTTTGCACCTATAGACTTTATACACAAAAGAACAAGACTTTCTCAAGATTTCATATTTAGTTTTTTTTCTTCTACGTTGCATACCCCGCAGTGTTCTACTGCGCAGACACGAGAACAAGACTTTCTCAAGTGCTTGAAATTTGTATCCAGTCTCCAGAGAGAATGAAAAATGCCGACAAAACAAAGCGCTGCTGAGCCCCTCCGAAATCTTCTGTCAAGAACACAATCCTTGGAAGCAGAACGTTAAAGCCCGCTGGAATTTAAAGTCCTTGTATAAGTACAATGAATTAGTTGTTATTTTGTCTACTATGACAGCTTTAGACATTTAAGTTCAAGCAAGGAATTCACTTTGGAAATCCAGTCTTTCACTGGATTACATCTTAAAGGAAAAAAAAAAGACAAAAATCAGATGCAAATACCACTTGGCAGATCTCGACAACATCACGGTCTGCGATTATTCCTATAAAGTTCAAGAAGTTTCTGGAGTAGATTTCGAGATATCGGATTCTGCCTTTCTTTTTTTTGCAATGTTGGTAATTTTTGCACGAGACGCGATGCCAACTTTTGTCAGCTAAGGAGCCGCCTAAGACATTCCAAGTTCATTACCGTGACTTTAAGGAGACCATACAAAACCGTTCAAGACCAATCGGGAAGGTTGGGATTAAAGTGACTCATATGGTAGAACAGCGTTCTGCCTCTTGCGAAGGCTCGGTTTCCAAGAGGTCTTATTTCTCAAGATGCCAGAGATTAATTCAAATGATAAAAGGGGCTATAACCAGAGAAAATCAATTACACATGTACAGGAAAGGTTATGCTATACCGAGGCCTTAAGGCAAAAAAGTTATGAACAAGTTGAAATTTTAATATTCTCTCGGGAGGAACCTCCCGGCCTTACTTCAGCTAAATGATTATGTCTAAATTCTACAACAGGCCACCAGGAGCTGGAGACCAAAAGGCGTAAGATATTTCCAATGGGTTCAGCTAAGAATCCAATATCTATGAGGGGAAGGCTGATTCCAGGTGTAGGACGTAATCATAATGGGCACTCGGACCACCCCACCATCACTTAACGAGGATAATGAAGAACCTTTCAAGTCCAGTAGGTTCTCTGTGAGGAATATTGTGAAGAACAAGGAATTCATACATGCCAGTTAATTGCCACTTTTCATATTTACACATATCCTGTCCGGCAGCAAGAAGACGTCATCAAGATCTGGGAGCCAAATGGCAGGTGACAAAGTTAATATATAATTAAGGAAGCAGCTCTGGCTCCAGAAAGCCCCCCTGCTGACAAAATAATTCAGCTAGGGAAGTGGATGGGCAACTGCAAGATTCAGTAAAGCTTCAAAGTCATTTTGCAGTCATGCTGGCTTCGGGGAAAAATTTACAATATTGAGGAGTGCATAGCTCGCACAATTGGGAAGACATATTTTCGGCCTCAGGGCAGTAGGATAGGACGCACGTCACACATATTTTTCCTTAATAGTGGGATGTGTATATCAGCCCAAAATTAATATCTGGCCGGGGAAAGACAATAGACACCTCATGTTTCAAATCTATGCATAGATCAAATCATAACTGGAAATATGATAGTGATATCTACCACGTGGGAAACTCAGAGGCGGAGATATGGGGAAAACTGCCAATTCATAACTTTTCTGCAGCCTCAGGTCCAGCTCAGTCATAGGTCACAAGGTGGGAGGTACATGGCAGGTACGTAGGTTCATAAAATGCGTGATCCCCTGGCTGGTTTGTGACTCCCTACTTTTTGGCTGTCTAGTACCAGTCATTAAAAAAGTTAACCACGACCTTCATTATTTTTCTATAAGGGCAAAAAACTAACAGGGAGGTATTTGCTAACTACCTGCCTGATCTGCATGGGGATGATCTCAGCTTCATTTCACTTGGTAACAGAGCAGCACCTTCTCTTTGGCTCTGCTCTGTTGATGGGGCATTAACTTCAGATATTGCTGTTGACAGCCGGGTCCCTGCAGTTAGGCAGTGGGGAGCCGGCTGTCAATTAGTAAGACATCGACAGAGACGCCCCGTCAACAGAGCACAGTCGAAGGAAAGGTGCAGCTCTGTCAACATGATGTGGGCAGAAGTGGAAGCTGCAGAAACGCTGGCAGTAGAGGTCCAAGCATTTAGCCAAAAGCTTTAGTTTTTAGCCCATATGCAAAATTAATAAAAGTCCCAGAAAACCTCTTTAAAGAGATTGTGTTGCCTAAATATAGTTATGATGTTAGGCTGGAGCCACACGGGGCACTACTGCGATGCTCGCATGACACTCGGCTCGCGCTGGCAGCACAGAAGGAGCCGAGTGTCATGCTAGTGTCCCTGCAACTGCGGTCCAACTGTGCGAGCGGACCTCAGCTGCGGGGGGCTGGCCAGCTCTCAGGAAGGGTGGGCTGGTGCTGCGGAGGGGCGGCCCAGCACGGAGGAGGGGAGGAAGGGATTTATCTCCCTCTCTCCTCCGTTGCCGGCTATTGCGACTCTCGCCCTGCACGCACGGTACACCGGTGTACCGTGAGTGCAGTGCGATTTTTCTCTCACCCCATTCACTTGAATAGGTGCGAGAGAAAAGAGTCTCACATTACACCTGCAGCATGCTGCGACTGTTTTCTCGGACTGATTAGGGCGGAAAAAATAAATCACTCATGTGCGCTGGCACACAGGCTAATATTGGTCCAAGTGGAATGCGATGTTTTATCGCACTCCACTCGCACCGATTTTCTCGCCGTGTGGCTTAGGCCTTAAATGTATTTTTATTTTTTTTTATCCTATATCACAATCTTTATTAAATCAAAATTAAAAATCTGGCAATTCTCACACTGGCCACTAAAGTCTATTGTAGACTGTAATTTTCTGTTGTTTCAAGAAATGTACTTGTACATTAGCAGCAATGAACAGACCTCCGATCCTATATTATTTTAATGAAGCAACCTATCTGCATGTACAAATGTCACTTCAGATGGAGCAGAGGGATCTGTGACATCGCCTATTGTGATTGGTTTACCCTGTTTTAGTTATTTGTAGGGATGAGTGGAACTGTGAATGTCAAAATGGGGGTAAGAGCAGGACAATTGCCTGCAAAAAATAGGGAATACATTTTTTTTTTTTTTTTTTTAAATAACGTGGGGTCCCCCCTATTTTTGATATCCAACCCAGGTAAAACAAATAGCTGCTTTATCTTGGCTAGGTATCAAAAATAGAGGGGACCATATACCATTTTTTTTCATGAGTTTCATTGTGTGTATTCTTTTTAGTTGTACACATAGCGAGTTAGTGATGAGGATGTTTGAAAGACGCCTACCCATTACTAACCTCAGGGCTTGATGCGAGCTGTCAATTAACAGCTGATATCAAGCCCCCAAAAAATATTACCCCGATTGCCACCGCACTAGTGCAATCGGGAAGAGCTGGGCAAAATGCCAGAATTGCCACATCTAATGGATGCAACACTTCTGGAGCAGCTGCGGGCTGCTATTTTTAGGCTGGGAAGAACCAAAGAACCATGGGCCTTTCCATCCTGATAATACCAGCCTCCAGATTTCTACACTTCTTTGGCTGGTTATTAAAAATAAGGGGAACCCCATGCAGTTTTCTTTTTATTATTTAAATAAATCATTTTAAAAAATGATCTGGGGTCCCCTCAATCTTTCATAACCAATCAAGGTAAAGCAGACAGCTGAGGGCTGCAGCTTTTCCTTTTTGTGTTTCCAATTTTAGAAGAGTATGTTTGTAAAGAAAAGAACCGGGAACAACAGATGCCCAAAATCTTAGCGTCTCATGAAACAAATAGCTGTTGTCACGCTAGGTACGGGGAAATACCAAGCAAATGGCGGTGAAACCCTGTATCTAGGGAAGGGGGAGATGGTGACCCGTGACAAACCTACTGCCTGGTCCTTGGGGTCCCTCACCTCACCTTGCCCATCAGACTGTTTTTCACGGATATGGAGAAAACGGTCGGGTGACCCTAACCTAAATGTAAGACATTGAACCAGAAAAAGAGCGAGATGGTGAAATTGGACTGAATCGGAAGAGCAAGTTTGTGCTAATAGGAACTTGGATCAAGTCCCAGAAAACCCCGGTTTCTAACCATCAATTATGGTTCAGAAGATACATTTCCCTCTGGCAGATGTGCATTTGTATTAACCGGATAATGTGGATAATTCATGGTTGGCTTCTTAATAAATGAGTCCAATTTTGGAAGTAAGGACCAGTAATGGGGTGGTGATTGTCCACCATCCTGTTGTTCCTGGCTTTCACGACTCGTTCTGCTCCGGCTAAAGAATCAAATCTCCATTATTAAGATCAGTGTTTCGATCTGCGTGACCGAGAAACTCAACGCTAGGATTACACCCCCATCGAGACAGAAGCTAAATCCACAAAAACCCAGAAACATTTTGGAAAGTCAAAAATTAATTACAACTGGTCTCCAAACCCACGTGGAGGAAAAACAAAAACCAAAAGACGCCCATGTTCTTAGTAAACCGATGTCCAAAATGCAGAAAGGGAAATGAAACTTCATCTAAAAGGAAAAATAATTACAAGTATAAAAGTGTAGAAGAAAAAAATTAACTCCTTAACGATCAAGGCTATTTTTTGGGTTTGATGGGATTTTAGTTTGCTGCAGTAAGCATAACAGAGAAAATTTTCCTCCACGACAAATCCTAAAAATCGATGGCCGAATTGCTGATTTTGGGTGTTTTTCTAATACGACCAAGCAAAGATTTTATTTTTCTGTTTGGGTTTTTTCTTCAACGCTATGGTAAATTTGCCCTTGTTTGGTACCAAGAATAAAATCACTAGTGGTAGCAATCTGCATGGGGTCCATGGTACCAGCCAAGGGTTTAATATTGTCGTTAAAACCTATAATTTTGTTTTGGGGGGGGGGGGAATCAAAGATGGAACAATAACAAAAATAAATACATGTATGACTTTTGGAATGAGTGTATACAAGGCCACACTAACATTTTGCATGGTCCATATTGAAGGTGCGTATGGTATGTGCGTGTTTCTGTGTGTGTTTTTTAAGGGTGGTGTCCCTGTGTATCCATGTGACATCCGTATAGCACATGGACAGCCTGGACTGGTATACTTACCTGTCTCCAACGCTGCTGTTACTTCCGGGTCCGAGGTGAGTGCACTGAATATGAATGAGGCATAATGAGCAGACTCGGAAGCAACAGTAGAGGTAGAGACATGAACTGGTATACTTACCTGTCTCCCGCGCTGCTGTTACTTCCGGGTCCGAGGTGAGTGCATTGAATATGCATGAGGCATAATAAGCAGGCCCGGACGTAACAGCAGCACCGGAGACAGGTAAGTATAAAAATTCTTTATTTTTATGTGACCTGTGTTTTCTCCGGTACATGTCACACTGATGTCACATGGATCACATCAGTGTGCAGTCCATGTGACACTCATGCTGCTGGCAGAAAACGGATGTCGCCGTGTGGAGCACACAGATACGTGTGTGCTCAACACGGACACAGTCCATGTCAAAACATGGACGTGTGACAAAGCCCATTGATTTTAATGGGCTTAGGAGTGTCTGAGTGTGTGTTTTATGTGTGTTTTCCCTGTGCTAGCCGTGTAATATCCAGATAGCATATGGACAGCATGAGCTGGTATACCTACCCATCTCCGGTGCTGCTATCTTCCGCGCTGCTGTTACTTCTGGGTCCGAGATGAATGCAGTGAATATACATGAGGCATAATGAACAGGACCTGGAAATAACAGCAGCGCCAGAGACAGGTAAGTATAAAATTCTTTATTTTTATGTGGCCTGTGTTTTCTCCGGTACGTGTCACACTGATGTCACATGGCTCATATCAGTGTGTGGCCTGTGTGACACCCGTGCTGTTGGCAGAAAAGGGACGTGTCACCATGTGCAGCACATGGACACACAGTCCATGTCAAAACATGGATGTGTGACCAAGCCCACTAATGTTAATGGGTCTACGTTAGTCCATGTCTCCGGTGCATGTCAAAACAGACTTCACATATACCGGAGACACAGATGTGTGAAGTAGGCCTAATAAAGAGGGGAAAAATATTGGATACAGAAGTGCGGAGTGAGGATATTAATGGATCGGGTCGAAACCACACGAGAATTTGTTTTTTAAAAAAAAGTATATTTAATGGAAATGTTAACATATCTGGATATGTAAAAACAGAACTTGGTGGCACCACCCCGCGCAGGTTTTAGGTTTAAGCAAAAATAAGTATTATTTTGGGAATTTTGCAAAAAGTTTTCTTTCCGCTGGACAGTTCTTCCCTCCCCCCGTGCTAAGCACGCAAAACAAAAATCCAAGTTTCATAAAACTTAATTACAGTCCATTTCCCTCTGGCAGATGTTTATTTCCATCCACAAGCTCATACTGATAGCTAATGGTTGGGTTCTTAATAAACGAGTCTACTTTTGGAAGTTAGGACCAGTAATTGGGTGGTGATGACCACCATCCTGTTGTTCCTGGCTTCTTCCACCCGTTCTGCTTTGGCTAAAATATCAAATCTCCATTACTAAGGCCAGTGTTGATGATCTGTGTGACCAAGCAGTGCGGCGCTAGGATTACACACCCATAGAGTTGGAAGACGAACGCTCTCGTTAAATCCACAAAAAAAAAAGTGGAAAGTGGTGGGAATTAGTTACGACCGGCGCCTAAACCCATGGAAAACAATAAAGCCGGGTTCTGCAAATGTTCATGCTCTGGGAAAAGCCATCATCGAAAAATACAGGACAAGAAATTAAACCTCCAAAATATGGGTTGTCCAAAGGAAATAACCCCCCCAAAAAGTGAGTAAACTATTAACCCCTTAAGGACAAAAGCAAATTTTTGGTCTCTTTAAAGACGACTTCCGATCTTGGGCAGTGAGCCTCTTTGAAGCCAGGCAAGCATACGCCCGGCATCAAAGAAGCTGACGGGTACAAAAGCGGCGCGCATGTGCAGCTTTGTATCACACTGCCATGATGCTGGCTATTGTAAAGCATGTTAGCATTCCCATAGTGGGCCGACTAGCCGGGGAATAAATGCCAATGTGACTATTTGACTATTTAGAGTACTGCTCATGGTACCAGGTGCACCGGGGACATGACAAATTTCCTTAAAAAAAAAAAAATCAACTTTGCAATTTTCCGCTTTTTCTTTCTCAGAAACAGAGGGATTTTTAATGTTTTTGTTTACGTCTTGTTGCCCATGTTACCGACCATCTCTGGTCTCCTAAAGAAGAAGTTTTGAGCTCTTTCCAATAGAAAGATCTGGGAGCTTTGGTTCGGCTTTTGCATCACAGAGCAAACATCTCAGAAAAGCGGTACAACCATCCCACTGGCCCGATATGTACATCAATCAGGCAACACCATTGGCAAGCAGAGAGTCAGGGGAGCGATGAGATACTGTGCACCAGAGTAGTCACCAGTGAACTGAATGTACATTTCTTTACCATAATCCGTCTGCAAAAGCGTTTCAGAGAATTTGGCAGAACATCCAACCGGTCTCACAAATCACAAGACCCGTGTAACCACACCGACCCAAGACCTCTACATCCAGCACCTTTACCTCCAAGATCATCTGAGACCAGCCACCTGAACAGCAGCTGCAACAATTTGGTTTTGCCCCAAGAATTTCGGCACAAACTATGAGAATCCGTACCAGGGAGGCTCCTCTGCTGCTCGACATCCTCATTTTGGTCTCCACCTGACTGCAGTTCATCGTCCTCATCGGGGTCTCCACCTGACTGCAGTTCATCGTCCTCATCGGGGTCTCCACCTGACTGCAGTTCATCGTCCTTATCGGGGTCTCCAACTGACTGCAGTTCATCGTTCTCATTGGGGTCTCCACCTGACTGCAGTTCATCGTCCTCATTGGGGTCTCCACCTGACTGCAGTTCATTGTCCTCATCGGGGTCTCCACCTGACAGTAGAGCGTCGTCCTCATTGGGTTCTCCACCTGACTGTAGTTCATTGTCCTCATCGGGGTCTCCACCTGACTGCATTTCATCATCCTCATCGGGGTCTCCACCTAACTGCAGGTCATCATCGTAACTCACTTGAGTGGGCAAATGCTCCATATTTGATGGCGTCTGGCACCTTGGAGAGGGGTTCTCTTCATGGATGAATCCCGGTTTTCGCTGTACAGGGCAGATGGCAGACTATGTGTATGGCGTCGTGTGGGTGAGCGATTTGCTCATGTTAATGTTGTGAATGGAGTGACTCATGGTGGCGGTTGGGTTATGGTATGGGCAGGCGTATGTTATGGACAATGAACACCGGTGCATTTGATGCCATTTTGAATGTACAGAAATACCGTGATGAGATCCTGAGGCCATTGTTGTGCCTCATCCATGACCATCACCTCATGTTGCAATTGATAATACACGGCCCCATGGTACAAGGATCTGTACACAACTTCTGGAAGCTGAAAACATCCCAGTTCTTGCATGGCCGTATAATCTCCGGACACGTCACCCATTGAGCATGTTTGGGGCTCTGGATCGGCGTATACCACAGTGAGGACAAGTTCCTGCCAATATCCAGCAATGTCGCAGCCATTGAAGAGGAGCGGGCCAACAATCCACAGGCAACGATCAAGGACCTGATCAACTCTATGTGAAGGAGATATGTTGCACTGTGGGAGGTAAATGGTGGTTACACTAGACTGGTTTTCTGGTTATCACTAATCGTTGGTCAAGAAAGTTCTGAATTATTTAAAAAAAGTTTAGACACTGCTCAGCAGTTCTGTTCCCCCAGTGCTAGAACAAAAGGTCCAACTTCTTCCAGTAAATCTTCATAGAAAATTACAGTTCACAACATATAATTCACTCTGGCATTAGATATTTGTATCAACGGGATCATATGGATAACTAATAATTGGGTTCTCAATAAAAGAGTTCAATTTTGGACTTAAGCACCAGTAATTGGGTGGCGATGACCACCATCCTGTTGTTCCTGGCTTCCACAACCCGAACAGCTAGGGCTAAAGTATCAAATCTCCATTACTAAGGCCAGTGTTTCGATCTGCGTGACCAAGAAGCGCGGCGCTAGGATTACACACCCATCGACGGAGAAGCCGACAGCTCTCGTTAAGTCCACATAAAAACAGAGAGTTTTGGAAAGTGGTGGGAATTAGTTACGACCGCCATCCAAAACCATGGAAAGCAATAAAGCCGGGTTATGCAATGTCTTGTGGGGTTAAGGACATAAAATAAAACTTGAAAAATGTTCACCCTTTAAGAACCAACCCTATTTTGTTATTAAAGGGGGGGCTCAAGAAATTTACTATTGATGGTCTATCTTAAGAGACCATTGGGGTGTGACTCCCTGCTGCGAATACGATGGGTCAAACTTAGGTGATGAGTTACTTATTGTGTGGGTCTAACGGCTGAGACACCCATCGACCCCGAGAAAGGGGAACTGTAGGCTGACGATAGTAGCCAAGTCCACCGCATGCGTATCTCTCAGCTGTTCCCATATTTCACCACTGCTCCAATCAAATGGGACATCTTCAGCACAGTTCTCGGGATTGTTTGGGGTCCACCAATTGGACCCCCAGCACTTGGCAATATTTAAGTTGCTCACTTACTCGGCGGAGTATCCAACCCTCTTATAAGGTCTCCAGACACAGTGTCATACATGTGGATGTGGCTTGTCAAATGAATCTGATTGAGTTGTAGAACCTGTTTTGTCCCCTTCAGTACCCTGCTATGACTCTATACACTGAAGAGCAAAAGGGTAACAATGTTTTGCACTTTTGCCTTTCAGGTTCCATATCTCTCCATCCATTACAGCTTTTAGCGTGAGACAACCTTCAATTTATAGACAATCATCTTGGCTATCTCATACATAAATGTGACTTGCAGCTATTTAGCATATGATTAGTTATGCAGATTCTTGTCATGTCACTACATTGTTACTGTTTTGCTCCAGGTGGTGGAATCCCCGGCCTGGTTAATCAAAAGTATAGCTGAGGTACAACGCTTTTATTTTTTTCAGATCTCCTCCAGTGGTTACATACTACTGATGTAGCAAATGGAGTGGTATCACGATGTGACCACCAGATAGCGAGGGACAGGGAAGTTCCTTTATTGTCCCTCTGTAGGGGACTCTAGGCTATCTGTTACTTCAGGATTACCCCTGAAGGTGGAAAAGACGGAATCCCATGCCTTGCTATACTCCTGACCAGATCTAATCTGTCCCCCCCAACGAAGAGAGGTGCAGAAGTATGATGGAAACACAGATTAAGACAGCCAGGGAAAAACCAAACCTCAGACACACTGCAAACCCACAGGAACAAAAAGTAAGTTACTAAGGAGAAAAGCAAGAGGAGAAAGGCAGCAAGAAAAAGACAACAAGGGTTAACAACACAACCACTCAGAGCAATAATGCACAACAACCACCAGTAAGTCTTGATCACTACATCTCACCAGGCCAGAATAGAGAAGCTATAGCTGGCATTAATTAAATAGTCCAGCCAGCATATATAGGAGGGGAGTGAACGTGACTGGCTCCCCCACAGCATGTGATCAAGGTGACAGAATAGAAGGGGAGCAAACGTGACTGACTCCTCCCCAGCATGTGATCAAAAAGACTAACAAGCAGCGCTGCAGAGATTAACTCTTGCTAGCATGACTAAGTCTGTGGGTCGACACACGCATCTCTCTGAGTCAATCACAGACAACAAAAAAGTTAGCGGGCCAGAGTACAGGAATCTGTAGTCTGCACAGTTCCTGACACTGCCATGACAGTTGGCGATGCCTGGAAAAATCTCTTTGGGTCCTGCAAAACAATTGGCAGCAGCAACAACGATTGGCAGTGACAGGTCTACTTTAAGGTTATATTCACACATAATGGATTTGTGAGATTTTTCTCCTTTCATCTGCGAGTGGAAAATGAGTATGGACAGCATACTGGACCACGTAACACTCGAACTTGCAGATTTGCACTTTTTCAGGTAAGTAGTGATGATGATGGGGAATTATCTGTAACTTCAACAAGATTAAAAAAATAAAAAATAAAAAAGGCAAAAAAACCCAACTGAAATGAATTACGAATTTGATGGTTTGCACAGCCAAAATAAAAGCTGGCAGCTCTATATAATCCAGACCTAAAAAGGACATTCACAGCATGCACAGGAATGTAAATTTGGCCGAATCGAAAAACAAAATCATTTGTAATCAGGAAAAAAGAAAACATGAAGAATGTGGACGTTACTGAGGTCCACGGCTTGTGCACCAGCGATCCCGCCATGGGCTGAGGAACGACTGTATCTGAAGGAGCAGAATCAGGTCCCAAAAACCTCACCAAGGATGAAGACAACTGGTATTATGCGGGCGTCACACGGGACGATAAATCGTGCGATCGCACCAGCCCCCGTCACTTGTGCGTCACGGGAAATTTGTTGCCCATGTTGCACAAAGTCGTTAACCCCCGTCACACGGGCTTACCTGCCGGACGACCTCGCTGTGGGCGACGAACATCCTATTCCTGAAGGGGGAGGGACGTTCGGCGTCACAGCGACGTCACACAGCCGCCGCCCAATAGAAGCGGAGGGGCGGAGATGAGCGGGACGTAACATCCTGCCCACCTCATTCCTTACGCATTGCCGGCGGGACGCAGGTAAGCTGTGTTCGTCGTTCCCGTGGTGTCACACGAAGCGATGTGTGCTGCCCCGGGAACGACGAACACCCGGCGCGCAGAAGGAGGAACGACTTTTTGAAAATGTCAACGAGCAACGATAAGGTGAGTATTTTTTCTTGTTCACAGTCGTTCCGAGGTGTCACACGGTATGATTTGTCTGACGATGCCGAATGTGCGTCACTAACGACGTGACCCCGACGACATATCGCCAGATATATCGTACCGTGTGACACCCGCATTAGCAGAGAACCTGTCAAAAGAACATGGTATGGTATGAGGGTATGTGCACACCATGGAGATTTTCCAGGTGGTCAAAAACGTGAAAAAACATTTGGAGATGTTTTTGAGGAGTTTTTCCATTTCCAAAAGTACGGTAGTTTTTCAAGAGTTTTTGGAAAGATTTTTTTTTTTTGCAGTTTTCTGATTGGACAGTCACTAGTTTAGAACATTTTCCATCAGGAGACGTTTCAAAGTCTGACATGAACTTTCCTATTCTCCCACTGGGCGTTTTTCAAAAATTGGAGGGGAAGAAAATGCTTATAAGACTGAAGGTAAAGCTCGCGGCCGGTGTAGAGGCAGCGAGTGGGATTAGTAGACCCACTCGATCACAGAGGGGACTCAGGCTTACCCTTTAGTGCGAGGGGCTTAACTAAGCGCCTACCAAGAAGTAGACGTTAAGTACCACTCCCAGGGCAGTGACCGGGACAGTGGCAGCTGACACCCAGGACAGGAGACTGACACAGGTACAGACACAGGTGCAGGCAGGTACAGTCAAGATGACCGAGGAAGACAGGCAGGCAGGTACACACAGATATCAGACCCGGCTATGCCTGCCATAGGTATGGGAAGGCAGGTACAGGTGACGGACACAAGGATAACAGGACTGGAGCACAGAAATCTGACAACTAGCTAGCAGCCTGAAGACTAACTAAAGTCATTGCATAGGCACCTCCCCTTATGAGAGGGTGCCTTAAATATATAGTGCCTCTCACCCATAGGCTGAGAGGCAATTCCTGGAAATTGCATCCCTTTAAGAGGAGGGCCTATGCGAGCGCGTACTAGGCGCGTTCCCAAGGAGCCTGCACCGCGTGCACAGGCCGCAAGGGGACAGACCAGCACATGGGCGGCCACGGAGCTAAGGGGGAGGAAGGAAGCCGACGGCAGCAGTGATTAACCCGGCGCTGCACTGAACATATAACCGGCAAAGTGGTTTTACAACAGACATGTGTAATAGACAATGAAGACTCTTTGAAGTGTTTTTAGCGATTTTTCACGCATCTTTTGGGGCGGATCTACTTCAAAAGCCTCCTCAAAGAACTCTACAGAGAGGAAAATAAGTATTTGCAAGTTTTCCCACCTACAAAGAATGGAGAGGTCAGTAATTTTTTATCATAGGCACACTTCAACTATGACAGGCAAAATAAAAAAAAAATCCAGAAAATCCCATTGTATGATTTTTAAATAATTAATTTACATTTTATTGTATGGAATAAGTATTTGATCACTGACCAACCAGCAAAAATCCTGGCTCTTATATACCTGTTAATTTTTGTTTAAGAAGCTCCAACTCTGCACTTATTACCTGTATTAATTGCACCTGTTTGAACCTGTAATCTGTATAAAAGACACCTGTCTACACACTATCAATCCTACTCCAACCTCTCCACCATGGCCAAGACCAAAGAGCTGTCTAAGAACACTATGGACAAAAATGTAGATGTGCACAAGGCTGGGATGAGCTACAGGACAATAGGCAAGCAGCTTGGTGAGGAGGCAACAACTGTTGGCACAATTATTAAAAAATGGAAGAAACACAAGATAACTGTCAATCTTACTTGGTCTGGGGCTCCATGCAAGATCTCACTTCTGGAGTAAGGATGATTCTGAGAAAGGTCAGGATTCAGCGCAGAACTACACGGGAGGACCTGGTCAATGACTTGACGAGAGCTGGGATCACAGACTCAAAGGTTATCATTAGTGACACGCGACTACGCCATCATAGATAAAATCCTGCAGGGCATGCAATGTCCACCTGCTCACACCAGCACATGTCCAGGCCTGTTTGAAGTTCACCGATGACCATCTGGATGATCCAAATAGGCATGGGAGAAGATCATGTGGTCAGATGAGACCAAAATAGAACTTTTAGGTATCAACTCCACTTACAGTGTTTGGAGGAAGAAGGATGAGTACAACCCCAAGAACACCATCCCAACCGTGAAGCATGGGGGTGGAAACATATTTTGGGAGTGCTATTCTGCAAAGGGGACAGGACGACTGCACCCGATTGAAGGGAGGATGGATGGGGTCATGTATCGTGAGATTTTGGCCAACAACCTCTTTCCCTCAGTAAGAGTATTGAAGATGGGTCGTAGCTGGGTCTTCCAGTATGACAATGACACAAAACACACAGCAAGGGCAACTAAGGAGTGGCTCTGTAATAAGCATTTCAAGGTTCTGGAGGGGCCTAGCCAGTCTTCAGACCTGAACCCAATAGAAAATCTTTGGAGGAGCTGAAACTCAATGTTGCCCAGTGACAGCCCTGAAATCTGAAAGATCTGTATGGAGGAGTGAACTGAAAGATCTGGAGAAGATCTACGTGGAGGAGTGACCTGAAAGTTCTGGAGAAGATCTGTATGGAGGAGTAACATGAAAGATCTGGAGAAGATCTGTATGGAAGAGTGACTTGAAAGATCTGGAGAAAATCTGTATGGAGGAGTGGCTTGAAAGATCTGGAGAAGATCTGTATGGAGGAGTGACCTGAAAGATCTGGAGAAGATCTGTATGGAGGAGTGACCTGAAAGATCTGGAGAAGATCTGCATGAAGGAGGGACCTGAAAGATCAGGAGAAGATCTGTATGGAAGAGTGACCTGAAAGATCTGGAGTAGATCTGCATGAAGGAATGACCTGAAAGATCAGGAGAAGATCTGTATGGAGAAGTGACCTGAAAGATCAGCAGAAGATCTGTATGGAGGAGTCAAGCATAATCCTTGTCGCAGTGTGTGCAAACCTGGTCAAGAACTACAGGAAACATCCGACCTCTGTAACTGCAAACAAAGGTTTCCGTACCAAAATGTTTGTCTATTGTATCAAATACTAAAGCGGGCTTTACACGCTGCGTTCTCGCTAGTGAGATCGCAAGCGATCATACCCGCCCCCGTTGGTTGTGCGACAAGGGCAAATCGCTGCCCGTGGTGCACAACATTGCTAACACCCTTCACATGGACTTACCTTCCCTTCCACGTCGCTCTGGCCGACAAACCGCCTCCTTTCTAAGGGGGCGGTTCGTGCTGCATCACACGGCAACCGTCCAATAGCAGAGGAGGGGCAGAGATGAGTGGCCGGAACATCCCGCCCACCTCTTTCCTTCCTCATTGCTGGTATAGGCAGGTAAGGAGATGTTCGTCACTCCTGCGGTGTCACACGGAGCGATGTGTGCTGCCGCAGGAGCGACGAACAACATCGTACCTGCAGCAGCAACGATAGTAAGGAAATGAGCGATGTGTCAACGAGCAACGATTTTTCACGTTTTTGTGCTCGTTGATCTTCGCTCATTGGTGTCACACGCTTCGATGTCGGTAACGGCACCGGATGTGCGTCACTACTGACGTGACCCCAACGATATATTGTTACTGATATTGCAGCGTGGAAAGCACCCTTTATTTCATGCAATAAAATTCAAATTAATTAATAATCATACAATGGGATTTCCTGGATTTTTTTATTCTGTCACAGTTGAAGTTACCTACGATAAAAATTACAGCCCTCTCCATTCTTCATAGGTGGAAAAACTCGCAAAATCGGCAGAGGATCAAATACTTATTTCCCCCACTGTTTATGCGCATATATAGTCATGGCAAAACAATAAGTTGCAATGCTCAATAATTAAGAGCCAGTAATAGGAACGTTTTTGAGTCCCAGTTCTAAGAACTTTTTCAGATATGGTCCAGTAATCGCATTCATAGCTGCGGTACAGTAATGAGAATTTGAATAGCTGTTGTCCCATAATATCAGCTTTCATAGTGTAGGACCAGTCAAAAGACTATTCATAGTCGTGGACTCCGAATAAGAACTTTCAGAGTTGAAGTTCCATTATCAAAACTTTTATAGTCATGGTCCAGTAATAACTTTCATAGCTGTGGTCCAGTAATAAAAACATTCATAGTAGTCCTGTCATAGGAGCTTTACAAGTCAAGGTCTAGTCATAAGAACGTCCTTCATCCGCCAGCAACATCTTTCATGGCCAGGGCCCAGTAACTCTTTTCACGTGGACATGGCCCGGTAACATCTTTCATGCAGATGTGACTCGGTAACGGCTTTAAAACGAACATGGCTCGGTAACGCATTTTACGTGGTCATAGACCAGTAACGCCTTTCATGCGGACACGGCTGGGTAGTGCCTTTCATGCGGCTATGGCTTGGTAACGCCTTTCACACAGGAATGGATCGGTAACACTCTTCACGTGGAAATGGATTGGTAATGCCTTTCACGCGGACATGGATTGGTAACACCTTTCACGCGGACATGGATTGGTAACACCTTTCACGCGGACATGGATTGGTAACACCTTTCACGCGGACATGGATTGGCAACGCTTTTCACGCGGACATGGATCAGTAATTTCTTTCATGCGGACGTGGATTGGTAACGCCTTTCATGTGGACATGGCTCGGTAATGCCTATCAATCAGACATGGCTCGGTAATACCTATCACTCGGACATGGATCGGTAACGCTTTTCACGCGGACATGGATCGGTAACGCTTTTCACGCGGACATGGATCAGTAACGTCTTTAACGTGGACATGGATTGGTAATGCCTTTCACGCGGACATGGATCGGTAACACCATCCATGCGGACATGGCCCGGTAATCATCTTTCGCAGTCACGGCCTGGTAATGCTTTTCATGGTTATGGCGCAGTAACACTTTTTAAAGTCATGACCCGGTAACGCCTTTCATGGTCATGGCCGACTCCTACTTTTCATGGTCATGACCTGATCATGCCTTTCATGGTCATAGCCGGTACCCGCCTTTCACGCTGACATGGCTGGTAAATTCATACTTGCTTGGTTGCGGGTTGGCGGCACACACAGGAGCAGTTTTCATTTAACACCCAGTAGGTTTATTAATCTCGTAAACCGCTTCAGGATATTAGAAAACAAAACAGCCTGTCACAGCACAAAGTAAAGAAAATAAAGTAAAGAGTCAATATGAATATGTCTGTGGGGTTCGCCAGCACAGGATCTCACACCAAGGTCCCACAGGAGGTGTTCCTACCTCCACACACAGACCATGTGGGAAACAATCAGTCTGCATTTTATCCCATGTACGATACCTATGGGTGTGGGTATGTGAGCAGACAGACCTGCCCGTCTCTCCAAAGCTTTTAAAACCTAGCCTTGATATGCCCTAACAATATTCCTAACAACAAAGAAGATAACCAACCACCTCTGTGATACATACCTCCCATCGTGACCAGTAGTCATCTAGAGGGGGTGTTACACGCAGCGATATCGCTAGCAATATCACTGGTGAAAGCACCCGCCCCCGTCGGTTGTGCGTGACGGGCAAATCACTGCCCATGGCGCACAACATCGTTCGGACCCGTCACACGTACTTACCTGCCTAGCGACGTCGCTGTTGCCGGCGAACCGCCTCATTTCTAAGGGGGCGGTTCGTGCAGCATCACAGCGGCATCACTAAGCGGCCGCCCAATAGAAGCGGAGGCGCGGAGATGAGCGGGACGTAATATCCCGCCCACCTCCTTCCTTCCTCATTGCAGGCGGCCGCAAGTACGAGGTTGTTCCTCGTTCCTGTGGTGTCACACGTAGCGATGTGTGCTACCGCAGGAATGACGAACAACCAGCGTCCTGCAACAGCAACGATTTTATGAAAATGAACGACGTGTCAACGATCAACGATAAGGTTAGTATTTTTGGGAGCTGTTACACACAACAACGTCACTAACGACGCCGGATGTGCGTCACGGAATCCGTGACCCCGGCGATATATCGTTAGATACGTCGTTGCGTGTAACGGGGCCTTTACACTCCTTTCATGGTCATGTATGACACAGTCACGTCTTTCAAGATCAAAGCTCAATAACGCCCTTCACAGTCACGGCACAGTAGAGCCATTCTCAATCATGGCATCGTAACGCCTTACACAGTCACAGATGGCCCGGTAACGCCTTTCACAGTCATGGCCCAATAACAATTTTCACACTATTGTTCTAGTAATGTCTTCTATCATCTTAGTCCAGTGATAACATCTATAGTCTTGGTCTAATAATAAGAACTTTTATAGTCAAGAACTTCATTCTCTTTGGGGATCAAGTGTTGTGCTCAGCTTTTTCCGATAGCCCTACAGAAAGTGAATGAAGCGATGGTCGGGCATCCAAACTGCTTCTCCAGTTTCTGAAGAAAGATGAGGACAAATATTCCCTGATTTTATGATTGGTGCAAGTCAAAACAGTCGTACCCCCAACGTTCAGTAATATATCAGATAGATAATGACTTTTTGTCACGCTAGCTATGAGGAAGTACCAACCGAATGGTGAAAGGGAAGGGAAACGCTGTGTCTAGGGAAGGGTAGATGGTGACCCCTGACCAAACCTACTGTGGTCCCTCACCACCCTAGATAGGTTCTGCACCTACACGGATACTTGACTCTAGGTATCCGTAGTGCTGTACCCTAAATAGACAATGGATGAGATGAGCTCTACATCAACCCTACTAAACGCTAAATGAGGACACATAGGGGGGAAAAGCATGAACTACTTATCATTAAATGACTCGGGTAGACGTTCAGCAAAGTTTTCAGCAACAATACCATAAAAGAGTTCAAGCCTTCAAGGCTTGAATGAACTGAATAATATCACCAGCACCAGTGCAAGGAAGGAAGGAGTATATAGGCACCAAGAGAATGCTGATGATCAGCAGCTGGGTCCAAAAGGGGTCCAAAAGGGGGAGAGATGAAAACCCAGCAGGAAAGCCATCTATACCAATGAATGCTAACAGCAGGAACAATGGAAAGTCGGGGAAAATTTTGCGCAGCCAAACGCTGTGACCTTCTATGGCCAGAAACCACAAGACTGTCTGTTTCCCGCTACACACTCGTGACACTTTTCTTCTCCGGACAACTGTTTTAAAGCCACAAGTCGAATGGGAAAACTAGTTCAATAGATACAATTTAGCTTTGGCACTCTATCTCTCAAGACCCTACTAGGTATCCTATGTACCCATTTATATGCAGTATATACAGTACAATGTTCTTTAGGACCTATACCTCTCATAAAGCAAGCGATGAACCCCTTATGGCCATTTAAAAAAAAAAAAACAAAACAAAAAAACAATCCAGCCCAAAAAAAAAGTGGCAAAGTATGCATGACAGTATCAGCACTGAAGTCTAAGAATGTTGCTGGCTGAGATGCCTCCATAATTCTAGCAGACGTCACTGGGGTGGGTCACCTCCCATATGGGTTTGATATAGATTGAAGGTCATGGGGGGGTTTGAGTTACAGAAGCTCACTATCAAGTTTTTACACACCAAGTTTAATCTAGATTCATATTTTGGAGGATAGGCAAGAAGACCGCAGATTATTGGTAGGACCCCGTCATTTCAGGTCTATGACCTTAATTTAACCAATAAGATACCCAGTTCTAACTCCCAAATCATGAAATCTACTTACAAAGTCCTTTCCTACTGCTGAGAAATAACAAAACTTCTGGCCTAGTGATATGATAGCTTGACCAAGCCTTAGGCGGGCTTTGCACGTTGCGACATCGGTAACAACGTGTTACCGATGCTGCAGCGATAGTCCCGCCCCCGTCGCACATGCGATATCTAGTGAAAGCTGCCGTAGCGATTATTATCGCTACGGCGGTTTCACACGCACATACCTGCCGTGCGACGTCCCTCTGGCCGACGACCCGCCTCCTTCCTTAGGGGGGCGGGTCGTGCGGCGTCACAGCGACGTCACACGGCAGGCGGCCAATTGAAGCGGAGGGGCGGAGATGAGCAGGATGTAATCATCCCGCCCACCTCCATCCTTCTCATTGCAGCCGGGCGGCAGGTAAGGAGATGTTCCTCGCTCCTGCGGCTTCACACACAGCGATGTGTGCTGTCGCTGGAGCGAGGAACAACATCGTACTTGTCGCTGCACCGGCATTATGGAAATGTCGGAGGCTGCAGCGATGATACGATAACGACGCTTTTGCGCTCGTTCATCGTATCAAAAAGGTTTTCCACGTTGCGATATCGACTGCGACGCCGGATGTGCGTCACTTTCGATTTGACCCCATCGACATCGCACGTGCAATGTCGCAACGTGCAAAGCCGCCCTTAGAACCACTGGGTCAAGGTCCTTTCAGGACTTTCTCTCCATGGCATTGAGCTCCACCACACACTAGTCAGAGACACCAACACAATCCCATCCAAGGAAAGTATCCCATAACGGTGTTTCTGTATCGCCCCATATTTTCATTCAGTCGTATTTCCACCGGTAAATAACAGCTGGCTCCATAGCCCCAGCACCCGGTGTGTAACATCCGGCTCCTCGCCATGTTGTTTGCCTTTCTAACGTGTGACCATCACCTGTGAGTGATATTGTTGAGACGTGGAAGGAACCGTAGAGACTCAGCTACTCCGGTCTCGTCATCATCAGGCATAGTATGAAGAGTAGAACACATCTGACATTGGCTATAGTCAATTCCTGGATTTGGGAATGTAAACCAGGGACTAAATCTCAATAAACCAAAGGCTTTTTGGGAAAGGCTCCCCTAGACATGTTTTGACCTATACAAAAATGGAGCCATACAGCCACAATTGTAAAAATATGAAAAATACTTTATTTAACAATTATGCAAAACGATTAAAATGCAGAGTGCAAAGTGACAGGA
The DNA here is from genome assembly GCF_048569485.1 of Anomaloglossus baeobatrachus. NCBI lineage: Eukaryota > Metazoa > Chordata > Amphibia > Anura > Aromobatidae > Anomaloglossus > Anomaloglossus baeobatrachus. The sequence goes on along the minus strand of NC_134354.1, from coordinate 773,806,664 downwards.
ATCAGACAATTGTGGAATCCACACTTCCAGACATTACAATGAAAGGAGAAAATATCTCCACTGGGCAATATGTAAATTATAAGGGCACAGAACAGAAGGATTACCCTATGCATAAACAATGGAACAGATACAGTCATATGAAAAAGTTTGGGCACCCCTATTAATGTTAACCTTTTTTCTTTATAACAATTTGGGTTTTTGCTATTTCAGTTTCATATATCTAATAACTGATGGACTGAGTAATATTTCTGGATTGAAATGAGGTTTATTGCACTAACAGAAAATGTGCAATCCGCATTTAAACAAAATTTAACCGGTGCAAAAGTATGGGCACCTCAACATAAAAGTGACATTAATATTTTGTAGATCCTTCTCTTGCAGAAATCACAGCCTCTAGTCACTTCCTGTAGCTTTTAATGAGTTCCTGGATGAAGGTAGATTTGACCATTCCTGTTTACAAAACAATTCCAGTTCAGGTAAGTTTGATGGTCGCCGAGCATGGACAGCCGCTTCACATCATCCCACAGATGTTCAATGATATTCAGGTCTGGGGACTGGGATGGCCATTCCAGAACATTGGAATTGTTCCTCTGCATGAATGCCTGAGTAGATTTGGAGCGGTGTTTTGGATCATTGTCTTGCTGAAATATCCATCCCCTGCGTAACTTCAACTTCGTCACTGATTCTTGCACATTATTGTCAAGAATCTGCTGATACTGAGTTGAGTCCATGCGACCCTCAACTTTAACAAGATTCCCGGTGCCGGCATTGGCCACACAGCCCCAAAGCATGATGGAACCTCCACCAAATTTTACTGTGGGTAGCAAGTGCTTTTCTTGGAATGCCGTGTTTTTTTGCCTCCATGCTTAACACCTTTTTGTATGACCAAACAACTCAATCTTTGTTTCATCAGTCCACAGGACCTTCTTCCAAAGTGTAACTGGCTTGTCCAAATGTGCTTTTGCATACCTCAGGCGACTCTGTTTGTGGCGTGCTTGCAGAAACGGCTTCTTTCGCATCACTCTCCCATACAGCTTCTCCTTGTGCAACGTGCGCTGTATTGTTGACCGATGCACATTGTCACCATCTGCAGCAAGATGATGCTGCAGGTCTTTGGAGGTGGTCTGTGGATTGCCCCTGACTGTTCTCACCATTCTTCTTCTCTGCCTTTCTGATATTTTTCTTGGCCTGCCACTTCTGGGCTTAACAAGAACTGTACCTGTGTTCTTCCATTTCCTTACTATGTTCCTCACAGTGGAAACTGACAGTTTAAATCTCTGAGACAACTTTTTGTACCTTCCCCTGAACAACTATGCTGAATAATCTTTGTTTTCAGATCATTTGAGAGTTGTTTTGAGGAGCCCATGATGCCACTCTTCATAGGAGATTCCAATAGGAGAACAACTTGCAAGTGGCCACCTTAAATACCTTTTCTCATGATTGGATAAACCTGCCTATGAAGTGCAAAGCTCAATGAGGTTACAAAACCAATGTAGTGCTTTAGTAAGTCAGTAAAAAGTAGTTAGGAGTGTTCAAATCAAGAAATTGTTAAGGGTGCTCATACTTATGCACCAGTCAAATTTTGTTTAAATGCGGATTGCACATTTTCTGTTAGTACAATAAACCTCATTTCAATTCAGAAATATTACTCAGTCCATCATTTATTAGATATAGGAAACTGAAATAGCAAAAACCCAAATTGTTATAAAGAAAAAAGGTTAACATTAATAGGGGTGCCCAAACGTTTTGTTATGACTGTAGCTCATGAATTGTATACATAAACAGTACCATGTAATATCACCAATCATCCATTAATGGGTGTATAATGCACAGGCTATGTTCAGGTAAAGGAGTCACACACTAACTGCATTTTAATCGTTTTGCATAATTGTTAAATAAAGTATTTTTCCTATTTTTACAATTTTGGATGTATGGCTCCATTTTTCTATAGGTCAAAACATAGTATGAAGAGTATTCTCAAAATCTTGTTATTTATTACCATCCTTTCAGATAGATATTAAAATGTATCAACCACCGAGGACTCTCAATTTTTATTATTTTTCAGTTTGGGGGAGGCCCTTTTCGGTTCCCCATGATTGTGCCCAGTGCACAAGGTCCATACAGACATGGCTGAGGGGTTTTGGTGGAAGAATATGACCGGCTACACCCCATCTATCACATTTGGGATGAACTAAATTGGTCATCATGAACCCAACCTCTTCCCAACATCAGTATCGGTGTCACAATATGACTGTAGGATAGTGAGTGACAGAAGGCTCCCATGCTGACCCTCACACTTGTGGACGCTAGGCTATCCATAAGCTCAAGATTACCCCCAATGGTGATGATGCCGGATTCCAGTCTCTGGCTGTTCTCCTGTTCAGAACTAGTCTGTTTTCCCCTCCCTCCAGGGAAGGATGGGTCAGGAGTGTGATGGCAACATAGATTTCGTCAGACCAGGAATAAAACAAAACTCAAACCACATTGCAAACTCACAGGAACAAACAGTAAGAGAATAAAAAGGAAAGCAAGAGATGTAAGGCAGCAACAAAAGGATAACACCACAACTGCTCATAGCAATAAAGAACTACAACCACCAGTAAGTCTGGATCACACCATGTCACCAGACCAGCATAGACAACCTATAGCTGGCACTAATGGAAGTGTCTAGCCAGCATACATAGGAGGGGAGCAAATGTGACTGGCTCTCCCATACCATGTGACCAAAGGAGACTGACAAGCAGCCCAGCAGAGATTAACTCTTACTAGCCTGCCTATGAACTACAAGTCTGTGGGCTTGACAACCGAGTCTCCCAGCACTGATCACAGACATCAGAGAAGTTAGCAGATAGATGTAGTCTACACAGATCTCTTCGCCACCATGATAGTCAGTGTTGCCTGCAAAAATCTCCTTGTGACTGTCTGGAGCTCACAAATGTTCTTTGGATTGGAGGGGATAAAACTTCTCACCGTCACCTCCCAAATCTTGTAGAGACACCTTCCCAGAAGAACTCAATGTTAATGTCTATGATAGAATGGGAGGTCAGAAAAGGTAATGTGGAGGGGACACATACCGTACTTTTTTTCATTTAGCAGAGACATGTATATGTATGAATATATCCCATATACAGAGTAATACATACAGTGCCTACAAGTAGTATTCAACCCCCTGCAGATTTAGCAGGTTTACACATTCGGAATTAACTTGGCATTGTGACATTTGGACTGTAGATCAGCCTGGAAGTGTGAAATGCTCTGCAGCAAAAAAGAATGTTTTTTTTTTTTTTTTTTTTTAAATTGTGATAAGTTTATTCAGAGGGTCATTTATTATTCAACCCCTCAAACCACCAGAATTCTGTTTGGTTCCCCTAAAGTATTAAGAAGTATTTCAGGCACAAAGAACAATGAGCTTCACATGTTTGGATTAATTATCTCTTTTTCCAGCCTTTTCTGACTAATTAAGACCCTCCCCAAACTTGTGAACAGCACTCATACTTGGTCAACATGGGCAGGGCCGGCACCAGCACCCGGCAAACCCGGTCAAATGCCGGGGCCCTGAGCTGCCGGGGGGGCCCACTCGCGGTGGCAGGAGTGGCGCACCGCTACTCAGGGGGGCCCAGTGGCCGTGCTGTCACCGCCCCCCGCCGAGGATCGCGCTTTCAATTGCATCGGCATCGCAGGTTCCGATACAATTGAGAGCAATGATGAGAGAGTGAGCGGCGCGCTCTCTCTCTTATCATTCTCTCCGCTGTGACTGTCAGCGTTCTGAGTAGCTCTGCAGAGGACCGCGGTGACATCATCACTGTGCGCCTGCTGAGAGGTCAGAGCGAGCGACAGCAATGGACGACGCGCCGAGGAGACCGGATCAGCGGGGGAACGAGGAGAAGTGAGCTGGGCTCCCCTGACTCACAGGCCGGCCACTACACAGCGGCACTAGTACACATAGGGGCCCGGCAGCCGCTCTGCAGAGCCGGCTGCAGGGCCCCTATGTGTAGTGTTGCTGTGTAGTGGCCGACAATGCGACCGTCAGGGGGCCGGCCTGTGAGTCAGGGGAGCCCAGTGTCAGTAGAGGGGCCCCTGACCTGGAGAGGCCACCAGCCGTGTCTGAGCTGCAGGAGTGCTAGTCCTGACCTGCACAGCAGACGGAATCTCCATCCTGCAGGACCTGCGATGATGTCACGCCCATGTGACTGTGTGGGAGGAGACACAGGAGGCCGGCAGAAAGCAAGAGATACTGAATCCTGAAAGAGATGTGGACACATGACTGGTAATAAGAAAAGAGGGGACATGAGGGGGAGGGGGTGCAGGGTGAGGGGGATATGAGGGCTGCAGACTGTGACAGAAGGATGTGAAGGGGTGCAGAGTGTTTGAGAGGGGTAAGTTGGGGTACAGGCAGGGTGAGATATGTGGGCAGGGTGTGTGTGATCTGGGGGGTGCAGGCTGTGTGAGATGTGGGGGTGTAGTGTGTATGATATGGGGGTGCAGGCTGTATGGGGAGCAGGGTGTGCGAGATATGGGGGCAGGGGAGTAACTACCGCTGTCGCAGGGGTCGGAAGGAGAAGTGAGGTACTTGTTTTTTTATTTTGCTGGCTGCATGACACATGGAGGCCTGGGGGTGCTGGCTGCATGATACATGGAGGTCTATGGGACTACATAATAAACATGAAGGACACCTTATACATGGACTAGGGGTGCATTATACATGGAGGAATATGGGGCTGCATAATACAATATGATGATTTATGGCGCTACATTATAATACATATAGGACTATGGGGGCTACATTATAATATATGGAGGAATATGGAGGCTACCTTATACATGGACTATGGGTGTGCGTTATAAAACTGGAGACCTATGTGGTGCAGTATAATATATGAGAACTATGGGGTGAATTATAATACATGGAGAACTATGGGGAAATGCATTGTAATACATGGAGAACTATGGGGGTGCATTCTAATATATCAAGGGTTATGTGGGACCCTTTATATTATACGGAAGGCTATGTGGGGGCCATTATAGTATTTGGAGATCTATATACAAGGGGGGACAAAGATACAAGTATGGGATGGAAATGTTTTGTCCTGAGGGAAAAAGGCTCTTTCCCTCAGCACCCAGCTTTCCCATGCTCTGCTATACATCTCTCAGCACCCAGCTTTCCCATGTTCTGAAATGGGAAAGCTGGGTGCTGAGGGAAAGATGTATAGCAGTGCATGGGGAAGCTGGGTGTTGAGGACAAGATGGATATCAGAACATGGGAAAGCAGGGTACTGATAGAGGGATTTCAGATCATGGGAAACCTGGGTGCTGAGGGTAAGAGCCAAGTGTCAGCGTCATTATCCTGTACCCCAAGTGACAGTGTCATTATTCCGTACCCTAAGTCTCGGTGTACGTGGAGGGGGGCCCCGGTCCAAATTTTGCACCAGGGCCCATCAAACTCTAGTAACGCCACTGAGTATTAATCACTGTATTCTACATGAGGGTGCCTACTGCTATCTGGCTCTGCACTGTGCTGTATACAGGCTGTGCTATGTTATATAGCACAGCCTGTATATAGCACAGTGCAGAGCCAGATAGCAATAGGCACCCACATGTAGCATACAGCTTGTATATAGCCTATATACAAGCTGTATGCTACATGAGGGTGCCTATTGCTATCTGGCTCTGCACTGTGCTATATACAGGCTGTGCTATATACAAGCTGTATGCTACATGAGGGTGCCTAATGCTATCTGGCTCTGCACTGTGCTGTCTGGGTCTGCACTGTACTATATAGGTCTGTGTACTACATGAGGATACCTAATGCTATCTGGCTCTGCACTGTGCTATATAGGTGCTGTGTACTATATGAGGGTTCCTAATGCTATCTGGCTCTGCACTGTGGTATATAGGGGCTGTATACTACATGAGGGTGCCTAATGCTATCTGACTCTGCAATGTACTATATAGGGGCTCTGCACTGCATGAGGGTGCCTAATGCTGTCTGGCTCTGCACTGTGGTATATAGGGGCTGTATACTACATGAGGGTGCCTATTGCTATCTGGGTCTGCATTGTGCTATAAGTGGGCTATATACTACATGAGGATGCCTAATGCTATCTGACTCTGCAATGTACTATATAGGGGCTCTGCACTGCATGAGGGTGCCTAATGCTGTCTGGCTCTGCACTGTGGTATATAGGGGCTGTATACTACATGAGGGTGCCTATTGCTATCTGGGTCTGCACTGTGCTATATGTGGGCTGTATACTACATGAGGATGCCTAATGCTATCTGACTCTGCAATGTACTATATAGGGGCTCTGCACTACATGAGGGTGCTTAATGCTGTCTGGCTCTGCACTGTGGTATATAGGGGCTGTATACTACATGAGGGTGCCTATTGCTATCTGGGTCTGCATTGTGCTATAAGTGGGCTATATACTACATGAAGGTGCCTAATGCTATATGTGTCTGCATTGTGCTATTTGTGGGCTGTATACTACATGAAGGTGCCTAATGCTATCTAGGTCTGCATTGTGCTATATGGGGGCTGCTTAATGTTATATGGGGGCTGCATAGTGCATATGGGGGCTACATAATACTATATGGAGGACAATGGGGGCTTCATAACACAATATGGGGGCTGCAAACTACTATACCCCCAGAGTTGTATGTCCCCTCCACCCAGGTGCTGTATACCCCCTCAGAGCTGTATGTTCCCTCCACCCAGGTGCTGTATACCCCCTCAGAGCTGTATGTCCCCCCCCCCACCCCAGAGCTGTATACCCCCAGAGCTGCATGTCACCCCCCACCTCACAGCTGTTTGTCCCCCCCACCTCAGTCACTGCCCTCCTCTAGAGCTGTATGCCCCCCATTGCTGTATACCCCTTTCCTCAGTAATATATATTCCCCCAGTAATGTGTTTGTCCTCAGCCTCTCTTGTGATGTATATACAGCAGTGTTAGTGTGCTCTATGTGCAGTCATGTCTGTTAGACAAAATGATTTTTTATTCAAAGAAAAAAAGTCCATAAATAAACGTTTCGACCTAATTTGGTCTTCTTCTGAAAGGACTTATCCTATGGACCGATGGAGATGCAGGGTAAAATTGTGATCTTTCTGTATGAGATCCTCCTATATAGATCCACTGTATCAAATAGACCTGTTATGTTGAAAAAACTCAATGTGGATTATATTAATTATTTCTATCGGACGTCTTGCTGAGAAATGACTTCACCAAGTCTTTAGATCAATCAGCTCTTCGCCACGGTATCATCATAAATGTAAAGATCAATTGCCTATGAGATCATTCAGTGATATACATTCAGAGTGCCGTCCTATAATTGGCCAAAATGGATATCTGAAATGAGGTCGGATTTAGACAATACTAGACAAGAGGAGGAAATCCCTCACGGTTATATTGCAAGGTAGACATATGTGTGTAGGAAACGCTCCGTGGGGCCTCACTGACTAAATAGGCAGTGGATCTATATAGGAGGATCTCATACAGAAAGATCACAATTTTACCCTGCATCTCCATCGGTCCATAGGATAAGTCCTTTCAGAAGAAGACCGAATTAGGTCGAAACGTTTATTTATGGACTTTTTTTCTTTGAATAAAAAATCATTTTGAACATTATATACGTTTGAGTCTCTTACTGGGGTAACTAAGAGTGCCGGAGTTCTTTCCTATATATAACTATTTTTCTCCAGAGCACCTAATTGGTGAAGCAGGGTCCTACCTTATTTGATGTCTGTTAGACAAGCCGGGAGGTGAGTGAGGCTGTTGCCGGCTTCCCAATATTAGAAATATATATACAGGATAAATATATAAAAATAATGTGTGTGTGTGTGTGTGTGTGTGCGCATGTGTGATGTGTATCTATGCATGTCAGAGTACATGACTGTGTCTAGATTTATGTCTATTTATGTGTTTTTGTGAATTTCTATTTAAATAAGTATGCCTGTATGTGTATGTATCTGTGCATATCTATGTGTGGATGGGGCCCACTAAGACTCTTTCGCCCAGGGCCCACAAAAACCTGGAGCCGGCCCTGAACATGGGAAAGACAAAGGAGCATTCCAAGGCCATCAGAGACAAGATCGTGGAGGGTCACAAGGCTGGCAAGGGGTACAAAACCCTTTCCAATGAGTTGGGCCTACCTGTCTACACTGTTGGGAGCATCATCCGGACGTGGAAGGCTTATGGAACTACTGTTAGCCTTCCACGGCCTGGACAGCCTTTGAAAGTTTCCACCCGTGCCGAGGCCAGGCTTGTCCGAAGAGTCAAGGCTAACCCAAGGACAACAAGGAAGGAGCTCCGGGAAGATCTCATGGCAGTGGGGACATTGGTTTCAGTCAATACCATAAGTAACGTACTCCACCGCAATGGTCTCCGTTCCAGACGAGCCCGTAAGGTACCTTTACTTTCAAAGCGTCATGTCAAGGCTCATCTACAGTTTGCTCATGATCACTTGGAGGACTCTGAGACAGACTGGTTCAAGGTTCTCTGGTCTGATGAGACCAAGGTCGAGATCTTTGGTGCCAACCACACACGTGACGTTTGGAGACTGGATGGCACTGCATACGACCCCAAGAATACAATCCCTACAGTCAAGCATGGTGGTGGCAGCATCATGCTGTGGGGCTGTTTCTCAGCCAAGGGGCCTGGCCATCTGGTCCGCATCCATGGGAAGATGGATAGCACGGCCTACCTGGAGATTTTGGCCAAGAACCTCCGCTCCTCCATCAAGGATCTTAAGATGGGTCGTCATTTCATCTTCCAACAAGACAACGACCCAAAGCACACAGCCAAGAAAACCAAGGCCTGGTTCAAGAGGGAAAAAATCAAGGTGTTGCAGTGGCCTAGTCAGTCTCCTGACGTTAACCCAATTGAAAACTTGTGGAAGGAGCTCAAGATTAAAGTCCACATGAGACACCCAAAGAACCTAGATAACTTGGAGAAGATCTGCATGGAGGAGTGGGCCAAGATAACTCCAGAGACCTGTGCCGGCCTGATCAGGTCTTATAAAAGACGATTATTAGCTGTAATTGCAAACAAGGGTTATTCCACAAAATATTAAACCTAGGGGTTGAATAATAATTGACCCACACTTTTATGTTTAAAATTTATTAAAATTTAACTGAGCAACATAACTTGTTGGTTTGTAAGATTTATGCATCTGTTAATAAATCCTGCTCTTGTTTGAAGTTTGCTCTAACTTATTTGCATCTTATCAAACCTGCTAAATCTGCAGGGGGTTGAAGACTACTTGTAGGCACTGTATATATGTGTATATATATATATATATATATATATATATATACACACACACAGTAGTGACCAAAAGTTTGGACACACCTTCTCATTTCTAGAGCAACTATTAAGAGGAGACTTTGTGCAGCAGGCCTTCATGGTAAAATAGCTGCTAGGAAACCACTGCTAAGGACAGGCAACAAGCAGAAGAGACTTGTTTGGGGTAAAGAACACAAGGAATGGACATTAGACCAGTGGAAATCTGTGCTTTGGTCTGAGGAGTCCAAATTTGAGATCTTTGGATCCAACCACCGTGTCTTTGTAGAGAAGGTGAACGGATGGACTCTACATGGCTGGTTCCCACCGTGAAGCATGGAGGAGGAGGGGTGATGTGTGGGGGGGGGGCTTTGCTGGTGACACTGTTAGGGATTTATTCAAAATTGAAGGCATACAGAACCAGCATGGCTACCACAGCATCTTGCAGCGGCGTGCTATTCCATCCGGTTTGCGTTTAGTTGGACCATCATTTATTTTTCAACAGGACAATGACCCCAAACACCTCCAGGCTGTGTAAGGGCTATTTGACTAAGAAGGAGAGTGATGAGGGGCTACGCCAGATGACCTGGCCTCCACAGTCACCAGACCTGAACCCAATCGAGATGGTTTGGGATGAGCTGGACCGCAGAGTGAAGGCAAAAGGGCCAACAAGTGCTAAGCATCTCTGGGAACTCCTTCAAGACTGTTGGAAAACCATTTCCGGTGACTACCTCTTGAAGCTCATCAAGAGAATGCCAAGAGTGTGCAAAGCCGTAATCAAAGCAAAAAGTGGCTACTTTGAAGAACCTAGAATATAAGACATACAGTCAGGGCCAGAAATATTTGGACAGTGACACAAGTTTTGTTATTTTAGCTGTTTACAAAAACATGTTCAGAAATACAATTATATATATAATATGGGCTGAAAGTGCACACTCCCAGCTGCAATATGAGAGTTTTCACATCCAAATCGGAGAAAGGGTTTAGGAATCATAGCTCTGTAATGCATAGCCTCCTCTTTTTCAAGGGACCAAAAGTAATTGGACAAGGGACTCTAAGGGCTGCAATTAACTCTGAAGGCGTCTCCCTCGTTAACCTGTAATCAATGAAGTAGTTAAAAGGTCTGGGGTTGATTACAGGTGTGTGGTTTTGCATTTGGAAGCTGTTGCTGTGACCAGACAACATGCGGTCTAAGGAACTCTCAATTGAGGTGAAGCAGAACATCCTGAGGCTGAAAAAAAAGAAAAAATCCATCAGAGAGATAGCAGACATACTTGGAGTAGCAAAATCAACAGTCGGGTACATTCTGAGAAAAAAGGAATTGACTGGTGAGCTTGGGAACTCAAAAAGGCCTGGGCGTCCACGGATGACAACAGTGGTGGATGATCGCCGCATACTTTCTTTGGTGAAGAAGAACCCGTTCACAACATCAACTGAAGTCCAGAACACTCTCAGTGAAGTAGGTGTATCTGTCTCTAAGTCAACAGTAAAGAGAAGACTCCATGAAAGTAAATACAAAGGGTTCACATCTAGATGCAAACCATTCATCAATTCCAAAAATAGACAGGCCAGAGTTACATTTGCTGAAAAACACCTCATGAAGCCAGCTCAGTTCTGGAAAAGTATTCTATGGACAGATGAGACCAAGATCAACCTGTACCAGAATGATGGGAAGAAAAAAGTTTGGAGAAGAAAGGGAACGGCACATGATCCAAGGCACACCACATCCTCTGTAAAACATGGTGGAGGCAACGTGATGGCATGGGCATGCATGGCTTTCAATGGCACTGGGTCACTTGTGTTTATTGATGACATAACAGCAGACAAGAGTAGCCGGATGAATTCTGAAGTGTACCGGGATATACTTTCAGCCCAGATTCAGCCAAATGCCGCAAAGTTGATCGGACGGCGCTTCATAGTACAGATGGACAATGACCCCAAGCATACAGCCAAAGCTACCCAGGAGTTCATGAGTGCAAAAAAGTGGAACATTCTGCAATGGCCAAGTCAATCACCAGATCTTAACCCAATTGAGCATGAATTTCACTTGCTCAAATCCAGACTTAAGATGGAAAGACCCACAAACAAGCAAGACCTGAAGGCTGCGGCTGTAAAGGCCTGGCAAAGCATTAAGAAGGAGGAAACCCAGCGTTTGGTGATGTCCATGGGTTCCAGACTTAAGGCAGTGATTGCCTCCAAAGGATTCGCAACAAAATATTGAAAATAAAAATATTTTGTTTGGGTTTGGTTTATTTGTCCAATTACTTTTGACCTCCTAAAATGTGGAGTGTTTGTAAAGAAATGTGACAATTCCTACAATTTCTATCAGATATTTTTGTTCAAACCATTAAATTAAACGTTACAATCTGCACTTGAATTCTGTTGTAGAGGTTTCATTTCAAATCCAATGTGGTGGCATGCAGAGCCCAACTCGCCAAAATTGTGTCACTGTCCAAAGATTTCTGGACCTAACTGTATTTTCAGTTGTTTCACACTTTTTTGTTAAGTATTTCATTCCACATGTGGTAATTCATAGTTTTGATGCCTTCAATGTGAATATACAATTTTCAGAGTCCTGAAAATAAAGAACACTCTTTGAATGATGTGTGTCCAAACTTTTGGTCTGTGCTGTATATATGTGGATCCCACATGGATATGCTATAAATGTAGTACAATATTGGATGAGGCCTGTAAGGCTGATGATCAGGCTATCGAGCATTCATAAGCCCGTGTAAATCAGAGGGTTTTCACTAGAAAGTGAACTTTCGTCACCGTGACCGGGTAAATCATTGCGCTCCGTCTGTCGTTATCTGTGACCCGCGGACTGTGACCCGTCACCTGGAAACACCGACAACCGAGTGTAACGGATCAGAGATCAACGTACAAAGTCACCCGCCATATACTGTATATACACAATAAATGCAATCATATGCACTAGAAATATAGACAAATACAGGCAGATGATTGCGGTCCCCAATGTGGGATGGCAGCGAATGGAACCATCGACTCTCCAACGCAACACCCGGAACTTAACTTCAGCTCCGCTCAGCTTTTCTACAGATCGCATCATCCACCAATTAAGTTGCTCAAGACCTCTGCTTGCTCACAGCCTATAGGAACCTTGTTTTCCTTTGGCGCAGACTTAATACTTTCAATGGCAGCAAAGAGAGCACACTATCAGGCATGGATGGCTACAGGTGCAGTATATGCAGTCCCAGCGGACCCCCTTCATCTACAAATGTTCCTCTTCACCTTCCAAGAGCCCGCTCATCACTAGTTACGAGTACCGAGCACCCGAGCATGGTAGTGCCCGCTCATCACTAGTTACAAGTACTGAGCACCCGAGCATGGTAGTGCCCACTCATCACTAGTTACGAGTACTGTGAGCACCCGAGCATGGTAGTGCCCGCTCATCACTAGTTACAAGTACTGAGCACCCGAGCATGGTAGTGCCCGCTCATCACTAGTTACCAGTACTGAGCACCCGAGCATGGTAGTGCCCACTCATCACTAGTTACAAGTACTGAGCACCCGAGCATGGTAGTGCCCACTCATCACTAGTTACGAGTACTGTGAGCACCCGAGCATGGTAGTGCCCGCTCATCACTAGTTACAAGTACTGAGCACCCGAGCATGGTAGTGCCCGCTCATCACTAGTTACAAGTACTGAGCACCCGAGCATGGTAGTGCCCGCTCATCACTAGTTACAAGTACTGAGCACCCGAGCATGGTAGTGCCCACTCATCACTAGTTACGAGTACTGAGCACCCGAGCATGGTAGTGCCCGCTCATCACTAGTTACGAGTACTGAGCACCCGAGCATGGTAGTGCCCACTCATCACTAGTTACGAGTACTGAGCACCCGAGCATGGTAGTGCCCACTCATCACTAGTTACGAGTACTGAGCACCCGAGCATGGTAGTGCCCACTCATCACTAGTTACGAGTACTGTGAGCACCCGAGCATGGTAGTGCCCGCTCATCACTAGTTACAAGTACTGAGCACCCGAGCATGGTAGTGCCCGCTCATCACTAGTTACAAGTACTGAGCACCCGAGCATGGTAGTGCCCACTCATCACTAGTTACGAGTACTGAGCACCCGAGCATGGTAGTGCCCGCTCATCACTAGTTACGAGTACTGAGCACCCGAGCATGGTAGTGCCCGCTCATCACTAGTTACAAGTACTGAGCACCCGAGCATGGTAGTGCCCGCTCATCACTAGTTACAAGTACTGAGCACCCGAGCATGGTAGTGCCCACTCATCACTAGTTACGAGTACTGAGCACCCGAGCATGGTAGTGCCCGCTCATCACTAGTTACCAGTACCGAGCACCCGAGCATGGTAGTGCCCGCTCATCACTAGTTACAAGTACTGAGCACCCGAGCATGGTAGTGCCCGCTCATCACTAGTTACGAGTACTGAGCACCCGAGCATGGTAGTGCCCGCTCATCACTAGTTACAAGTACTGAGCACCCGAGCATGGTAGTGCCCGCTCATCACTAGTTACAAGTACTGAGCACCCGAGCATGGTAGTGCCCACTCATCACTAGTTACGAGTACTGAGCACCCGAGCATGGTAGTGCCCGCTCATCACTAGTTACCAGTACCGATCACCAGAGCATGGTAGTGCCCGCTCATCACTAGTTACAAGTACTGAGCACCCGAGCATGGTAGTGCCCGCTCATCACTAGTTACGAGTACTGAGCACCCGAGCATGGTAGTGCCCACTCATCACTAGTTACGAGTACTGAGCACCCGAGCATGGTAGTGCTCGCTCATCACTAGTTACGAGTACCGAGCACCCGAGCATGGTAGTGCCCGCTCACCACTAGTTACGAGTACTGAGCACCCGAGCATGGTAGTGCTCGCTCATCACTAGTTACGAGTACAGAGCACCCGAGCATGGTAGTGCCCGCTCATCACTAGTTACAAGTACTGAGCACCCGAGCATGGTAGTGCCCGCTCATCACTAGTTACGAGTACTGAGCACCCGAGCATGGTAGTGCCCACTCATCACTAGTTACGAGTACTGAGCACCCGAGCATGGTAGTGCTCGCTCATCACTAGTTACGAGTACAGAGCACCCGAGCATGGTAGTGCCCGCTCATCACTAGTTACAAGTACTGAGCACCCGAGCATGGTAGTGCCCGCTCATCACTAGTTACGAGTACTGAGCACCCGAGCATGGTAGTGCCCACTCATCACTAGTTACGAGTACTGAGCACCCGAGCATGGTAGTGCCCGCTCATCACTAGTTACCAGTACCGAGCACCCGAGCATGGTAGTGCCCGCTCATCACTAGTTACGAGTACTGAGCACCCGAGCATGGTAGTGCCCACTCATCACTAGTTACGAGTACTGAGCACCCGAGCATGGTAGTGCCCGCTCATCACTAGTTACCAGTACCGAGCACCCGAGCATGGTAGTGCCCGCTCATCACTAGTTACGAGTACCGAGCACCCGAGCATGGTAGTGCCCGCTCATCACTAGTTACGAGTACTGAGCACCCGAGCATGGTAGTGCCCGCTCATCACTAGTTACCAGTACCGAGCACCCGAGCATGGTAGTGCCCGCTCATCACTAGTTACCAGTACCGAGCACCCGAGCATGGTAGTGCCCGCTCATCACTAGTTACGAGTACTGAGCACCCGAGCATGGTAGTGCCCGCTTATCACTAGTTACGAGTACTGAGCACCCGAGCATGGTAGTGCCCGCTCATCACTAGTTACCAGTACTGAGCACCCGAGCATGGTACTGCCCGCTCATCACTAGTTACGAGTACTGAGCACCCGAGCATGGTAGTGCCCGCTCATCACTAGTTACGAGTACCGAGCACCCGAGCATGGTAGTGCCCGCTCATCACTAGTTACGAGTACTGAGCACCTGAGCATGGTAGTGCCCGCTCATCACTAGTTACGAGTACTGAGCACCTGAGCATGGTAGTGCCCGCTCATCACTAGTTACGAGTACTGAGCACCTGAGCATGGTAGTGCCCGCTCATCACTAGTTACGAGTACTGAGCACCCGAGCATGGTAGTGCTCGCTCATCACTAGTTACCAGTACTGACCACCCGAGCATGGTAGTGCCCGCTCATCACTAGGTACGAGCACCCGAGCATGGTAGTGCCTGCTCATCACTAGTTACCAGTACTGAGCACCTGAGCATGGTAGTGCCCGCTCATCACTAGTTACGAGTACTGAGCACCCGAGCATGGTAGAGCCCGCTCATCACTAGTTACGAGTACTGAGCACCTGAGCATGGTAGTGCCCGCTCATCACTAGTTACGAGTACTGAGCACCTGAGCATGGTAGTGCCCGCTCATCACTAGTTACAAGTACTGAGCACCCGAGCATGGTAGTGCCCGCTCATCACTAGTTACCAGTACTGAGCACCCGAGCATGGTAGTGCCCGCTCATCACTAGTTACCAGTACTGAGCACCCGAGCATGGTAGTGCCCACTCATCACTAGTTACCAGTACCGAGCACCTGAGCATGGTAGTGCTCGCTCATCACTAGTTACCAGTACTGAGCACCCGAGCATGGTAGTGCCCGCTCATCACTAGTTATGAGTACTGAGCACCCGAGTATGGTAGTGCCCGCTCATCACTAGTTACGAGTACTGAGCACCCGAGCATGGTAGTGTCCGCTCATCACTAGTTACGAGTACTGAGCACCTGAGCATGGTAGTGCCCGCTCATCCCTAGTTACCAGTACTGAGCACCTGAGCATGGTAGTGCACGCTCATCACTAGTTACCAGTACTGAGCACCTGAGTATGGTAGTGCTCGCTCATCACTAGTTACCAGTACTGAGCACCTGAGCATGGTAGTGCCCGCTCATCACTAGTTACGAGTACCGAGCACCCGAGCATGGTAGTGCCCGCTCATCAATAGTTACCAGTACAGAGCACCCGAGCATGGTAGTGCCCGCTCATCACTAGTTACCAGTACTGAGCACCCGAGCATGGTAGTGCCCGCTCATCACTAGTTACGAGTACCGAGCACCCGAGCATGGTAGTGCCCGCTCATCACTAGGGCGGCCACATTTATGTTCGTTATGATGCCATGTACCAGAGGCTTTTTCTATGACGAAAGAGGAATTCAGCAACACGAACATGCAGACTTCTCTATTTGGATACGTATAACACCCGGGACATAAGATTAAAATGTCATGTTGGCGTATGTTAGCATCTACGCATTTCAGGTGATGCAGCACCCTTCATCATGATTAAGGCTATGTGCGCACGTTGCGTATTTGCAAGCAGTTACGCTGCGATCTGCACCGCAGCGTAACTGCATGCGTCCTGCGTCCCCAGCATAATCTATGAAGATTATGCAGGAGATGTCCGCACGTGGCATATTAGAGCTGCTGCCCGAAGCGCGCGTTCTAAGAAGTGACATGTCACTAACTGCGGCAACACTTGAAACGCGTAGATGCTAACATACGCCAACATTTCCTCTCTTTCTTCCGAGCCGTGGCACAGCCGACCTTCCACGCTCCAGTAGCAGAGGATGGATCACGGCGAGCTGGAAACTGTCTACGGGTCTTTTTCAATGCAACGTGTGTCGTGGCCAATGTCCCTGTGTAGACTCAGCTTTATGGTGGGATCAGACGGTCATCTTTCATGGCCCACTTTATAGCTATACCTTCAGGTCGGGATATCCTGCGTCCAGTCCGGGCACTATATGCAGAGATCCCGCAGCAGGTCCAGGCACTATATGCAGAGATCCCGCGGCCGGTCTGGGCACTATATGCAGAGATCCCGTGGCCGGTCTGGGCACTATATGTAGAGATCCCGTGGCCGGTCTGGGGACTATATGCAGAGATCCCGTGGCCGATTCGGGCACCATATGCAGAGATCCCGCGGCCGATTCTGGCACCATATGCAGAGATCCCGTGGCCGGTTCGGGCACCATATGCAGAGATCCCGTGGCCGATTCGGGCACCATATGCAGATATCCCGTGGCCGATTCGGGCACCATATGGAGAGATCCCGCGGCCGGTTCGGGCACCATATGCAGAGATCCCGTAGTCGGTCTGGGCACTATATGCAGAGATCCCGCGGCCGGTTCGGGCACCATATGCAGAGATCCCGCGGCCGGTTCGGGCACCATATGCAGAGATCCCGTGGCCGGTCTGGGCACTATATGCAGAGATCCCGTGGCCGGTCTGGGCACTATATGCAGAGATCCCGCGGCCGGTCTGGGCACTATATGCAGAGATCCCGTAGCCGATTCGGGCACCATATGCAGAGATCCCGCGGCCGGTTCGGGCACCATATGCAGAGATCCCGCGGCCGGTTCGGGCACCATATGCAGAGATCCCGTGGCCGGTCTGGGCACTATATGCAGAGATCCCGCGGCCGGTCTGGGCACTATATGCAGAGATCCCGTAGCCGATTCGGGCACCATATGCAGAGATCCCGCGGCCGGTTCGGGCACCATATGCAGGGATCCCGCGGCCGGTTCGGGCACCATATGCAGAGATCCCGTGGCCGGTCTGGGCACTATATGCAGAGATCCCATAGCCGGATATATATATGGACAGTGATATATATGGACAGTGAAAGACGGCAGTCTGAACAGGACCTAAGGGCATAAATGCAAATCATACTTGAACATTTGCAGATTCATCATGAAAAAAGTGCTGACAATAAGATTCCAGTTCCCAATTTTCACAGGCCCTGTAGTAAACATAAATGACAACTCTTGGTTGCTATGGACAATCTATGCATTGTATAGTGGGCTGTCCATAGCAACCAATAGGGCTGCTGCTTTTACTATAGGTGAGTTTTGGACAGTTACTGAATGTCTGTGCAGTGATTGCCTCATCCTTTGTACCAGAGCATTGTATAACTTATAGTTTTTCATTGTAATAGTTGCCATGTCATTAAAAACAGACCTTCCTTAGCAACCAATCAGCATGCAGCTTTAATATTCCCAGGCAAGGATAAATATTGAAAGTAGCATTCTAATTGGCAGTGGGAATATAGAAGCCGGCATCTGATTGGTTGTTATAACCGCTGTACTTTGTGCTTGTAGCGGTTTTCACGTTCGCGGCCCAGTGCACAGTAGTGACAGCAGGAGCTGCAGCAGCTTTTGGCCCTTGTCGGCTTCCATACACCCTGCTCCCTCCGCCTCCTCCTGCTGTCAGCGGCTTCCCCTCCCAGCTCTCACCAGATACAGGGGCGCGTAGATCTTCAGGGACTCCTCCATGGCGCCCTGTGTGATCTGCAGGTAGGAGATGACGCAGGACGGGTTCCATGTGTGCCCGATCTCATAGCAGCTATGCGGAATGGACTTGCTGTGCGCCGCCATGTTTCCTGGTGGTGGAGAAGGAGGAGTGTGGAGGAGGGGCGGCGGCGTCGTCCCCACTGGAAGGAGAGTAAAGGTCTCCCCCGCCGCCGGGGTTACTCCCGTACAAAGGCCTGGCTGGCTCAGGACGGCGGGGACGCGCACGGTGGAGGAGGCCGGGCACCAGCGGAGGGGAACAGCAGGGGCCGGAGACGTGCGGCTTCTACAGACCCGGACTAGTGTGAACTGTGCTCTACTGAGCGGTCATGTGGCACAACTTTGGTGCAGACCAGCCCCCCAACATCATTGCATACCACCCCGAACATCAGTACATACATTCCCCAACATCACTCCAGACCCCCCCAACATCAGTGCAGACCCCCCCAACATTACTCCAGACACCCCCCCGCCAACATCACTCCAGACCCCCCCAACATCAGTGCAGAACCCCCCAACATTACTCCAGACACCCCCCCCGCCAACATCACTCCAGACCCCCCAACATCAGTGCAGACCCCCCAACATTACTCCAGACACCCCCCCCCGCCAACATCACTCCAGACCCCCCAACATCAGTGGAGACCCCCCCCCGCCAACATCACTCCAGACCCCCCCATCATCACTCCAGACCCCCCCATCATCACTCCAGACCCCCCCAACATCAGTGCAGACCCCCCCAACATCAGTGCAGACCCCCTCATCATCACTCCAGAACCCCCCCAACATCAGTGCAGAACCCCCCCATCATCACTCCAGAACCCCCCCAACATCAGTGCAGACCCCCCCCATCATCACTCCAGATCCCCCCCCCGCCAACATCAGTGCAGAACCCGCCATCATCACTCTAGACCCCCCCTGCCAACATCAGTGCAGACCCCCCATCATTACTCCAGACCCCCCCAACATCAGTGCAGACCCCCCCATCATTACTCCAGACCCCCCCGCCAACATCAGTGCAGACCCCCCATCATCACTCCAGACCCCCCAACATCAGTGCAGACCCCCCATCATCACTCCAGACCCCCCAATATCAGTGTAGACCCCCTCATCATCACTCCAGACCCCCCAACATCAGTGCTGACCCCCCCAACATCAGTACAGAACCACCCATCATCACTCTAGACCCCCCCTGCCAACATCAGTGCAGACCCCCCATCATCACTCCAGCCCCCCCTGCCAACATCAGTGCAGACCCCCCATCATCACTCCAGACGCCCCCAACATCAGTGCAGACCCCCCAATATCAGTGTAGACCCCCTCATCATCACTCCAGACCCCCCCAACATCAGTGCTGACCCCCCCAACATCAGTACAGAACCACCCATCATCACTCCAGACCCCCCCCAACATCAGTACAGAACCCCCCATCATCACTCCAGACCCCCCCCCTGCCAACATCAGTGCAGACCCCCCATCATTACTCCAGACCCCCCCAACATCAGTGCAGACCCCCCCATCATCACTCCAGACCCCCCCAACATCAGTGCAGACCCCCCCATCATCACTCCAGACCCCCCAATATCAGTGTAGACCCCCTCATCATCACTCCAGACCCCCCAACATCAGTACAGAACCCCCCATCATCACTCCAGACCCCCCAATATCAGTGTAGACCCCCTCATCATCACTCCAGACCCCCCCCAACATCAGTACAGAACCCCCCATCATCACTCCAGACCCCCCCAATATCAGTATAGACCCCCTCATCATCACTCCAGACCCCCCAATATCAGTGTAGACCCCTCATCATCACTCCAGACCCCCCCAACATCAGTACAGAACCCCCCATCATCACTCCAGCCCCCCCTGCCAACATCAGTGAAGACCCCCCCATCATCACTCCAGACGCCCCCAACATCAGTGCAGTCCCCCCATCATCACTAGACCCCCCCCCCCAACATCAGTGCAGACCACCCCATCATCACTCCAGACTCCCCACCCAATATCAGTGTAGACCCCCATCATCCCTCCAGACCCCCCCATCATCACTCCAGACCCCCCCAACATCAGTGCAGTCCCCCCATCATCACTCCAGACCCCCCCCCCCAACATCAGTGCAGACCACCCCAACATCAGTGTAGACCCTCCATCATCACTCCAGACCCCCCCCCCCAACATCAGTGCAGACCTTCCCATCATCACTCCAGGTTCCCCCCAACATCAGTGCAGACCACCCCAACATTGTGCAGGCCTTCCCCCAATCATCAGTGCAGACCCCCTCCCCAACATCAGTGCAGACCCCCCATCATCACTCCAGCCCCCCCCCTTCCAACATCAGTGCAGACCACCCCAACATTGTGCAGGCCTTCCTCCAAACATCAGTGCAGACCCTTCATCATCAGTACAGATATCCCCCAACACCAGTGCAGGCCACCCCTGTCATCCGAGCAGACATTCCCCATCGTCAGTGCAGACCCCCAACAACAGTGCAGATCTCTCCCCCCCCCCCCCAACATGCGCTCCGCTAGTCACAGCAGTGTCCTGCAGCAGATGTAGCGCGGCCCCCGCACTGTCGCAGTAGTCATCATTCTCCCGCTTTCCTCCAGTTCTTATGGCAGTCGTTTTTCGCCTCCGCACAGCGTGCATCTTTTGTTCCCCAGTAGTCAGAGCAGTCCCGTCTGCAGCAGGCCATGTTCACACACTGCATATTTTCTAACCACAAAGATGCAGCTTTTTTGGACCCAAAAAAACGCACCCGCAGCAAAAATGCATCAAAAACGCATGCGCTTCTGCTGCCTTTTTCCCGCATTTTGCACAATGCGTTTTTTAAGTCAAATCTATTGACTGGAAGACTGGAAAAACGCAGAAAGAAGTGACATCTGCATCTTCAAAAGCGCAGCCAACAAAAGGTGCCCAGTGTGGACAGCAAAAGAGGAATCCCATAGACTCTGCTGGGAGAGGGAAATGCATGCATATAGGTGCAGCTTTGTGACCTCAAAAACGCAGCAAAAGATGCCCTGTGTGAACATCGCCTCACACGTGCACCTTTCCTATATTACTCCAGTCGTTGCAGCAGCCCGCCTAGCATAGTAGCCAGCCCACAGAGCAGCCAAACATCTACAAAACTACCCCCCCCCCCCCGTATCCACAGTTGGCATCCTAGTAATCACAGACCCCTCTCACTTCTGTATAACACCTCTACAGTATGTTATACAGGATCCACCATTCACAATAGTTGATGCCACAGCTCACCTCCTCCTCTTCTACACTGACTGATAAAACCTCTATATACAGCAGAAAACACAGGATCCACCACTCACAATAGGGGATGTCACAGCTCACCTCCTCCTCTATAATGACTGATAACATCTCTATATACAGTAGATAACACAGGATCCACCATTCACAATAGTTGATGTCACAGCTCACCTCCTCCTCTTCTACACTGACTGATAAAACCTCTATATACAGCAGAAAACACAGGATCCACCACTCACAATAGGGGATGTCACAGCTCACCTCCTCCTCTATAATGACTGATAACATCTCTATATACAGTAGAAAACACAGGATCCACCATTCACAATAGTTGATGTCACAGCTCACCTCCTCCTCTTCTACACTGACTGATAAAACCTCTATATACAGCAGAAAACACAGGATCCACCACTCACAATAGGGAATGTCACAGCTCACCTCCTCCTCTATAATGACTGATAACATCTCTATATACAGTAGATAACACAGGATCCACCATTCACAATAGTTGATGTCACAGCTCACCTCCTCTTCTACACTGACTGATAAAACCTCTATATACAGCAGAAAACACAGGATCCACCACTCACAATAGGAGATGTCACAGCTCACCTCCTCTTCTACAATGACTGATAAAACCTCTATATACAGCAGAAAACACAGGATCCACCACTCACAATAGGGGATGTCACAGCTCACCACCTCCTCCTCTATACTGACTGATAAAACCTCTATATACAGCAGAAAACACAGGATCCACCACTCACAATAGCTGATATCACAGCTCACCTCCTCTATAATGACTGATACCACCCCTATATACAGTAGATAACACAGGATCCACCACTCACAATAGCTGATATCACAGCTCACCTCCTCCTCTATAATGACTGATACCACCCCTATATACAGTAGATAACACAGGATCCACCACTCACAATAGGTGATGTCACAGCTCACCTTCTCCCTTACAATGACTGATAACGCCTCTATATACAGTAGATAACCATTCAAAATAGGTGATGTCACAGCTCACCTTCTCTCGTACAATGACTGATAACACCTCTATATACTGTCGATAACGCAGGATCCACCACTCACAATAGGTGATGTCACAGCTCACTTCCTCCTCCCATACAATGACTGATAACACCTCTATATACAGTAGCTAATACAGGATCCCCCATTCACAGTAGGTGGTATCACAGCTTACCTCCTCCCCTCTCCTGTACAACAGCCTCTGCACAAGTTATAGAGGATATATACTCCCATAGATCTCAGCGAACATCTCCAGGCTTTTGTTTCTTGTCCGTGTATCTGCTGGTCAGGCAGATTGCCCACCTTTCTGATCATATATACAAAAAATTGAATAAAATATTCTACATAAAAAAATAATATTTTATCAAATTACTGTTTTAATTTCATCAGTTTAAGCCTTAAAAGACTCTTCCCCCCCCCCCCCATTAAAGTTAATGGGCTGAGCTGCAGTACCAGACTCGGCCTGTGCACCAAAGGGGCGCAGTGTGTATGACCTCCAGTTATAAGGCCATAATGATTCTGGATTTCCTTTTGTACAATTTCTTTTCATCCGTGATAAATGTACCCTGCGGTGACCGGGCGTGTGCCCAAGCTGCCGCGCTCCCCTCTGCGCTGCGGATCGCCTCGCTGCGGTGCCTGGCCACACGGCATAGTGACCAGCAGGAGACGAGAAGCCAAAGTGATAATTTTTTTAGAAATCGCCAAGAAGCATCCTATCACCCGTCCACGTCACACTGTCATTATTCGGCGCCCCGCCCGGCTGTAGACGGTGCACGCATTGCTTCTTAGTTGCTTAGTAGGACGTTCCGACAAAAAATAAATTGCTGCGACTCGTCGCTCGTTTCGGCTGCCCATGAGTCGCCTCTGACTCCAAAAAGTCCAAGCGGCGGAGTCTGATTCTTACAGACATTTTTTGTCTTTGCACTTTAGTTTTTTTCCTCTCCTTTTTCCAAGAGCCGTAACTTTTTTTTATTTTTCGATCCTTCCAGCCGTACGAGGGCTTGTTTTTTTTTGTATCATTTTGTGTACATATTGCTTTGTATTGCTTTTTTTTGGGGGAGAAGTGCGGCCACCAAGAGGACTTTACAGAACCAGTATGGCTGTCAATGAGCCTTTAGCTGTCTATGGTAACACATGTGCCCCCTTACATTACAGAAGGGCACCTGCAACGTTTCAGATCCTGGTACATGACGCTGTCAAAGACTGACCGCAGCGGTCGGACCCCGCTCCTGCTGCACTTAGATTTAGGCCGGTGTCACACTTGCGAGTGCCTCACTTGTACCTCGCATTACAGACTCACACTCTCCGGACAGGAGCGTCTCAGCGGCATAGAGACGCATGCAACCGACCCGCACCTGTGAGAAGAGGGTGAATCCGTGCCGGGTGATGCAACGCGAGACTCGCGCGGCACTTGTAGGTGTGACACCGGCTTTCGGTGCCAGCACTAGAGTTGAGCGAGTACCTAACTATTTGCACTCGCCTTAGGCTAGTTTCACACTTGCGTTGAATGGCATCTGTTGCATTGCGTTGTGTGACGGATGGAGCGGATGCGTTGCATATAATGGCACAACGATGCAACGGATCGTACAAAACAACGAAATCTGCCTTTTTTTTTTCTTTTTCTTTACAGTTTTACTGGCGGCAGACTATTGTGAACGATCAGCTGATCACCCGGCTGATCGCTCTCAAAATCCGGCTGCTGGGCGCTCAGCTGAGCGCTCTGAAAAGCCGGCTGCCGTGCGATCAGCTGAGCGCTCTCAAAAGCCGGCTACCGGGCGATCAGCTGCGCGCTCTGAAAAGCCGGCTGCCAGGCGATCAGCTGAGCGCTCTGAAAAGCCGGCTGTCGGGCGGTCAGCTGAGCGCTCTCAATAGCCGGCTGCTGGGCGATCAGCTGAGCGCTCTCAAAAGCCGGCTGCCGGGCGATCAGCTGAGCGCTCTCAAAAGCCGGCTGCCGGGCGATCAGCAGAGCGCTCTGAAAAGCCGGCTGCCGTGCGATCAGCTGAGCGCTCTCAAAAGCCGGATGCCGGGCGATCAGCTGAGCTCTCTGAAAAGCCGGCTGCCAGGCGATCAGCTGAGCGCTCTGAAAAGCTGGCTGCCGTGCGATCAGCTGAGCGCTCTCAAAAGCCGGCTGCCGGGCGATCAGCTGAGCGCTCTGAAAAGCCGGCTGCCGGGCGATCAGCTGAGCGCTCTCAAAAGCCGGCTACCGGGCGATCAGCTGCGCGCTCTGAAAAGCCGGCTGCCAGGCGATCAGCTGAGCGCTCTGAAAAGCCGGCTGCCGGACGCTCAGCTGAGCGCTCTGAAAAACCGGCTGCCGGGTGATCATCTGATCATTCGGTCACCGAGAGACAAAATAAAGTTTCTGTGATTTAAAAAAAAAAAAAAAGCATGCACAGTGAAAAAATAAAAGATTCCGCCACTCAAAAAAGTTACATGCTGCGTTCCTTCCGCCCGGCGGAAGCAACGCAGCGTCGGCCAGCGGACGCAACGCAGGTCCATCAGTCGCTATTTGTCGTCCATACAAGTCTATGGGAAGCAGCGGAATCCGTTAATGCGATTCCGCTGTTTTCCAAAACGGCAGATTGCGACTGAAGGAAAAAAACGCAAGTGTGAAACCAGCCTTACTCATAACGAGCACTGTCAAATACTCCAGTATTCGTTCCGAATAGCGTGTCCAATGCAAGTCAATGGGGAATACTCGCAATCTAACGAGTATCCTGAATTCTGCACTATTCACTGCTTGAACAATTAGTGCGGCATTCATGTTATTCATTACTTTACTAGTTTTCCCCATTGACTTGCATTGCACACACTATTCGGAACCAATACGCGAGTATTAGACAGTACTCATTATGAGCATAGCGAGTACAATAGGTAGGTACTCGCTCAACTCTAGTGCCGGCACTATAACACGTCCGGTGCAGGTCCTGAGCCTGCTGCATAAACCAGCACCAACCTATAGGTTACAGAGGCCTAAAACCGCACCCCCTCTGCCTGCAGGTCAAGACTGGTATTGCTTGTCAGTGAATGGTGCATGGCCCACAGCACCGGACCTGCCATGATCACGGTTACATTTCGAGAAGACATCGTTCATCCAGGACCCTTTCATTGAGAAATATCCGAATGTGACAAGTGTCGGACTGTCAGACGCTACTGTGTTCCATTTGAGCAGTTGCTGAGTTTTCGGGGGGAATGGGGGATTACACCCCTCATTGTACCTGAATCATAACACCCATCTGCTATATATAAGGTGACGGCCGCCGGTATTAGAGGCCGTTGTGGTTTCCTTGCTTCGTGGGAAAGCTTTGTTCTTCGTAGTCCCTGATACAGTCCCCTCTGGAATATTTCGCAGTAAGGAAAAGGGAGGATTGTACAAACACACTGCAATAGGAAAGAATGCCGGGAATCCGCCGGGCACCAGATCCCATCGTCCACGAGGCTGGAAAGCGCTAATGTCATCTTTATGTGATCTCACCACTTCCCGTCACAATATAATAAGTGTCGCCGGCCGCACAAGTGTCAACGTAGGACTTGCACAACGGCCTTAGAGAAAAAGTATGTGCCCCCTTCCTTCTGTCTTCATATACAAATTCAAAGTATGAAGGGTGGGGGCATGCATGGACACAGACATTACAGAGTAAGGCTATGTTCACATTTCCGTTGTTTAGGATCAGTCACAATCCGCCGCTCTGATAAACAACGCAATCCGTTTGGCGGATTCCGTTGTTTCCCATAGACTTGTATGAGCGTCGGATAGTGACTGATGACCCTGCGTTGCATCCGCCGTGCGGCGCATCAGTCGTTTACTGACCAACGAGCGGGAGGGACACAGTATGCAGCGTTTTTTGGTGCGGCAAAAAAAAACGCACCCTGCAGGATTCCGTTGGAATCCGTCAGGAGGTATAATGTAAGTCTATGGTGCAGGATTCTGTCACACAACGGATTCCAGTGCAGGAATCCATCACGTATTACTGAGCATGTCCAGCAGAACGTCCGAAATCATGTAAAATTAGTTCCTCCCCCCCCCACGCAGGTTTTAAACTGAAATGATCGCCCAGCAGACGGCTTTTCAGAGCGATCAGCTGATATCTCGGTGGCCGGCTTTTCAGAGCGATTAGCTGATCTCCCGGCGGCCGGCTTTTCAGAGCGATCAGCTGATATCTCGGTGGCCGGCTTTTCAGAGCGATCAGCTGATATCTCGGTGGCCGGCTTTTCAGAGCGATCAGCTGATATCTCGGTGGCCGGCTTTTCAGAGCGATCAGCTGATATCTCGGTGGCCGGCTTTTCAGAGCGATCAGCTGATATCTCGGCGGCCGGCTTTTCAGAGCGATCAGCTGATATCTCGGTGGCCTGCTTTTCAGAGCGATCAGCTGATATCTCAGTGGCCGGCTTTTCAGAGCGATTAGCTGATCTCCCGGCGGCCGGCTTTTCAGAGCGATCAGCTGATCTCCCTGTGGCCGGCTTTTCAGAGCGATCAGCTGATCTCCCGGCGGCCGGCTTTTCAGAGCGATCAGCTGATCTCCCTGTGGCCGGCTTTTCAGAGCGATCAGCTGATCTCCCTGTGGCCGGCTTTTCAGAGCGATCAGCTGATCTCCCTGTGGCCGGCTTTTCAGAGCGATCAGCTGATCTCCCGGCGGCCGGCTTTTCAGAGCGATCAGCTAATCGTTCTCTCTCTCTCGTTTCTATACTGAAATTATTTCACCAAAGAAATCCGCTTTCTCCTGAGAATCAATTCCATTTCTTGTCACCTGTTGTACAACGCATCAGTCACATGCGTCAAGCAACGCAGGTGACTGATGCAAAATAACGGAAATGTGAACATAGCCTAACACAATTCAACTATTACAAGAGGAGTGGGGGTCCTGCTCGCAAACATAATCTTTGAGGAAACTGGGGAACACAAAAGGTAAAAAATGCTTGTTGTATAAAGTCCAGTCATCAACGCTGCATGAGTCATCACCAGACCGGGTCTGTATACAGTGTTGTGAAAGTGTTTGCCCCCTTCGTGATTTCTTATTCTTTTGCTTGTTTGTCACACTTAAATATTTCAGATCACCAAACAAATTTAAATATTAAACAAAGATAACACAAGTAAACTTGTAAATCCAAACCTACAGGGCCCTGTGTGAAAAAGTGATTGCCCCGTAAACCTACTGGTTGAGCCACACTTAGCAGCAACAACTGCAATCAAGTGTTTGCTATTACTGGCAACGAGTCTTTTACAACGCTCTGGAGGAATTTTGCCCTCTCTTCTTTGCAGAATTGTTGTAACTCAGCCACATTGGAGGGTTTCCGAGCATGAATCACCTTCTTATGTATCACCATCGGATTAAAGTCAGGACTTTGTCCAGGCCACTCCAAAGTCTTAATTTTGTTTTTCTTAAGCCATTCTGAGGTGGACTTTCTGGTGTGTTTTGGATCATTGTTCTTCTGCATAACCCAAGTGCGCTTCAGCTTGAGGTCATGAACAGATGGCCGGACATTCTCCTTCAGGATTTTTTGGTAGGCAACAGAATTCATGATTCAATTTACCAAAGCAAGTCTTCCAGGTCCTAAAGCAGCAAAACAGCCCTAGACCATCACACTTCCCCCACCATATTTTACTGTAGGTATGATGTTCCTTTGCTGAAATGCTATGTTACTTCTACGCCAGATATAATGGGACATACACCTTCCAAAAAGATCAACTTTTGTCTCGTCAGTTCACAGAGTATTCTCCCAAAAGTCTTTGGGATCAGCAAGATGTTTTCTGACAAAACCAAGATGAGCCTCTATGTTCTTTTTGCTCATCTGTGGTTTTCGTCTTGGAACTCTGCTATGCCGGCCATTTTTGCTCAGTGTCTTTCTTATGGTAAAGTCATGAACACTGACCTCAACTGACTCAAGTGAGGCCTGCAGTTCTCTGGATGTTGTGAGGTCTTTTGTGACTTCTTTGATGAGACTTTGCTGCGCTCGTGGGGTAATTTTGATCAGCTAGCCACTCCTGGGAAGGATCACCACTGTTCCATGTTTTCGCCATTTGTGGGTAATGATTCTCACTGTGTTTCGCTGGAGTCCCAAAGCTTTACAGATGGTCTTATGACCTTTTTCCAGACTGATAGATCTCAATTAGTTACTTTCTCATTTCTTTGGATCACAGCATTATATCTAGCTTTTGAGGATCTTTTGGTTTTCTTCACTTTGTCAGGAAGGTCTTATTTAAGTGATTTATTGATTGAGAACAGGTGTGGCAACAATCAGGCCTTGGTATGGCTAGGGAAATTGAACTCAGCTTCCCAGAAATGTGATAAGCCACAGTTAATTTATGTTTTAAGAGAGGTGGGGGGCCCTGTAGGTATGGATTTTTCTTTCCCTTAATAATAAAGAACGTCATTCATTAGACCTTCATCAACTGCATTTTGAGTTTCCTTGTGTTTTCTTTGTCTAATATTTAAAGAGTGACACACATGCAAAAGAATAAGAAATAGGGAAGGGGGCAAACACTTTTACACCACTGTATGTCCAGATACAAAATGCTACTGAGTGCATGGAGGGTGTGAAAACAGGTGATAGGAGGGTCCAGATTTGGAGGAAAATTTACAAAGGGAGACAGGGAGATGAGGTGATTGGACAATCTAAATAGATATTGTTTTAGGGTATGCTAAAACGTGGATACTGGGAATTAACTGTATTTTCTGTGGTAGAGCATTCCATAGAAATGGTGCAGCAATAGAGAAATCCTGGAGATGGCAGTGTGAGGTTCAGATTTTAGTGATTATTAGTCTGGAGCCACAGTTGTGTGAGATTTGCACAAGGATCGCGTCACACTGCCCAGACAGGCCGGCTTCTCTGCTGACCGGGGCTTGTCAACTGCATAGAAATACATGCAGCTGACCTGCTCTTGTCAGGAGAGCAGCCAGTTCAGGAGATGTAATCATCTTGCGAGTCACACATAAGTGTGACTCCAGCCTTAAAGGCCCGTTACACGCAACGACGTATACGATATATTGCCGGGATCACGGATTCCGTGACGCACATCCGGCATCGTTAGCGACTTCGTTGTGTGTAACACCAACAAACGGCCGTTAATGATGGAAAATACCAAATCGTCCATCGTTGACACGTCGTTCCTTTTCAAAAAATCATTGCTTGCTGAGGACGCATGTTGTTCGTCGTTCCCGAGGCAGCAGACATCGCTACGTGTGACACCTCGGGACTGACGAACTACAGCTTACCTGCGGCCACCGGCAATGAGGAAGGAAGGAGGTGGGCGGGATGTTACGGCCGCTCATCTCCGCCCCTCCGCTTCTATTGGGCGGCCGCTTAGTGACGTCGCTGTGACGCCGCACAGACCGCCCCCTTAGAAAGGAGGCGGTTTGCCAGCCACAGCGACGTCGCTAGGCAGGTAAGTACGTGTGACGGCTCCTAACGATATTGTGCGCCACGGGCAGCGATTTGCCCGTGACGCACAACCGACGGGGGCGGGTGCTTTCACCAGCGACATCGCTAGCGATGTCGCTGCGTGTAAAGCCCCCTTTAGTCCGAGTGCATTAGCAGAGCAGAGAGCATGGCTCAGGTGATAGACGGTGGAGATGTAGGGTGGTGCAGAACTGTGGAGAGCTTTCTGGGAAGAATAATCTGTTTATATTGTACTCTATAGCATATGGGTAACCACTGCAATGGCTGGAACAGAGTGGAAGCACCAGTGTAATAGCTGAACATGAAAAATAAATCTGGTCTTCTAGATGAACATCCTTTTAGTAGACCAATTTTTCACACCAGTTTTGAATGGACGTCACTACTTAATGTATATCTATTTTTTGTATTAGAAAAGTCCTAAGGAGAAATATTCCCCGGCCATTCGCTTGTCTTCTCGCAAAACCTTTTCTCATTCTTCCAGATCTCATTTCTCTAAACTAGCGCTCCAGACTAAACATGTTAATGAATACTATTTATCTTATTCCGGAGATTCCAGTGGCAGGAATTCCAGTATAGCGAGACCAATATAAACAGCAATAAGTCAGTCCTCGTTAAGTCAATCATTAAACTATTTGTGTATCTCTCGCTCTCTACATATTCCTTATCCTCTTTACATAACAGAAGCTTGAGAACATAATACTGGAGAAATGGCGGCTCTCCAGAGCAAACAAAGCCGACGATTCAATCTAGTTTCTGCTGTAGTGGTTAATGGCTGTTCCATTGATTGCTCGTGATAAGAACATTGGCTTTATTCACCTTATTAAAAATTAGCAGAATTCATCTTACACCGCTTCAAATATGGAGGACATAGATTCCAATGAAAGTATAATCCTAAATCAGTTACAATCCGTCCAGTTATCAGCAGAAGTTATGGCTTTGAGTGCCAACAAGCTCCGTGTAGGAACAGCAAGGCTACTTCTTTAACGGGAATGGTGCAGGTGGTGGCCATCCTCTTCGTAATCCATCCTTCCTTACTTATTACTCTAGTTTTGCTCATGCCCTTGGTTGCATGAGGTTGTACCTGCAGAAGATTCAGTCTGGCTCCTCTAGGATGTCACATCCATATGATATGTGCTGTCACAAGAAGGCTTGTTGTATCTCAACATGTTCTCAAGAGCGTGGGCTAAGCATCGGCTGTTACGTGAGAGATGGACATGGTCTAGAAGAGCATCTACTGAACGTCGGAATCAGTATCTGCATTTTTGAGTGTGGAAGAATAGAACGAGCAATGCCAAGACTCTACAAAATGACCTCCAACAGTGACTGATGTGCAAGTTACTGACCAAACTGACAGAAGTAGACTCCATGAGGGCTAATATCCTGTAGTGGGCCCCATGTTTACAGTCTAGCGCCGTGCAGATTGTTTGGCATTCAGCTGAGAACATCGGAATTGTCAGATCCGTCATGTGCCCCATTCCCTTCACAAATAAGAGCAGGTTCCCACTATTATGTGAAGGAGGCTGGAGATCCCGTTGGTGCCTGCAACATCATCCGGCATGACTGGTTCAGTTGTGGTCAGTGATGTCTGGGAACGATCATCTTTGGATGGTTTCACAAACCACGTGATAGCTGTTACACACGAGAATAAAATCCTTGGAACTGTTGTCAGACTTTGTTTTGGTGCTTTGGTTCTTCCATGAGTGCTTTGGTTCTCATCGGGTTTTTGATTCCTCCAGGTGTAGGACAATGCCCAATCTCATGTGTTCAGCTCCTGGATAAATAAGAGCATTGCAACTATGATGGAAAGATCACGCAGATCACCACACCTTCATGTGTATGTAGGTGGTAGAGTGTCTATGTTGAACCCTCAGTCCACCATCAAAAGTGTCTACAATGGGCTCGTGGACATCGGAACTGGACCGTGGAGCAGTGGAAGAGCACACCTAGTCTAATAAACTACATAGATGATTGTGTACAATATGAACACCCCTAAAAATGGCCACAATGTTCTCTAACGATATGTGCACTTGGAGTTTGGTAAAAAAAAAAAAAAATCATGAGTTTTCTAGTTGAAATATTCTTCTTTGGGGTGGAGGGGGGTTTTTGGAGAAGCTTTTCTTTCCTGAAGTGGTTTTGAAGCATTTCTAGAAGTTTTTTTTTTCTAAAGTTTGTTTTAGCAACCTTCTGATTGGACCGTGCTGGGTTTGGAACAAATTCCATCAAGATCCGCTTCAAAGAAGTGACATGCACTTTCTTTTTTAGCACTAGATGTTTTTTAAAACCTGAAGTGGGGAAAAAAAAACGCTCAAAGGGCTGAACGTGAATTGCTAACACATACACAATAAAAGTTTTTGAAGTGATTTTTTTTTAAGGCATTTTTTGGAGCGGACCCACTCCAAAGAAGTGATAAAACTCTGTGTACATATCCTAATGGAAGTGTCCTTCTTTCAGCACGATAATACCCCTGTAAAAAATTATAAATTGACTGATAATTGTTGGAGATACATGAAAAAGATTAAGGTGATGATTTTTCTGCAGATATAAATCCAATTGATAATCTGTGGGATGTCCTGGAAAAACAAGTCCATGGAGACTCCAGCAAGAAATGCACTGGATCTGCTAACTTATAGATACCATAGGGCACCTTCAGCGATTTTGTGGAGTCCGTACTTTGATGGGTCAGAACTTTTTTGGTAGCACAAGAGGTGCAGAATATTTGGCTGGTGGGTATATTATTTTTTTGCTCCGACAGATGGGTGAGGACTAGTGATGAGCGAGTACTAAAAAGCTCGGGTGCTCGAAGCTCGGGCCGAGCCTCCCAAGATACTCGTGTACTCGGCCCGAGCAACGAGCCCAATGTTATCCTATGGGAGACCCGAGTATTTTTGTGAAATGACCTCCCGGCAGCATGGAGAAACCCTAAAAATGGCACAAAAGTCTCAGAAGAGTGCTCAAATGACATGGCAACAGCATGGGGAAGACCCCTTGAAGCATTTATCACTCAAAAGTCACAGCTGTGAACAATTTTGTCCGCGTTTTACGCCATTTTTACGGACTCACCAGAAAACCTTCCAAAATGACCCCAAAATGATTTTTCATGGCAGAAATGTTAAGGGCACATACCCAATAGTGAGATAGAGCTGGTGTATGTTACTTTTTGAGATTAATACATGAAAGATTTTACGTGAAAACATTGTGTGGCACTCCGATGTCCCTGAGAAGAGACGTACATGAAGGCCTCTTGAGTCTAATGTGCCCATTTTGAGGAAGTGAGTCTTTGTAGTATTTTCCTTTGCCAGGGCAGTCCAAAATTGTGAGGTTCACCAATGTCCCTGGATAGAGACGTGCATGATGGCCTGTAAACCTGAAGTGCCCATTGTAAGGAAGTGGGTCTATTTTAGTATAGCCCTTTGCCAGGGCAGCCAAAAATTGGGAGGCTCCACATTGTCCCTGGATAGAGACGTGCATGATGGCCTGTAAACCTGAAGTGCCCATTGTAAGGAAGTGGGTCTATTTCAGTATAGCCCTTTGCCAGGGCAGCCAAAAATTGGGAGGCTCCACATTGTCCCTGGATAGAGACGTGCATGATGGCCTGTAAACCTGAAGTGCCCATTGTAAGGAAGTGGGTCTATTTTAGTATAGCCCTTTGCCAGGGCAGCCAAAAATTGGGAGGCTCCACATTGTCCCTGGATAGAGACGTGCATGATGGCCTGTAAACCTGAAGTGCCCATTGTAAGGAAGTGGGTCTATTTTAGTATAGCCCTTTGCCAGGGCAGCCAAAAATTGGGAGGCTCCACATTGTCCCTGGATAGAGACGTGCATGATGGCCTGTAAACCTGAAGTGCCCATTGTAAGGAAGTGGGTGTATTTCAGTATAGCCCTTTGCCAGGGCAGCCAAAAATTGGGAGGCTCCACATTGTCCCTGGGTAGAGACGTGCATGATGGCCTCAAAACATTAAGTGTCCATTTTAAGGAAGTGGGTCTATTTCAGTATAGCCCTTTGCCAGGGCAGCCAAAAATTGGGAGGCTCCACATTGTCCCTGGATAGAGACGTGCATGATGGCCTGTAAACCTGAAGTGCCCATTGTAAGGAAGTGGGTGTATTTCAGTATAGCCCTTTGCCAGGGCAGCCAAAAATTGGGAGGCTCCACATTGTCCCTGGATAGAGACGTGCATGATGGCCTGTAAACCTGAAGTGCCCATTGTAAGGAAGTGGGTGTATTTCAGTATAGCCCTTAGGCAGGGCAGCCAAAAATTGGGAGGCTCCACATTGTCCCTGGATAGAGACGTGCATGATGGCCTGTAAACCTGAAGTGCCCATTGTAAGGAAGTGGGTCTATTTCAGTATAGCCCTTTGCCAGGGCAGCCAAAAATTGGGAGGCTCCACATTGTCCCTGGATAGAGACGTGCATGATGGCCTGTAAACCTGAAGTGCCCATTGTAAGGAAGTGGGTCTATTTCAGTATAGCCCTTTGCCAGGGCAGCCAAAAATTGGGAGGCTCCACATTGTCCCTGGATAGAGACGTGCATGATGGCCTGTAAACCTGAAGTGCCCATTGTAAGGAAGTGGGTCTATTTTAGTATAGCCCTTTGCCAGGGCAGCCAAAAATTGGGAGGCTCCACATTGTCCCTGGATAGAGACGTGCATGATGGCCTGTAAACCTGAAGTGCCCATTGTAAGGAAGTGGGTGTATTTCAGTATAGCCCTTTGCCAGGGCAGCCAAAAATTGGGAGGCTCCACATTGTCCCTGGGTAGAGACGTGCATGATGGCCTCAAAACATTAAGTGTCCATTTTAAGGAAGTGGGTCTATTTCAGTATAGCCCTTTGCCAGGGCAGCCAAAAATTGGGAGGCTCCACATTGTCCCTGGATAGAGACGTGCATGATGGCCTGTAAACCTGAAGTGCCCATTGTAAGGAAGTGGGTCTATTTCAGTATAGCCCTTTGCCAGGGCAGCCAAAAATTGGGAGGCTCCACATTGTCCCTGGATAGAGACGTGCATGATGGCCTGTAAACCTGAAGTGCCCATTGTAAGGAAGTGGGTGTATTTCAGTATAGCCCTTTGCCAGGGCAGCCAAAAATTGGGAGGCTCCACATTGTCCCTGGGTAGAGACGTGCATGATGGCCTCAAAACATTAAGTGTCCATTTTAAGGAAGTGGGTCTATTTCAGTATAGCCCTTTGCCAGGGCAGCCAAAAATTGGGAGGCTCCACATTGTCCCTGGATAGAGACGTGCATGATGGCCTGTAAACCTGAAGTGCCCATTGTAAGGAAGTGGGTGTATTTCAGTATAGCCCTTTGCCAGGGCAGCCAAAAATTGGGAGGCTCCACATTGTCCCTGGATAGAGACGTGCATGATGGCCTGTAAACCTGAAGTGCCCATTGTAAGGAAGTGGGTGTATTTCAGTATAGCCCTTAGGCAGGGCAGCCAAAAATTGGGAGGCTCCACGTTGTCCCTGGGTAGAGACGTGCATGAGGGCCTCAAAACATTGTTCCCATTGCAAAGGAGCGGGTCTCCTGTCGTTGTAATGTCCATTCTGCAAAGAATGGGCGAAAAAATTTACCACTGGGGGTATACCTGAAACAAAGACCTAACTATTGTAACGGTCATCATGATGGCGCATGAGGAGAAGGAGGAGCAGTCCAGCGATTATCCAAAGTCGAGAAGTGTACCCATGGGTGAGTGGAGGTACATGGCAAACTTTAAACTCCGCTCTCATTTGCTGGTGGTGTGGTGAAGTCTGGCCCAATCCAACCCTTGTTCATCTTTATCAGAGTCAGCCTGTCAGCATTTTCAGTTGACAGGCGGGTGCGTTTATCTGTAATGATTCCACCTGCGGCACTAAAAACACGCTCTGACAAAACGCTAGCAGCAGGGCAGGCCAGGACTTCCAAGGCGTAGAGAGCCAATTCATGCCACGTGTCCAGCTTGGATACCCAATAATTGTAAGGCACAGAGGAATGTCGGAGTACAGTTGTTCGATCTGCAAGGTACTCCTTCAGCATCTGGGCAAACTTAGGATTTCTTGTGGCACTACCCCGCACCTCAGG
The DNA here is from genome assembly GCF_048569485.1 of Anomaloglossus baeobatrachus. Lineage (NCBI taxonomy): Eukaryota > Metazoa > Chordata > Amphibia > Anura > Aromobatidae > Anomaloglossus > Anomaloglossus baeobatrachus. Next base: position 773,770,412 of record NC_134354.1, on the reverse strand, counting down.
GGCTGTGGTACGTGAGGGGCTGAGAAAACTGTCCCACATCTTAAAGACTGTTCCCCTACCTCTGGCGGATTGGACTTGTGCCTCTCTCGGCTGTACGCCTCGGTTGTCCACTGATTCCTGACCTATGCCGCTAGCGTTTTGTGAGGGGAATGCTTTGCCTACTTCCGTGAGTATGGCCTTCCGAAACTGCTGCATTTTGGTTGACCTCTCCTCCACGGGAATAAGAGACAAAAAGTTCTCCTTGTAGCGTGGGTCTAACAGTGTTACCAACCAGTAATGATTGTCGGCCAAGATGTTCTTAACGCGAGGGTCACGAGACAGGCAGCTTACCATAAAGTCAGCCATGTGCGCCAGACTCTTAACAGCCAGGACTTCAGTAGCCTGACCAACAAGATGACTGAACATGCTGTCCTCCTCCTCCTCCTCCTCCTCCTCCTCCTCCTCCTCCTCATCTACCCTGTCCTCTGGCCAGCCACGCTGAATCGAGGATATGACTGGTGTGCATGTCATATCCTCAATTTGGCCGGAGAGTTGCTCCATGTCTTCATCCTCCTCCTCGTCATAGTCCTCCACTGCACGTTGTGATGAGACGAGGCTGGGCTGTGTGTTATCACCCACACCCACTACTGTTTCTTGCTGCAACTCATCGCGCTCCGCCTGCAATGCATCATGTTTGTTTTTCAGCAGGGACCGTTTTAGAAGGCAGAGTAGCGGTATGGTGACGCTAATAATGGCGTCATCACCACTCACCATCTTGGTGGAGTCCTCAAAGTTTTGGAGGATGGTACATAGGTCTGACATCCATCTCCACTCCTCAGGTGTTATGTGTGGAGTTTGACCCATTTCCCGACGGCTTAGGTGATGCAGGTACTCAACAACTGCCCTCTTCTGCTCACATATCCTGACCAACATGTGCAGAGTTGAATTCCAACGCGTGGGGACATCACACACCAGTCTGTGAGCCGGAAGATGCAAACGGCGCTGAAAGCCGGCAAGGCCGGCTGAAGCAGTAGGTGACTTTCGAAAATGTGCAGACAGGCGGCGAACTTTTACCAGCAGATCAGACAGCTCTGGGTATGACTTTATAAACCGCTGAACCACGAGGTTGAGCACATGGGCCACGCATGGAACATGTGTCAGCTGGCCTCGCCTCAAAGCTGCCACCAGGTTCCGGCCATTGTCACAAACGACCTTTCCTGGCTTTAGGTTCAGAGGTGTGAGCCAGTGATCTGCCTGCTGTTTCAGAGCTGTCCACAGCTCTTCTGCATTGTGGGGTTTGTCACCTATGCAGATTAGCTTCAGCACAGCCTGTTGCCGCTTCGCCGAGGCAGTGCTGCAGTGCTTCCAGCTTGTGACTGGTGTGGAGGGCACAGTGGATGAGGATGCGCAGGAGGAGGAGGAGGCTGAAGAGCATGACATTCCGGAGCTGTAGAGTGTGGGTGAAACACTGACTGAGGTAGGGCCTGCAAACCTTGGTGTGGGAAGGACGTGTTGCGTCCCTCGCTCAGACTGGGTCCCAGCTTCCACAATATTAACCCAGTGTGCCGTCAACGAGATGTAGCGGCCTTGCCCACAAGCACTTGTCCACGTGTCTGTGGTTAGGTGGACCTTGGGTGAAACAGCGTTGTTCAGGGCACGTGTGATGTTTTGTGACACGTGGTTATGCAACGCGGGGACGGCACACCGGGAGAAATAGTGGCGGCTGGGGACCGAGTAACGTGGGACAGCTGCCGCCATCAGGTCACGGAATGCTTCTGTCTCCACCAGCCTAAAAGGCAACATTTCCAGCGCAAGCAGTCGCGAAATGTTAGCATTTAGAACTGTGGCATGTGGGGTGTTGGCAGTGTATTTGCGCCTGCGTTCAAAGGTTTGCTGAATGGATAACTGAACGCTGCGCTGGGACAAGGACGTGCTTGATGATGGTGTTCTTTCTGCGTAGGCAACTGCAGGTGCAGGAGTGGAGGAGGCTTGTTCGCAGGCAGCATGGACAGAGGATTGGCTCGCATGCACAACCAGCGAAGACGTAGCAGTGACATCAGCAAGCACTGCTCCTCGACTCTGTTGTACTTCCCACAAAGTCGGGTGCTTGGCTGACATGTGCCTGATCATGCTGGTGGTGGTCAGGCTGCTAGTTTTGGTACCCCTGCTGATGCTGGCACGGCAGGTGTTGCAAATGGCCTTTTTTGAATCATCTGGATCCAACTTAAAAAACTGCCAGACTCGTGAAGACCTAACATTTGTACAGGCACCTTGTGTCGTCGTGTTGTTCCGGGGAACGGTTGCCTGACTTCTGCCTGGGGCCACCACCCTGCTTCTTACTGCCTGTTGTGATGCTACGCCTCCCTCCCCCTGTGCACTGCTGTCCTCGCTCTGCATATCCTCCTGCCAGGTTGGGTCAGTTACTGGATCATCCACCACGTCGTCTTCCTCTTCCGCACCCTGCTCCTCCTCCTGACTTGCTGACAATTGTGTCTCATCATCGTCCACCACTTGTTGAGACACGTTGCCAACTTCGTGAGAACGTGGCTGCTCAAATATTTGGCCATCTGTACAGACGATCTCCTCATGACCCACTTCAATATGAGCTGGCGAGAGGCCAGAATGTGTGAATGGAAACGTGAACAGCTCTTCCGAGTGTCCAAGTGTGGGATCATTAATGTCCGAGGAGGACGTGTACTCAGCCTGGTGGTAGGAAGGAGGATCAGGTTCAGAAATGTGCGGTGCAGTATCACGGCTACTGACACTTGACCGTGTGGAAGACAGAGTGTTTGTGGTGGTGCCAATCTGACTGGAAGCATTATCCGCTATCCAACTAACAACCTGTTGACACTGGTCTTGGTTCAAGAGCGGTGTACTGCTGCGGTCCCCAAGAATTTGGGACAGGACGTGCGAGCGACTAGATGTGGCCCTTTGTTGTGGCGAAATTAGAGCTTGCCCACGACCTCGGCCTCTGCCTGCACCACCATCACGTCCACTTCCTTGTTCCTTGCCAATGCCCTTGCGCATTTTGCAATGCTGTGCACTGCTGACGTGTATATTCACTACTTGTGCGTTATATCAAAGTTTCTGGAAATTGCACACAAGTGCACCTGTACGCTGCCACCGACAGGCACACACGTGCGGTTTTTAAATGCAAGCACGGACGCAATAATAACCTAACACAGGTTTTAGGAGCAAAAATTAAGAACTCTGACACTATCAGCCACTGCTGACTGACGTGTATTATACACTACACTTGTGCGTTATATAATAGTTTGGTAAACGCACACCAGTGCACCTGTACGCTGCCACCAACAGGCACACACGTGCGGTTTTAAAAACCAAGCACGGACGCAATAATAACCTAACACAGGTTTTAGGAGCAAAAATTAAGAACTCTGACACTATCAGCCACTGCTGACTGACGTGTATTATACACTACACTTGTGCGTTATATAATAGTTTGGTAAACGCACACCAGTGCACCTGTACGCTGCCACCAACAGGCACACACGTGCGGTTTTAAAAACCAAGCACGGACGCAATAATAACCTAACACAGGTTTTAGGAGCAAAAATTAAGAACTCTGACACTATCAGCCACTGCTGACTGACGTGTATTATACACTACACTTGTGCGTTATATAATAGTTTGGTAAACGCACACCAGTGCACCTGTACGCTGCCACCAACAGGCACACACGTGCGGTTTTAAAAACCAAGCACGGACGCAATAATAACCTAACAGGTTTTTTTGGGGAGCGACAATTACAGTACAGACAAGTCAGACACTATCTGGACTGTTTTACACTGTGTACACCAGCCCCAGATATGAAGGCTGGTATACGGTCACCACTACCCTGCCTGCCTGCCTGCCTGTATACTGCTACAATAGTCCTGACAAGGACTCTTTTGGTCACTAGCCTGTATTCAGACCTGGCTATACCCTGCCTGTATATAGCAACAATAGTCCTGAGAAGGACTCTGCTACTGTACGCCGACCTGGCTATACCCTGCCTGCCTGTATACAACTAGAATAGTCCTGAGAAGGACTTTTGGTCACACTGTTTGCAGCCCTGCAACTGAAAAAGCTATAAAGGGCCGCAAAGCTTTCCCTGAATCAGCGACACTCTCCCTACACTCACTGTCAGAATAGCTGTGAGCAGAGCACAGCGCGCCGGCCTATATAAAGGCTCGGTGACGCTGTGCAGGCCGGCCAATCACTGCAATTCCACAACTAACAGGGCTGTGGCATTGCAGTGGTCTGCCAGCCAATCCCTGCATGAGGGCTGGCTCTCAAAAGAGCGCCAACATGCAGAAATGAAGACCACGAGTAAAGCACGAGTATCGCGAGATTACTCGGTCCCCGCCGAGCAGCCCGAGTACAGTGATACTCGTGCGAGTACCGAGTAGTGACAAGCATGCTCGCTCATCACTAGTGAGGACTTATTTTACCTCACTACTTCAACACCACCACAGCTGCCGCCTCACCACTGTGCAGAGCTGTCGCCTCATCACCGCACGGAGCTGCCGCCTCACCACTGCCTTACCACGGCGCGGAGCTGCTGCCTCACCACCGTGCGGAGCTGCCGCCTCGCCACCGTGCGGAGCTGCCGCCCAACCTGTACCCCACCTACTGTCTCCTCCCCAAAATCCTATAGAATGTAAGCCTGCAAGGGCAGGGTCTTCTTCCCTATGTACTAGTCTGTCTACTGTAACTTGCACTGGAAATGCACTGGATCTGCTAACTTATAGATACCATAGGGCACCTTCAGCGATTTTGTGGAGTCCGTACTTTGATGGGTCAGAACTTTTTTGGTAGCACAAGAGGTGCACAATATTTGGCTGGTGGGTATATTATTTTTTGCTCCTAAAGATGGGTGAGGACTTATTTTACCTCACTACTTCAACACCACCACAGCTGCCGGCTCACCACCGCGCGGAGCTGCCAGCTCACCACCGTGCGGAGCTGCCAGCTCACCACCGTGCGGAGCTGCCAGCTCACCACCGTACGGAGCTGCCGCCTCACCGTCGCCTCACCATGGCGTGGAGCTGCCGCCTCACCACCGTGCGGAGCAGCCACCTCACCACCGCACGGAGCTGCCGCCTCACCACCGCGCGGAGCTGCCGCCCCACCTACACCCCACCTACTGTCTCCTCCCCAAAATCCTATAGAATGTAAGCCCGCAAGGGTAGGGCCCTCTCCCCTATGTACTAGTCTGTCTACTGTAACTTGTGTATGTATTCTGTATGTAACTCCTTCTCATGTACAGCCCCATGGAATCAATGGTGCTCAATAAATACAGTAATAATAATAATACTTTTCAGGGGATGTCTTATTTTTTTCCACATTTATATATGAACAAAAAATAAATAAATCAACATTTATTCAAATATAATCCTATCACATTCAGGAACATCAACATAATTCTCCAAACTCTCTGTGTGTAACATGTGGGTATCATAGACTTCTGCAATTAAGAGACCTATTGGTAACATCATGACCGTGATGTCACAAAGGTCCTTAAGCAGTCTTATCATATCAGGATATAAACACTAGGACCCCTAGGAGAATGCGGGCCCTATAAACTTACCCAGTTTGCTCTCCCCCCTAATGCCAGGTCTGTCTCCTGTTCCATGCGTTTAGACTCCTGCAATTAAGAGACCTTTGGTTACATCATTTTCACATGACCGTGAAGCAATCAAAGGTCCTGAAGCAATGTTATCAGGATATATGGAGGCCCTGTGAAATTGACCGGTTTGCTCTCCCTTTCCCCTAATGCCGATCCTGCCTACCAGCCTGTCTCCTGTTCAATTCTTTTAGATTCCTGCAATTAAGAGCCCTTTGGTTACATCATGGTCACATGACTGTGAAGTCACCAAAGGTCCTTACCCCCCTCACGACCAATGACGGATCTATCCGTCATGGATAGTGTGAGGTTAACCCTCGCCCCCTGCTGTGGGCAGGTCACGGCGATCCGCGCACATATCAGCTGTTTTCAACATCTGACATGTGTGCCTGCATGTTACAAGTGGAATCGCTTCCACCCACAACATTTAACCCCTTACATCTCGCTGCCAAAATCTGGCAGCGAGATGTACATGCACGCGGCCATTACTTTCACTCACTGCCGCCCCTACCGGAAGTCACGTGCGTGATCACGTGACTTTCGGTGGTTGCCATGGTAGCACAGGGTCATGTGATGACGCCTGTAGCTAACATGAGTCGCTTTCTCTCAGTGCCGGAATAGTGCCAGCACAGAGAGTAAAGCAGCTTATCTGCAGATCACGGCTCGGTAGCTGTGATCAGCAGATAGGGCAGAGCGATCGGATTATTATTGATCCACATAGCCCCCTAGGGGGACTAGTAAAATAAAAAAAAAAAAGTAAAATAAAAAGTTTTAAAACAAAAAAAAAAAAAAACCTAAAAGTTCAAATCACCCCCCTTTCGCCCCATTGAAAATTAAAGGGTTAAAAAATATACACATATTTGGTATTTCCGCGTTCAGAAACGTCCGATCTAGCAAACTGTAATATCAATTAATCTGATCAGTAAACGGCGTAGTGGCAAAAACATTCCAAACTCCAAAATTTTGTTTTTTGGTCGCCGCAAGTTTTGCGCAAAATGCAATGACAGGCGATCAAAACGTAGCATCTGCACAAAAATGATACCATTAGAAACTTCAGCTCAAGATGCAAAAAAATAAGCCGTCACTGAGCCATAGATCTAAAAAAATGAGAATGCTACAGGTTTTGGAAAATGGCGCAAAACGTGCACCACTTTTATTGGACAGATTTGTGATTTTTTTTTTTAACCCCTTAGATACAAGTAAGTTTATACATGTTTGGTGGCTACAAACTCGCACCGACCTCAGGCATCACACCCACACATCAGTTTTACCATATAGTGAACACTGTGAATAAAATATCCCAAAAACTATTGTGCGATCACACTTTTTTTGCAGTTTTTCCACACTTGGAATTTCTTTGCCGTTTTTCAGTACACTATATGGTAAAACGTATGGTTTCATTTAAAAGTACAACTCGTCCCGCAAAAAAACAAGCCCTCATATGGCAAGATTGACGGAAAAATAAAAAAGTTACGGCTCTCGGAAAAAGGGGAGCAAAAAAAAAACCGCAAAAACGGAAAACGCTTTGGGGCTGAAGGGGTTAAACAATCTTAAAACAAACACTGGAGTCCCTAAGGGAGTGGGGTCCCTGAGAAATTGTGCACTTTTATTCCTCCTAATGCCCTCTATGACCGTGATTAGGGCTTATTTTTTTAAGCATTTCAAGCCTACTCCAAAAATCCTGTAAAATCACACTAGGGCTTATTTTTGGGGTAGGTCTTATTTTCGGAGGAAATGTGGTACATGATAGTCTTTTGGGTTATTTAGGTCCAAAAAAAAAAAAAAAAAAAAAGGAAGCCCAGCTTCATGAGATTCTCCACTTCCAACATTTGCTACGAATCCGTACACCGCTCGCTCTCTTCATCGAGGAGAACATAGCTGAGACAGAAGCGAACGGAGCTCTGCCGAATATCATTTCCTGGTAATATCAGGGATTTGTGAGGGGGCAGCTGCCAGACTTTCACCGAAAAAAACTTTTTTCCCCTGAAATGAAATATACAGAAGTCAGACACATCCATTACACAGCACACAGAAACATTTCTTTTTAACCCTTTCACCCCAGAGTAATAACATTTTTAATTTTCCGTCAATCTTGCCATATGGGGGCTTGTTTTGTGCGGGACGAGTTGTACTTTTGAATGACACCATTCAATTTACCATATAGTGTACTTGAAAACGGGAAAAATCCCAACTGCAGTAAATTTGCTAAAAAAGTGAACTTTCTACAATGGGATTTTGTATTTACCATGTTCCCTATGTGGTAAAACTGACCTGGAATTATGATTCCTTAGGTCGGTACCAGTTCGTAGAGGCCAAACATGGATACTTTTACTTTTATCTAAGTGGTGGTGAAAAAAAAAATCTGAAATTTGTAAAAAAAAAAAAAAAAAAATAATAAAAATTTGCTTTTGTCGCCATTTAGAAACTCGCAGTGTTCTCATTTTTCGGGATCTGGGGCTCAGTGATGCCTTAATTTTTGCACCCTGAGCTGACATTTTTGCTGATACCATTTTGGGGTAGATTTGATTTTTTTCATTGCTTTTTGTTGCAATGTTGTGGCGGCCAAAAATCCGTAATTCTGGCATTTTGATTTTTTTTTTTGTTATGCCATTTACCGATTCATTTTTTTTATTTTATATTTTGATAGATCGGATATTTATGAAGATAGCGATACCAATTATGTGTATTTTATTTTTTTTTTAATTGTTTTATTTTTATTTTGGCAAAATGGGGGAGTGATTTAATAATTATAATAATCTTTATTTTTATATAGCGCCAACATATTCCACAGCGCTTTATATACAATAGCAACACTGTCCCCATTGGGGCTCACAATTTTCATTCCCTATCACTATGTCTTTGGAGTGTGGGGGGGAAACCCATGAAAAACACTGGGAGAACATGCAAACTCCTTTGCAGATGTTGGTGGGATTTGAACCCAGGACCACAGCGCTCAAAAACTAACCACTGAGCCACCGTGGCTCCCAGTTTGAAGTTTTTTATTTTTTTATATTTTTTAAAACTTTTTTTTAACTATATTTAATAGTCCCTATAGGGGACTTGCACCTGCGATCATCAGTCCTGCTCTGTATAGAATCATGATCTCCTATGAATGCCAGCTATGGGTTGGCGTTCACAGGAGATTCATAATGACAGGAGCGAGTGTCATCAGTGAACCCTCACATGATGGGGGTGCTGATGGGCTGGATTAGTGACGTGCTTCCTGTCTGTGTATGTTAAATGCTGCTGTCAGTGATTGACTGCAAAATTTAACCCACAGCTGTTAGAGGCACGTGATGGTTCAAACGAAAATGGAAAATCTCCGGTTGGTGAAAGTGCTAAAGAAGGACAAGGAGTCCTGGAGGTAATGATGCGGCCCCAGAGGAGCCCTGAAGGTGATGATCCAGCCTCTGCAGAGCCCTGGAAGTAATGATCCGACTCTCACAAAGCACTGAAACTGATGATGTGGCCCCCACTGAGCCCTGGACTTAATGATCCTGTCCCCATAGAGCCCTTGAAGTAATGATAAGGATCCCACAAAGCCCTTGAGGTGAGCAGTCGGCCCCCAAAGAGCCCTGGAAGTGATGATCCAGCCCCCAAAGAGCCCTGGAAGTGATGATCTGGACCCTGCAGAGCCCTGGAAGTGAGGATCTGGCCCCTACAGAGCCCTAGAAGTCATGATCTAGCCACCGCAGAGGCCTGGAAGTGAAGATCTAGCCCCCGCAAAGCCCTAAAGGTGATGATCTGGCCCCCGCAGAGGCCTAAAGATGATGATCCAGCCGCCAAAGAGCCTTGGAGGTAATGGATGATCCGGCTCCTGCATAGCCCCGATCTCACATCATCCTGTTTTGCCCCTGAGGCTTCAGTCGCCACAGAGTACTGCATCTCACTTAAGGTGCAGTACTCATCCCTGGTAAGAAAGGGGTTAATCACTGGTGTTTCTCACATTCACAAACCACACACAGGTGATTTCCCACGGGGATTGGCCTAGGGTAGATAGGGGGGTGGCCATCATGAGGCATGGGAATTTACCCGGTCACTAGGACAACCACCTGGGGGGACACCACTTATGGAAAGGAAGGAGCATCTTCATGCTTAGTCAGTTTTTCCCCAGGCACAGCTTGGGGTAAGGAGCATAGTCAGGACCTTGGTCCAGGCATTTTCTTCCTCACACTTCTGGAGCACTGCAAGACCCGTGGCTTGGATCAGACAGCTCAGCCCGGGCTCTCTATAGCTACCGGGGATTCCAGGGTCTGCGGAGAGTGCAGGAAACACCCGCAGCCCATTTTCACATTCCATCCATGGGATTGGAGAGACCCCAACCAGAAAGGACACACAGTGAGAACACCGCCGGTGACCTCCAAATTATTCGGGATCGGCTGGGGTCCATCACGGCAGAGACTGGCACTCCTAGGACAACAACCGGACAGTGAGTAAAAACCTTGAACCGCACACCACAGGTGGCATCACGAGACAACTACTACTTTCAGTACCCTCATCGTCCCAGCATCCATCTCCACTTTCCCTTTTGTGGACACCTCGGGGTCACGAAACCGGGCAGGGCCACCTGGGACAATCTCCTGACCCTCACCAGCCCGGTGACGAGTATTCCCCACACCCCGTGGGGTGCTCCAATCCCGTCTGTCTGGGATCACATGAATAGATAGGAAGGATCCTCATACTCAGGAGATTGGGGTCAGTTCTCCAAGATGTTTGGAACAACCTCCTGATGATTTCCTACAAAAACTGTGTGCAAGTGATTGAGTGTGATGAAGGCAAGGGGGGGGGACACCAAATATTGATCTGATTCAGATTTCCATTTTGTTCTTCCACTTGGCATTTTTTAAATTGATATTTTTATTCCTGAAAGCTTTGCTTCTCTGCAGTTTTTTCCACCCTTGCCTAAAACTTTGGCTTAAGAATTAGCTTTTAATTTTTAATTTGATCTGCATTGCAGCCGTACGTAGAATCGTCCACACTTTTCGGACTATATTGTTATTGTTCTTTGTGTTAATGATTGGTGCAGGAAGTGCATTAGGCTCCTGTATACATTATGTATCACTAAGTGAGTAAACATTGCTTTGTTTGAGCGCAGGGTAAAACATTTATAGCCCCATGCCTTGTAAAAATTCAGATACAATCAGCCGCATTGTTGGATTACGTTCTCATGTCTTAATTGTACAACTATTTCAGGAAACGTCCTTGATTCTCCTCCACCCTTCAGCTCCTTCTGGTACAGGCCAGGAATGTTTCGTCTTGTTTACTAAAGCGGATACCAGTCATGATTTCGTGGAGCTTTCTATATGTGATGCGGCCGTATCCAGGAGTCAATATGTAGACTCAAAGGCTATGTGCAACATCACAAAATTGCTCCCGGTCGATCCTGTGCATCGCACCGTCCCTCATCAGGCGTCTTGCCAGCACAGCTTTGCCTCCAGCACTAACAAAGAGTGGAGTCTACATTTAGAATACATTGTGCTTGTCACAAGGACGTTTTTACAAACAAAGCCGACTGTCAGGATCTGTGCAGTTTCCAGATTCTGGCACTCAACCTGCTAATTTCTCTGATATCTGTGATCGTTGCAGGCAGACTCGGGCATTGACCCAGAGACTTGTAGTTCATAGGCAGACTAGGAAGAGCTAAGGCCCCGTCACACGGTACGATATATCTAACGATATGTCGTTGGGGTCACGTCGTTAGTGACGCACATCCGGCATCGTTAGAGATATCGTAGCGTGTGACATCTCCGAATGACTGTGAACGAGCAAAAATATTCACCTTATCGTTGCTCATTGACACGTCGTTTATTTTCATAATGTCGTTCCTCCTTCTGCGCGCCAGTTGTTCGTCGTTCCCGAGGCAGCATACATCGCTCCGTGTTACATCCCCGGAACGACGAACACAGCTTACCTCCGTCCTCCGGCAACGAGGAAGGAAGGAGGTGAGCGGGATGTTTACGTCCCACTCATCTCCGCCCCTTCACTTCTATTGGGCGGCCGCTGTGTGACGTCGCTGTGACGCCGAACGTCCCTCCCCCTTCAGGAAGAGGATGTTCACCGCCCACAGCGACGTCGTTAGGAAGCTAAGTGCGTGTGACGGGGTTAACGACATTGTGCGCCACGGGCAACGAATTGCCCATGACGCACAAACGACGGGGGCGGGTGCGATCGCACGATATATCTTTGCGTGTGTGTGACGCCCTGGACTACCCAGGCTGTCACAGGTAGACCCCCGCATTACACCTGTCCCCCAATAAGGTGTCATCAGCCAAACTTTAAACCCTAGTCACCCCCCTCAGGACTTGATGGACACACCAGGGGAGCGGAGCCAGGTGGTTAGCCACGCCCACCGAGGAGTTCAGAGAGCCTGAAGCGGGAAAACAGTCAGTTGGTAGTCAGTAGTTGGAGAGTTGAGTAGAGAGGAGTGGAGTGAAGGAGTCTGACGGGTTTCGGGGTCGGAGCCCTGGTACCTTGGCTAGGTTGCAAATGGTGGCCTTAGCCTGCAGGAGCCGGGAAGACGACTCGGTGGAACCGTGGTGGACCGGGATAGGGTAGTGGCCTGCCGGTACCGACCCTAGGAACCGACTCGGAAACCGGAGCACAAAGGGGGGGTACTCAGACCCTGAAACGAGGTCCAGAACCCACTGGACTGAGTTAATTAACTGATTGCGGTCTGGACTATAGGTCCTGTCCCAACCAAGTCCCGACTGAAGACAACAGCCCACCTAGGGGGATAGAAAGCCACCGCACAGGCAGAGAGATCCCACGGGCCAGTGTCTGCGGGTAAAAGGGCTCTCCCGACATCTACAATGCGGGGGAGCGGACTCCTGACGCTGAAGTGCAGGCAGCCCAAGTACACAACACGGTGCAAGAGAAAGGCCAAGACCACCGAACCGGGTGGGGGATAATACACAGCCGGCTGTAGGCACCGACCACCATCAACTTGGTTTACCAGAGACTTGTGTGGGTCAATAACAGTGAGTACAACAGTGCCATCCGGCCGCGCACCGCCCTGCACCGCCTAGCTATCCCCAACGGGTCCCAGGGCCATCATCCCTACCCAAGGAGGGCTTAACATCTTACTGCACTACCATCTCCCCCGGGTGCCCAGTAATCGCAGCGGTGGTGTCGAACTTCACCACAACCCGTGGGTGGCGTCACAAACTCAAACACGGCTCTGGCCGTGCACCTACCTACCCCCCCTCCAAAAGCACCAGCACCCCTTTCAGAGCGAAGTGACCCCTGGGTCCGGAGGCGCTCGAGCAACCCACCAACAAGCCCGGATCTGAGCGGCTCAGCTGCAGCTGAGCGCGGGGTGGTACATGTGATGCTGCTTTTAATCTCTGCTGGTCGGCTTGTTAGTCTCCTTTGATCACATGCTGTGGGGGAGCCAGTCACATTCGCTCTCCTCCTATGTATGCTAGCCAGTCACTTCCTTTAATGCCAGCTATAGCTCCTCTACACTGGTCTGGTGAGGGAGCATAAATGGAGAATTAGACATGAACCACACATCCAAAACTCATCAGTTGATCTAATGCCTGATCATGTGGTTCTTGGTTTAACATTGTGATCAGACTGTATGAAGTCCACTGCTACGTCACAGCGAACCTCTGAGTATGTCTCTAACTTATCTGAAGCCTTAAAAGGTGTGGCACTGCATGCCAACCACCGCCCCAGCAGGGCAGGTGCCCTGGTGCCTCTCAACAACCATGCTGCTAGGAGGCTGAGTCTCCATGACCCCATGACTGGTCTGTTGAGGTGTTGGGATCCGGACATAGTGGTGATTCTAGTACTTTGGTGCTGTGAGCGGTTGTGGTGTTAATCCTTGTTGCTGCCTTCTCTTGGTTTTCTGCTTAGGCTATGTTCACACAAGGCTTTTTTGATAGTTATTGCTGCGTTTTTTAGCTGCAGATTTGCCTTGGTTTTATGCAAATCCATGCTGATAAAAAGTTTATTTTTACAGTCCCAGCAAAGTCTATGAGATTTCTGAAATCTCTTACACACACACACACACACACACACACACACCAGGTTTTTTCCCTGACTGTTTTGTCAAATTCCTGTGTTTTTGGTCAGGTTTTTAACCTTTTCCTATCCAATAAAATTTCGTGTTCTGCCCATTCAAATCCTATTATAATTGGGAAAAAAAGTCAAAACAAAATTTTGCAATATGAATGAATTTTGTAAAATAAAGGCAGTGGCCCAACAAAGGAGCATAACGGAATTTTTGGAAGTCCCCCCCCCCAGGGGGACTCAGGATAAGAAAAGGTTAAGGAATGAGCATGTCAATTCTTTGCTGCAGATTTGCTGCGTTTTTTCATTGATACAACCCATTTTGTAGAACAAAAAACAAATCTGCACCACATCTGCATCAAAAAGGCCGCTAAAAACGCATGAAAAACTCACCAAAAACATCAGATGACTCAAAGGAGATTTCCTGCCAAAAGATCAGGTTTTGGTCAGGAAAAAAACTTACCAAAAAAAGCCCTGTGTGAACATAGCCTTAAGCGGGCTTTACACGCTACGACATCGCTCAAGCGATCTCGTTGGGGTCACGGAATTTGTGACGCACATCCGGCCGCTTTAGCGATGTCGTTGCGTGTGACACCTATGAGCGATTTTTCATCGTCGCAAAAACGTGCAAAATCGCTCATCGGTGACATGGGGGTCCATTCTCAAATATCGTTACTGCAGCAGTAACGAAGTTGTTCCTCGTTTCTGCGGCAGCACACATCGCTCCGTGTGACACTGCAGGAACGAGGAACCTCACCTTACCTGCGTCTCGGCCACAATGCGGAAGGAAGGAGTTGGGCGGGATGTTATGTCGCGCTCATCTCCGTCCCTCCGCTTCTATTGGGCGGCGGTTCAGTGACGCTGCTGTGACGTCGCTGTGACGCTGAACGAACCGCCCCCTTAGAAAGGAGGCGGTTCGCCGGTCACAGCGACGTCGCAGGGAAGGTAAGTAGTGTGACGGTTACGGGCGATGTTGTGCGACACAGGCAGCGATTGGCCCATGTCGCACAACTGATGGGGGCGGATACCCACGCTGGCGATATCAGTACCGATATCGCAGTGTGTAAAGCGGCCTTTATTTCTTTTACTGTTTGTTTTTTTGAGTTTGCAGTGTGTCTGAGTTTTGGTTTTTCCATGTCTGTCTTTATCTGTGTTGCCATCACAGTCCTCCTCTTTCCTTCCCTAGAGGGGGGATGCACTGGATATAAGAAAAGAAAAAGCACAAGAATAGGGTCTTATCTGTGAGATACGGTAAACCTGTAATTAAGGTTTTGCTCACCTGGCGGGGGAGGTGGGGGGTTGTGTCAGACACAACCACTAGGAAGAGTCTAGGAAACAGCGGCTGCAGCTCCCAGTATCAAGGATACTTTGTGATCGCAAATGGGGGTGGACAGGGTTAAATTGTGGCGCTGCTGTGCAGTAAAGATGAATGCTGGATCTTCGATATCTGAGTGTTTCGGAGCAACTGTGACGCCCCTGGACTATCAGGTACAATCTGCCCTCCCGTGCAATATCCACCTCCTCCTTGGTCACGGGTCCCCAGCTACATGGTGTTGCTTACAACAGCTAATAAAATCCTAGGAACACTCTGCACCACACCCACCAGACACATCAGTGGACAGCCTGTGTGGAATAAGGTCGCCCACTTGGGGGGTTGGTTAAGGGGAGGTCAGGAGTGTAAAGAGTAGGTCAGTGAAGTGTAGGAAGTGAAGGAAAGAGGAGGTCAGGAGCTGGGCTCCTTGGAAGTAACTAGGTAGCAGACGGTGGTCTGGGCCTAGTAGGAGCTGGACCCCCGGTCGCAGGGGATCGTGACAAGGGGCACGGAACTGTCGAGGAGGACAGCCGGCAGCTGGGACCAGGGCACGACGGGGTATGTGGACCCTAGGTCAGGGGGTAGCTTCAGGCAACCTGACAATTTACCCGACGAGAACGGAGCCTTCAAGATCCAATCTCCACCCGCTCCAAAATCGAGGTACTAGCGCAACAAGGGGGATAGGCCTTTCCACTAAAACGGTCCAGAAAATCCGAAGTGTGAACCCGGAGAACAAGCTCCCACAGTTAGCCACACTGGGGAGCGGGACCCGACTAGTTCTATACTACTGGGACCAACAGAGACGTGAACTTAGTGCCAGGAGGAAGGTCACGGATCACCAGGCAGAATCATTGGGGAAGGGACCCGAACTAGCTCCCCTCAGCAGCAGCAGTATCCAGAACTTTGGTTTATCCAGTTGTCGGTGTCAGCTTTATGGACTGTGTAAGTACGAAAATGACCCCTTCACTCCCCACGGCACTTCCCGAACACCATCACCGAGTCCCGGGGTATCCCCCTACCCATGGAGGGTCACAACACCTGGCTGCCCCATTCCATCATCCCCGGGTACTTCCAACTGCAGCGGTGGTACTCCTAATTACCACATACCACGGGTGGCGTCACGAACTCTAAATACAATCCCCTGTAAATACCCCCTTTATTTGAGTGGCCGCACGACCCCAGTATCCGGACGTCCCTCGAGCCACAGCGGATCCGGATCCGAGCAGCCCGGCTGCTGACACGGGGGCGGCACACAACCTCCTTCATAGGATTATCACATTGCAAGAGGGGAGGATGGGAACAGATTATTTCTGGTCAGGAGGATAGCCAGGCACGGGACTCCAGCATCTCCACCATCAGGGGTAATCCGGAGGTTAGGGATAGCCTAGGGTCCGCTAGCTTGAGGGACAGTATAGCAACCCCCTGTCCCGCTCTATCCTACAGTCACATATTGTTATGTCCTGGATTGTGGATACACTGGACCGTGCACCGGACTCCCCTGGAGGAGCAACCAAGAGCTAACCCCTGTACAGGGACTTTCTGGTCACCCCACCAGAGGGCCTAAATGCATGGTAGCCGGAACACAGGAGGTCCAAAGTCCAAGTCCACTTACGGAGTGCAAGAGTCCAAAGGGATCCATAAGGCAGAGGGACGACTGGGACGAGGTTCAGGTGCCGCGTAGTAATAGCAGACGGGGTCCAGGTCCAGTGAGACGTGCAGGCTGAGGCACCAGGTAGGGTCGGGAATCGGTGACGGGTGCAGGCAGACGAGAGATGACAGTATCCTCAGTACACAGTCACCGGACACCTCCTGGAAGCACCAAGTCAGGACCAGCGGACGGACTCTGCGGAGTGCGGACGAGACAGTGTTAGTAACAAGACCAAGCACAAGGGGACCTGAGCACCTAGCTTAGAGAACACGTTGGTCAGGCGCCGCCCACATGGAAAGGGAAGTCTTATATACCCTGTCCCTGTAACATGTCATATCCTGCTTCATCAGTGCTGGGCCTATAAGACTAGGTGCGTGGACGCGGCCCCGCCCTATACACATGCATGTGCCTAAGAATCAGAGTCAGACACAAGAGACCAGGGACAGGACGCCGGAGAGCGGGAGTGGCAGCCGTGACCGGTGGGCACGTGGACTGGATCAGTGGGTAAGGAGCGGTGCCGTGACACATATTGACAGTGCTTCTGTGTAATGACGGCACCTGTATAGTATCCTGCCATCTTCATCTTTGCAGCTGTCTGGGTGGTTTTACATCATCCCTAGCTGGTTTCTAGCAGGGCTCAATTCTCCTGCATTGCTCTGCAACCGAATGTTTTATTACTGGACATTGCAGAGTTGAGCTGTGTTTGTTGCCTGCTACTGATAGATCAGTGCAAAGTGTGAAATTGTACTGTAAATGCTGTGTATGAGCGCAGGAGAGTTGAGCTCTGCTTAAAACCTGCTAGTAATGACGTAAAACCTGTAAAACCACAGAGGCAGCTATAGTCAATAGTCGCTAATGCAACAAGGAGACCTAGAGATCTCCTGATTTCCTGAAGGTCGCTTCACAACCAACGACATCGCTAACGATATATCGTTGGGGTCATGGAATTCGTGACGCACATCCGGCCTCGTTAGCGACGTCGTTGCGTGTGACGCCTACGAGCGACCGCTAACAATCAAAAATAATCACCTTATCGTTGATCGTTGACACGTCGTTCCTTTTCCAAATGTCGTTGCTGGTGCTGGATGTAGGTTGTTCGTCATTCCTGAGGCAGCACACATCGCTACGTGTGACACCCCGGGAACGACGAACAACAACGTACCTGCGTCCTGCCGGCAACAAGGTGGGCGTGTCGTTAATGTGGCTGGTCTCCGCCCCTCCGCTTCTATTGGCGGGCCGCTGTGTGACATCGCTATGACGGCGCACGAACCTCCCCCTTAAAAAATAGATTGTTCGCCGCCCACAGCGACGTCGCTAGGAAGGTAAATACATGTGACACGCACTACCGATTTTGGCCGCCACGGGCAGCGATTTACCCATGACGCACAAACGACGGGGTAGGTGCTTTCGGTAGCGACATTACTAGCGATATCGCTGCGTGTAAAGCGCCCTTTAGTGGATTCGTATTAGATCCTGCCAGAGATATGGTCTTACAGGTTACCTGTCAATCATACACTTCACAGATTAGTAGTACTGTGTATAAATCTATGTGATCAATGAGTCGCAGGTTCATTCCCCTTTTGGGACTAATAGTTATTATAAAAAAAAAATAACAAAAATGTAAATATAATAAAACTCAAATCTCAGTTTTAATAATAAAAAATGGTTAATTTGTAAAAAGAACCAAACTCACTCAAAAAACAATGCGTATTTATCGCCACATTCGAAACGACCCGTGCTATAAAACATTTTTATTATTATTTATCTTGCAAATAAAATGTCATAAGCAAAATATGAAAAACTGAGATAGATTCGCTGATCCTGTTCATCTGGCCTCTCAAAAGAATGAAACAAAAAATGATCAAAATGTTCTATGTATCCCTAAATAGTACCAATAAAAAATGTCAGCTCGTTATGCAAAAGAATGAGCCCTCGTAAAGCTCTGTAACCAAAAAATGAAAAAGGTAGGGCTCCTTACAATATGACAAAAAAAAGATTTTTTGTTTTCTAAAAAAGAATTATTCAAATTCTTTTATTTTCATATCTTCTACCCAAAAAATAATTCAAAACTTTATATATATATATATATATACACACACAGTACAGACCAAAAGTTTGGACACACCTTCTCATTCAGAGTTTTCTTTATTTTCAGGACTCTGAAAATTGTAGATTTACATTGAAGGCATCAAAACTATGAATTACCACATGTGGAATGAAATACTTAAAAAAGTGTGAAACAACTGAAAATATGTCTTATATTCTAGGTTCTTCAGAGTAGCCACCTTTTGCTGTGATTACTGCTTTGCACACTCTTGGCATTCTGTTGATGAGCTTCAAGAGGTAGTCACCGGAAATGGTTTTCCAACAGTCTTAAAGGCGTTCCCAGAGATGCTTAGCACTTGTTGGCCCTTTTGCCTTCACTCTGGGGTCCAGCTCACCCCAAACCATCTCGATTGGGTTCAGGTCTGGTGACTGTGGAGACCAGGTCATCTGGCGTAGCCCCCCATCACTCTCCTTCTTAGTCACATAGCCCTTACACAGCCTGGAGGTGTGTTTGGGGTCATTGTCCTGTTGAAAAATAAATGATGGTCCAACTAAACGCAAACCGGATGGAATAGCACGCCGCTACAAGATGCTGTGGTAGCCATGCTGGTTCTGTATGCCTTCAATTTTGAATAAATCCCCAACAGTGTCACCAGCAAAGCCCCCCCACACCATCCCACCTCCTCCTCCATGCTTCACGGTGGGAACCAGCCATGTAGAGTCCATCCGTTCACCTTTTCTACAAAGACACGGTGGTTGGATCCAAAGATCTCAATTTTGGACTCCTCAGACCAAAGCACAGATTTCCACTGGTCTAATGTCCATTCCTTGTGTTCTTTAGCCCAAACAAGTCTCTTCTTCTTGTTGCCTGTCCTTAGCAGTGGTTTCCTAGCAGCTATTTTACCATGAAGGCTGCTGCACAAAGTCTCCTCTTAATAGTTGTTCTAGAGATGAGAAGGTGTGTCCAAACTTTTTATATATATAATATATAAAGCTGAGTGTATGTACAGTACAGACCAAAAGTTTGGACACACCTTCTTATTCAAAGAGTTTTTTTCCATTAGTAATCCATGGCTTAGTGGCAGCTGTGACCTGTCATTAACCCCTTATTACAAGTACTGAGCACCCGAGCATACTAGTGCTCACTCATCACTATTCTTGACTGTCTTTTTTTTTTTTTTTTACTAAATTCAGATGGATAAGATAAATAATTCGGGACAGAATTTTATTGGTTCTATTTAATTCTACGTTTATCTAGCCAAGCATTTGCCAGTGATAAAGAAAGCTATTTTATGTTCCTAGCCACTTTATTTTATGTGGTTTGTGCTAAAGCTGCACTTTCATTATTAAATTATTTTTCCCTTGCTAAAGAGTGCAGCTCTGAAGTATAATACAGCATGTAACTCAGGAATAAAGTGTATTTCCCGCTCAACGATATATTAATTAAATGTTTGCTATTCTAGAAATTGTATTCTAGACAGACACAGATCCCACTACTGCCACCAATTTGTCACGAACAGCATTCTGCTGACCCCAATCATCAGGATAAGTATGCAACTGTACGATGATTAATGGATGATGCTGTGGCTGTTTCCATGATTAGGCCAATTACTGGGGAGCTCACAGTGAGGGTATAGTATATATACAGTCATATGAAAAAGTTTGGGCACCCCTATTAATGTTAACCTTTTTTCTTTATAACAATTCGGGTTTTTGCTATTTCAGTTTCATATATCTAATAACTGATGGACTCAGTAATATTTCTGGATTGAAATGAGGTTTATTGCACTAACAGAAAATGTGCAATCCGCATTTAAACAAAATTTGACCGGTGCAAAAGTATGGGCATCTCAACATAAAAGTGATATTAATATTTTGTAGATCCTCCTTTTGCAAAAATCACAGCCTCTAGTCGCTTCCTGTAGCTTTTAATGAGTTCCTGGATCCTGGATGAAGGTATATTTGACCATTCCTGTTTACAAAACAATTCCAGTTCAGTTAAGTGTGATGGTTGCCGAGCATGGACAGCCGCTTCACATCATCCCACAGATGTTCAATGATATTCAGGTCTGGGGACTGGGATGGCCATTCCAGAACATTGTAATTGTTCCTCTGCATGAATGCCTGAGTAGATTTGGAGCGGTGTTTTGGATCATCGTCTTGCTGAAATATCCATCCCCTGCGTAACGTCAACTTTGTCACTGATTCTTGCACATTATTGTCAAGAATCTGCTGATACTGAGTTGAATCCATGCGACCCTCAACTTTAACAAGATCCCCGGTGCCGGCATTGGCCACACAGCCCCAAAGCATGATGGAACCTCCACCAAATTTTACTGTGGGTAGCAAGTGCTTTTCTTGGAATGCCGTGTTTTTTTGCCTCCATGCATAACACCTTTTTGTATGACCAAACAACTCAATCTTTGTTTCATCAGTCCACAGGACCTTCTTCCAAAATGTAACTGGCTTGTCCAAATGTGCTTTTGCATACCTCAGGCGACTCTGTTTGTGGCGTGCTTGCAGAAACGGCTTCTTTCGCATCACTCTCCCATACAGCTTCTCCTTGTGCAAAGTGCGCTGTATTGTTGACCGATGCACAGTGACACCATCTGCAGCAAGATGAAGCTGCAGGTCTTTGGAGGTGGTCTGTGGATTGTCCTTGACTGTTCTCACCATTCTTCTTCTCTGCCTGATAATTTTCTTGGCCTGCCACTTCTGGGCTTAACAAGAACTGTACCTGTGTTCTTCCATTTCCTTACTATGTTCCTCACAGTGGAAACTGACAGTTTAAATCTCTGAGACAACTTTTTGTATCCTTCCCCTGAACAACTATGTTGAATAATCTTTGTTTTCAGATCATTTGAGAGTTGTTTTGAGGAGCCCATGATGCCACTCTTCATAGGAGATTCAAATAGGAGAACAACTTGCAAGTGGCCACCTTAAATACCTTTTCTCATGATTGGATACACCTGCCTATGAAGCTCAAAGCTCAATGAGGTTACAAAACCAATTTAGTGCTTTAGTAAGTCAGTAAAAAGTAGTTAGGAGTGTTCAAATCAAGAAATTGATAAGGGTGCCCATACTTTTGCACCAGTCAAATTTTGTTCAAATGCGGATTGCACATTTTCTGTTAGTACAATAAACCTCATTTCAATCCAGAAATATTACTCAGTCCATCAGTTATTAGATATATGAAACTGAAATAGCTGTTGCAAAAACCCAAATTGTTATAAAGAAAAAAGGTTAACATTAATAGGGGTGCCCAAACTTTTTCATATGACTGTACAACCGATTTGAAAGCATGAAATATTTATTCCTCAGTATGGTCACTAGCAACACCACAATAACAAAAGGAACTACTAGCTGCTACCACCAATCGTTTATACAGGCCGATTGGACACCTGTTACAGATAGCGTATGGCTTCAGGGAAGCGTTTTATAGAGCAAAACAAACAAAACTATTAAGTTTTAGGTATTCAATCCGAAAAGTAGGCAGTGTTAATAAAAATATACAAAAGATGTTACAAACGGAACAAAACAATATAGCATATACAAATACATAAAATAAAAAGAAATAATGAAAGAAAATGACTAAACCTGGGTCACAGAAATGGCTCAGATTTTTGGAGGAAGAACACTAATGAAACATGGAACAATCCTACACAGCAATATATCTTCTGGGCATTGAACAAGGAGTATATTTGGGGATTTGCTTTTATTAACACAAGTTACACCCACATACCTCCCTTCTGGTGACTCATAACAGGGCTGGTCAAGGGATGCGGCTTCAGTCTCTAGATTATTAGGAGACCCCCAACTTCTAAGATATCTTCACCCCTGGAGGATCCAGGTAGACGATATAGTGTTCATGTTTCTTATCATGATTTTATCTTTCTATATATATGAAACATGGCATGGATAGCATCATCCAGCTGGTTGATATTACTTTTTATGACTGATGCTTAGGCTACACAATTCTGAAAAAATATGCATGTTCTTCCTCTCGTGGTTGCTATGCTGTAAACATACCTCCTATAAATATCAGATCGATACAAACCCCAATATTCATCACTGACCACCGATGCCCAAATGTCAGGGACAATCTTTGGAAATTCAGCAGAGCTGACGTCAGACATGACAGGACACTTTCCAAGCTCTGGATACACAGATCTCAGTTTTCATGTCTGGACTCGTACATCTGCTCAATACCAATTACCTGTCCACACCAAGAGATCTTACTTCAGTGTAGCTTGAAGTGTCTGCTCTCCTTTTCTCTTCCCCAGTTATAATAAATCCCATATGTTTTATGTGGGGGGGAATATGTTTTCTATCCAGAGATGTTTTATGGATTTTAATTTCTCTTTATGAACAAAACCGGATTGGTGACTCAAGCTGCCCAAACCGTGCCAGTTTTTGATCCCGGTCTAGTCAGCCCTTCCCGACCTGCGCTTTCATTTTTTTTCTCCACTTTCCCCATTTGTTAAGTCAAAATATCTATATGAGGTCTTGTTCTTTTTTTAACAAGTTGTATTTTTTAGTGACACCATTCATTTTATCATGTGATGTACTGGAAAGCACAATTTTCGCAATTATTTTTTGGGTTCTGTTTCTAGAGTGTTACATTTCGATAAAAATGACCTGGCAATATGCTGCTCCGAGTCAGTACAATTCTGGAGATACCAAAAATACATATGCTTGCCGCTGGAGATGGTAAGGTGACGAGCAGGAGAGGACCTACTAGACAACAGGGGGTCTGGACTAAGGGGAGGGAACCTTGACTAAGTGAGGCAGACAACAGGTGCGACTTCCAGGGCAGTGACCGGGACTGTGATAGCTGATCCCCAGGGCAAGGACAAACACGGGTACAAACAGTCATAGTCTCTAGTGTAGACAGGGACCACCAGGAAGGCTGAAGCAGATAGCACGGCCAGGAAGGACGGACAGAGCCAATAGTGTAGCAGGTGTAGCCAGGACAGCTGTGACTGATAGTATGGCCCAGATGGATGGACAGAGTCATTAGTATAGCAGCAACCACTTAGGCAGCTGAGTGTGACAGCATGGCCAGGGAAGATGGACACTGGGGTACCGATGGGGCCAGGAAACAGGAAAAGGACACTGTACACTGACACAGGGATGCACAGTGGACAAGAGGACCAGACTACTAGCTGGCTAGGGAACAAACCACTAACTAACAACGTTGATCAGGCACCTCTCCTAGTGGGAGAGTGCCTTAAGTGCACAGAACCTCTTAGCGATAGGCTGAAAGTCACTTCCAGGAAAGATAAGGGCAGCGATGCACTCGCATGCCCTAAGCGCACTCCCGGAAGACCTATGTGGATCGCACAGACCCCGGAAGGAGACAGCAGGGGGCACCCACTTGGAGAACCGCAGGGAAGCCAGGCACCATGGTGTGAGCTGGTTGCGGCAGTAAGTTGGTGTCCCTGCAGGGAGTGGGGGGGGGCGATCGATGCAGGGAAACCGGTGCTACAAAAGCCCTGTGGAATTAATGGTGCTGTATAAGTGAGTGAGGTAAATAATAACAAAACCATCTTCTGCTGACAAAGATGCGGGCTCAGATCCTGAGCCTGCATCCAAGTCAGGGAGCCGATATATGATGTACCATTATGTCATATGTTAGGAAGGGTTAAAGAAGTGTGAAAAATAGGGCATGGTAAAAAAAAATGTGCTTTGCCTCCAGCAACTTGTATAAAAAAAACCATGACATGCCATCGTTTTATAGAGAAGTACTGCTAGGAAGTTTTCCTATCGGCCTTATTAAGGAAAAAAAAACAGAGCAAAACCACATGTATATTTGCTTCCTACCAAAACCACAACCCACACGTGTCATCATACCCCAATTCCCTGTGTCCTTTACCTTTCTGGCAAGTAAATAGTTACTTATAGAACTTGTGGAATATTCTTGTTCACCATGTATCAGTATTGATAAAGAATTTATGAAGGATTTTTCACAACTAACGGCAGCCAATCATAGCGCGTCTGTTATTGCCGCTCAGCTCCATTATAGTGAATGATGCAGACCTGCAATTCCACACACAACCTGTAGACTGGGGTGGCACTGTTCTTGGAAGAAAGCTGTCACGGTTTTCTTATCCTGGATAACTACTTCTGTCACACAGTGTTTGGCTCTAAAGTCGTCGAGTGTCATGGCGGCACCTAACGTTGTTCACACTGCAGAATCTGACACTCCACACTATGCCTCCTTTGGTGCTTCTGAGTTTCACAGACAGGCTCGGGCGTCAACCAGCTGTGTGCTCATTAGTGATCGGACTTGCAGGAGTTAAGGGCGCTTTACACCCTGCGACATCGCTAGCGTTCGAACCCGCCCCCGTCATTTGTGCGTCACTGGCAAATCATTGCCCGTGGCATACAAAATCGCTAGTACCCATCACACATACTTACCTTCCTAGCGACGTCGCTGTGGCCGGCGAACAGCCTCTTTTCTAAGGGGGCGGTTCGGGCGGCGTCACAGCGACGTTACACGGCAGGCGTCCAGTAGAAGCGGAGGGGCGGAGAGCAGCCGAAGGAAAGACACGCCCACCTCGTTGCTGGAGGATGCAGGTACGGTGTTGTTCATCGTTCCTGGGGTGTCACACGTGGCGATGTGTGCTGCCTCAGGAACGACGAACAACCTGCGTCCTGCACCAGCAACGATATTTGGGATTTGAACGACGTGTCAACGATCAATGATTAGGTGAGTATTTTTGATCGTTAGCGGTTGTTCGTACGTTTCACACGCAACGACGTCGCTAACGAGGCCGGATGTGCGTCACAAATTTCGTGACCCCAACGACATCTCGTTAACAATGTCATTGCGTGTAAAGCCCCCTTTATTGTCTGCTAGCCTGTTGGTTACCTCTTGTAGGACATGTTGTAGGAGTCCAATCACAGTCACTGCTCACCTTTTTAAAATGAAGGAGCCTGTCTTCCCATTCCAAGTATAGCTTTAGCTACATTGGTCCATGTGCTGTTGTGTCCTAGTCCTGCTGCTGATTGTATTGCTATGTGTGTGGAGCTGTGGTGGAGTTGTTTCCTCCCTGCTCATATTTTCCTCCTTATCACTTGTTGCCTAATACCTCTGTGTGATCAAGTTTTGGTTTCTCTTGTTTATCTGTGGGTTCTACCACTCCTGTCCCGGCCCTCACCTGGGGTAAGGGAGAGGGGGTATTAGATCAGGGCTGTACAGGAGCATATCAAGGAAGGCGGCTCAGACATCTTCACCATCAGACTTATCCCTGGGATTAGGAACAGCTAGGGCTCTCCTAGCCTGAGGGCCAGTTTAGCAACCCCAGTCCCCAGTTATCCTATCGCACCCCATGATACCTTCTCCACAAGTCATAGTGGGGTACTAAAATAAGAACCCAGGCTTTCCATGTATGCCCTACTGTATCGTCACCTACTCTGTAGACTGTGAGCCCTCGCGGGCAGGTTCTTCTTTGTCCTCTTGTATCCTCACCCATCCCCTGTAGACTGTGAACCCTCAGGGCAGGGTCTTCTCTCCCCCTGTATCCTCACCCATCCCCTGTAGACTGTGAGCCCTCGCAGACATTGTTCTCTCTCCTCCTGTATCCTCACCCATCCCCTGTAGACTTTGAGCCCTCACGGGCAGGATTCTCTCTCCTCCTGTATCCTCACTCACCCTATAGACTGTGAGCCCTTGCTGGCAGGTTCCTCTCTCTCCCCCTGTATCCTCACCCAACCTTGTAGATTGTGAGCTCTTGGGGCAGGGTCCTCTCTCCTCCTGTATCATCACCTACCCTGAGACTGTGAGCCCTCGAGGGCAGGTTCCTCTCTCTCCTCCTGTATCCTCACCCATCCCCTGTAGACTGCGAGCCCTCGCCGGCAGTTCCTCTCTCTTTTCCTGTATCCTCACCTATCCCCTGTAGACTGTGAGCCCTTGGAGGCAGATTTCTCTTTCCTCCTGTATCCTCGCCCATCCCCTGTAGGCTGTGAGCCCTCGCGGGCAGGGTCCTCTCTTCCCCTGTATCCTCACCCATCCCCTGTAGACTGTAAGCCCTCGCGGGCAGGTTCCTCTCTCCTTCTGTATCCTCACCCATCCCCTGTAGACTGTGAGCCCTCGTGGGCAGGGTCCTTTCTCCTCCTGTATCCTCACCTATCCCCTGTAGACTGTGAGCCCTCGGTGGCAGTGTCCTTTCTCCTCCTATATCCTCATCCATGCTCTGTAGACTGTGAGCCCTTGCGGGCAGGGTCCTCTCTTTCCCTGTATCCTCACCCATCCCCTGTAGACTGTGAGCCCTCGTGGGCAGTGTCCTTTCTCCTCCTATATCCTCATCCATGGTCTGGATGAAGGCTCTCACCTTCAGTACCAGTCTGTGCCTTGTATTGTTCATGATTATTGTTTTTGTTTTTATTATGCATACCCTTTTCACATGTAAAGCGCCATGGAATCAGTGGCGCTATAATAATAATAAAATAATAATAGTAATCAACTATTATGTATCTCAATATCTGGAATGTAATACTATATTTGTCCTCTAGTGGCCACTGCAGAAAGAATATATACTTAGATGCTTCTTCTTGAGAGGTGATCACTTGGGATTAGAGATGCCAGATGGTGACTGATCACCAGCCATCTGGTGGACATTTTTTATTGCTATTTCATTCTGCTTCCCTTCGTATGCCATTTTTTAAAAAAATCCACCATAGAGTTCCAGAGATATGGATATTTTTATTTAGTGCTAATATTTATGGTCTTTACTAGGGGAGGCGTGGCTCACAGGATCCTCAGGGGCGTGTCTGTATGATTACTCCATGAGCCACACCCCCTAGGTACAGACCATAAAAATTAACACTAAATAAAAAAGTCCATATCTCTGAAATCAAATGGTGCATTTAAAAAAATAAAAATTAAAAGGATTAATCAGAGGAATAGGTGAAAAATATAACAAGAGCAGAAACTCTTTAATAAGGGATTGAGTTCATGAGACAACTTGCAATAGATATATAATTATAAGGAAGGATTATAATGGATTCCTGAGCCTCAGACTATGGCCCCAGCTGGGCTTTCTTTGCCGCGGTTTGCCTGTTTATAGAACATTGTTGCGGGTAAATGACATATATCCTCAATTAGGGGAACGCTGTTTCACATTTGTACTAATGCGACTTCAAAAAACGTTCACAGATGTGAAAACCCAAAGCTTTTTTTTATGAGCACGAATTTGCTTCTTCCATCCTGCCGCCGTCGCTGCCGCTGCTGCTGTAATTTCTGCCCTTGATTTAGGGAAACGCTGAGTTTAATAGAGTTTAAAAAAAAAAAATTGGGTACGAAACATCTCCCGGCCCGTCTCCAATGTATTTAGCGGCGAGTGCTCTTGGGTGTTAAAGCGACTGGAACCTCCAAACGCTCCGCTGGTTTGTGATGGTTTTCAGACGGGGAACGTGTAATGTACGTAGCTAATACAAGGCAATTAAGAAAAGAAGTTTATTGAGATTAGAAAGGGTTTCCAAGATCTGCAGTACCAGACACAGCCTGAAGACAAGAGTGGCGCTGTTCTTCTTAAAACAGTCCTTTTCTAAACTGATACAATGTCTATTTAATTATGTGATCTGACAGCATCAGAGATCAGTGTAAAAGATCATGGACTCCCTGTTAGATCACTGGGGGTCCGAGTAATTAGATCACCTATGCAGTGGATAACCAATAAATTCTTCTGACATAATTTCCTTTTTACCTGCTGAAAGAGGACCTGTTATCAGATGAATGTGACGCATTTTGGTTCTTATTTTATTCCTGCTGCACCACTGAGGGGTACTTTGCACACTGTGACATCGCTAGCCGATGCTACCGATGCCGAGCGCGATAGTACCCACCCCCGTCGCACATGCAACATCATGGTGATAGCTGCCGTAGCGAACATTATCGCTACGGCAGCTTCACACGCACTTACCTGCCCTGCAACGTCG
Organism: Anomaloglossus baeobatrachus; assembly: GCF_048569485.1. Lineage (NCBI taxonomy): Eukaryota > Metazoa > Chordata > Amphibia > Anura > Aromobatidae > Anomaloglossus > Anomaloglossus baeobatrachus. The sequence continues at coordinate 773,741,843 of NC_134354.1, read as the reverse complement.
CTCTGGCCGGCGACCCGCCACCTTCCTAAGGGGGCGGGTCGTGCGGCGTCATAGCGACGTCACACGGCAGGCGGCCAATAGAAGCGGAGTGGCGGAGATGAGCGGGACGTAAACATCCCGCCCACCTCCTTCCGCATTGGCGGCGGGACGCAGGTAGGAGATGTTCCTCGCTCCTGCGCCTTCACACACAGCGATGTGTGCTGCCGCAGGAACGAGGAACAACATCGTAACATCGGTCTTTCCGAAATTATGGAAATGACCGACGCTACACCGATCGTCGATTTATGACGCTTTTGCGATCGTTTATCAGCGCATCTAGGCTTTACACGTTGCGACATCGTTACTGGCGCCGGATGTGCGTCACTTTCGATTTGACCCCGACGATATTGCAGTAGCGATGTCGCAACGTGCAAAGTACCCCTGAGTCTTAAGGGGGCTTCACACGCTGCGACATTGCTAACAAGATGTCGTCGGGGTCACGAAATTCGTGACGCACATCCGGCCTTGTTAGCGACGTTGTAGCGTGTGACAGCTACGAACGACCGTTAACGATCAAAATTACTTACCTTATCGTTGATCGTTGACACGTAGTTCTAATCCCAAATATCGTTGCTGTTGCAGGTTGTTGGTCGTTCCTGCGGCAGCATACATTGCTATGTGTGACACCGCAGGAACAAGAAACATCACCTTACCTGCGGTCGCCGGCAATGAGGAAGGAAGGAGGTGGGCGGGATGTTCGGCCCGCTCATCTCCGCCCCTCCGCTTCTATTGGGCGGCCGCTTAGTGACGCCGCTGTGACGCCGAACGAACCGCCCCCTTAGAAGGAGACGATTTGCCAGTGGCGCACAAACGACGGGTGCGGGTACGCTCGCTAGCGATATCGATACCGATATCGTTGCGTGTAAAGTGCTCTTTACAGTTATCTTTTTTTTCTTTTTCTTTAATCTTCCATGTGGTTCCAGAGATATAGGTCGTTTTATTCAGTGCTAATTTCTGTGGTCTGTATGACACGCCCACAGGGTCTGTGGGGTTGCTTGTCAACAGGCCGGTGTTGGATTGGGTTGTCACAGCGGCCTGGCCTGGTTCCGTGACCCCGGCGGTGTCAATAAAGATGGGGATGGGGATGATGGGAGTAGTTATTCGTGACGCCACCTGTGGTGTGCGGCTAGTTATCAGACACCACTGCAGGAAGTCTCTCTCTTCTGAGGCAGATAGTGACACAGCTTGGGTGTTGCAGCTCTCCTCCGGTAGAGCTAGGCCTCAGGGAGGATGATGGTGGTGGTAGTCGCCGATGGCGCAGGGGCGCGATGATGAGAGCGCCGGCAATGATGGGACAACACAGAGGGTGCAGTTCAAGTTCTTTACTCACTGATGCCACAACGCCCTTGGAGTGCCGTGTTCCGCCGTGATGGGCTCCAGCCGATCCCGGATAGTTCAGAGGCCGGGGCTAGGGTTTCCTTTTGTGTGTCCTTTCCAGTGGCCTTCCCTCCACCCCAGCTCCTGGGCTGTGGAACGGGTCACGAGTGCCTGCTGCACTCCCCGCAAACCCTGGGATCCCCCTTTTTCCTAAGAACCCAGGTCGAGCCTCCAGCTCTGGACCATGGCCCCTGTCTGTCCTTGTCACTTCTCACTGTTGTCTCTTCCTGAGTGCTACCTGGCGCTTGCTGCGCCTGGAGCTAACTAATTGTTGTGTGAGATGGATCCTCACTTCCCCTCCAGGTGCCCCGCCTCCTGGGTTGCTGAACTAGTGGTCAACCTCATGATGGCTACCCCCAACACCTACCCTAGCCCAGTCCCACTGACAGAGCTCCTGTGTTATGTGTTAGATGTGTTGTGGTGGTTGTTTACCGGTGATGACTTCCTCCGTATTCGAGATGAATACTGCACCTTGGGTGAGATGCAGTACCCTGTGGAGCCTGAAGCCGCAGGGGTGTCACGTGTACAAGAAGGTGTGTCTAACAGGTTAATTATGCAGAGAAACCTAAAGACACGCCCCTGAGGAATCCTGTGAGCCACACCCCCTTGTAAAGATCATAAAACTGATCACTGAATATAAAGGCCCGTCTGTCTATCTATCTATCACTATCTATCTATCCCTCTATCTATCTATCTATCTATCTATCCCTCTATTCATATCTATCCCTCTATCTATCCCTGTATCTATCTATCTATCTATCCCTGTATCTATCTATCTATCTATCTATCTATCCCTCTATCTATCTATCTATCCCTCTATCTATCCCTCTATCTATCTATCTATCCCTCTATCTATCTATCTGCGGCTTCACTCACTTCCTGTTGATGAACTTGCTTGGTCCCAAAGCGGAGAGACAGAAGCCGACGCTGATTGGAAGCGGGGCTCGTATGATGTCACAACCCCACTATGAGCCCTGACACCAAGAGCCCTGAGTCCCATCAGAGTCGGCTTCTGTCTCCCCACCTTCGGACCAAACAAATAATCAACAGGAAGTGAGCACAGCCACAGTGCTCACTTCCTGTTAATTGCTCGTTTTGTCTGAGGGCGGGGAGACAGAATCCAACACTGATTGGATACAGGGCTCCCGTGATGTCACAACCCCACATGACCTCAGCAACGCAAGCCCTCAGTCCAATCAGAGTTGGCTTCTGTCTCTCCACCTTCAGACCACACAAACAAACAAAAGGAAGTGAGTACAGCTCACTTCCTGTTGATTGCTTGTTTCGTCCGAAGATGGGGAGACAGAGGCTGATGGTAATAAAGCCTATACTCGCCTACTGTACCGGTGCCATTCAAGTGGTGTCCTGGATCATGGAGCCGGGTCTCACATGGGGCTGTGATGTCATGTGAGTGTGACACCCTGGAAAATCCAGGTAGTCACAGATAGGCCCCTCCATGACATCTTCCCGCACTTAGGTGACACACAGCCGACCTGAAACCCTAGTAACCCCCCCTTAGGAAAAGATAGACACACCAGTGGGCGTGACCAGGTGGTTGGTGCACGCCCGCCCAGGGGTTTAGACAGCCCAGGGTGGGAAAACAAGCTGATTCCTGTTAGAGTTTAAGTTGAGAGGAGGTGTGCTGGGGCTGGGTGCGGCTCCAGCACAGGAGGTCAAGTTGAACGGTACCAGGGTAGGGGCCCTTGTACTTTTGGCTAGGTGGCAGATGGTGGTCTCCACCACCAGGAGACTGGAATACGGCTCGGTAGAACCGAGGTGGACGGGAACAGGGTAGTGGCCCGCCGGTACAGACCAGGGGAACCGACCCGGAAACCGTAGCACAAGGGGGGTACTCGGACCCTGAAGCCGGAAACCAGAAACGACTGGACTTGTTAATTAACTGATTGAGGCCAGGACTATAGGTCCTGTCCCACCCAAAGTCCCTCATAGAAGACAACAACCCACCGATTAGGGATAGGAGGTCACCACCAAGGCCCATAGATCCCACAGGCCAGCGTCTGCGGGCACGGCTCCTAAGGCCACATCCAGCCAGGAGTGGACTCCTACGTTTCACACTAGGACGTCATTTTCTACTTAAAACAGTGCAGAGGACAGAGATAGAGACCACCAGCCGGGTGGGAGACCCTGAATACAACCGGCCGTGGCACCGGCCACCATCACCTTGGTTTACCAGAGACTTGTGTGTTTGTTTCTAACAGTGAGTACACCAGCCACCATCCCTGCCCACGGAGGGGTTAACAACTTGCTGCACAACATCTCCCCTGGGTGCCCCGTCACAGCAGCGGTGGTGTCTTAACTCACCACACACCATGGGTGGCGTCACAAACTTAATACGACACAGCCCGTACATATACGCCCTACCTCCTTTTATTCGTCATGTCCGCCACACCCCCGGGTCCGGAGACCCTCGAGCCACCACCCCTGAAGGTCCGGACTCGAGCAGCGACCGGCTGCACATGAGCCCCAGTTCCACGATGCTGGACACCGCTGGAATGGCACCGGTACAATAGGTGAGTATAGGCTTTATGATTTTAGCTGGAGGAAAAATGTAGAATCAGATGGGGTTGTCCTAGTGTCCTAGTAGTGGACAACTCCTTTAAAGAAGTCATGTAGACACCCCTATGTTGATTGTTGTCACCATATATCATTTTTCTCTCATCAGAATTTTTTTGGAGGTGCAGTTCCCTTACGGTTTCTCTCCAAATTGGCTTGTGGGTGTGGGTGGTGTGCAGCTATCAGTTTCCACTCCACCCCAAAAACACCACTCTTCTCCTACAGGACTTAGCTGGGTTCTCACTTCCACTGGTGGTAACCCAAGTGGATACTTGAATCACGAAGCCCTGTTTCCAATCTTTGGTGATTAGAGGCCACCGATCCCTGACCCTTGCCGCGTCCTTCTGGTCTGGAGGGATTCGAAAAGGCGCTTCGAAAGGACATATCGTTGTGCCCATTTTTGCGTGGCAACGTTCACATTTGTTAACCCACTCGGTTGGAGACATTTCTTGTTATTTATTTTATTTTTCGAAATCTTTTAAAACAATGAATAATTGCCACATTAATATTAGGTCTAAGAAGTCGTCAGGACGCGGCAAACGAAAGTATAGCGCCAACCACCCGGCAAAGTGAACCATATTGTGGAATTCTAAGCACTTTTGTTCCCCGACGCCTGAATTGGAGCACAAATTCCAATTATTTCATTTAACCGTTCTGCTAAGTAGTAGAATAGCTCTTTTAATATGCAGATTTAAGCTCATGATGACATTCAAGTGTGCGCTGAATATTCCAGTGGTGAACAATTAGGCAGATGAAATTTCCTTTAATTAGGAAGCTCTGGGCTCCGGCTATTGCTGCATTTTCCGTGCTTTGATCTATTCAGAAAAGCCATTATACATGTGCGTCTCTTGTGCTCTGCTAAACCCCTTAGTATGCATTGGGCTCAGGTCAGTGTAATTACCATCTTTTCCAGCTGAGATCACTGCTATGATTTGGCAGTGCCCCAGCTAAGTAAGTGTTGTCGTCTTCGGAAAGGAATTCCTCGCAGGTTCCCTCTTAAGCCTTAAGTCGTATTTGTTATATACATCAGATTTACTCTGGAGAGAACACAAAGACCGGGCCCGGGGTTTAGGGCTAAACTCTATTGTGTAAGACGCTGAAACAAAAATGCTGGCGGGTGACGTCGCACCCCAATTTTATCACAAATTCCGGTTTTTACGACTAAGATTCAGACACAGATTACGACACATGAACTTTTTAAAATACAAAGTAAATGTTGACATGGAGCGGCTGTAATATTACATGGATTTTGGAGAGAATTCTGCTCAAAAATTCACATCAAAAACTGGTTCAAATATGCTTTGAATAATCTTCCCCATCTCACCTATATTCCCTACCTGATCTATCTATCACTATAAATAACACCACGCTCTCCCCAGTACATACTCTGCCTTTGTCACTGGTGACAGACCGTACTTTAGTGTCTGGCTATAGAAGGTCACAGCGTTTGGCTGCGCAAAATGCTCCCTGACTTTCTATTGTTCCAGCTGTACTGGTAGCTCCTCTGCTGGGTTTTCATCCTTTTCCCTTTAGGACCCTGCGGAGCTTCTTTTCCCTTCAGCTGCTAATCATCTGGATTTCCACTAAGGTTTAAATACGCTCATCTTTCCTGAACTGGTGCTGGTGTTGTTATTCAGTTCATTCAAGCTCTGGTTGCAAGCAGGTGGCTTGTACTCATCTGTGGTATCGTTGCTGTAACTTTGCTGAACTTCTACCTGAGTCATCTGAGGATAAGTAGTTCATGCATTTTCCCCCTGTGTGTCCTCCTTGTGTCTTCTTTAGGCCAGAGTCACACTTGCTAGTGCCTCGCGTGTAACTCGCGCGAGTCTCTCATTGCATCACCCGGCACAGACTCGCACTCTCCTGACAAGAGCGGGTCAGTTGCATGTATGTCTATGCAGCTGAGATGCTCCTGTCCTGAGAGTGTGAATCCATGCCGGGTGATTCAATGAGAGACTTGCATGAGATACACGCGAGGCACTAGCAAGTGTGATTCTGGCCTTAGTGTTTAGTGGGATTGATGAAAGCTCATCCCATCCGTTCTCTATTTAGGGTCCAGCACTAGGGATACCTAGGGTCTGGTATCCAGCTCAACGCATAGGTGTGGAACCTATCTAGGGTGGTGAGGGACCACAGAGACCAGCAATAGGATTGGTGAAGGGTCACCTTCTCCCCTTTCCCGAGACACAGGGTTTGCCTTCCCTTTCGCTGTTCGCTTGGTACTTCCTCGTACCTAGTGTGATAGCCTTCTCGTTCATATCATACATCCAATCTCTCACCACCTCCTGCTGTCTCTGTGTAGCCCACCTACAGTAGTCGCCTCAGGGACATCACTCCACCTTCAGAGACGCCACAGGGTCTTCACTTTGGTATCTCTGGCAACAGGTATGTCAGGTTTATTTATATATGAGTCGTGACGCCACTCACGGTTTGCAGTCAGGGATTTGGGTGACCACCACTGCAGATTTAACGAGCGTCTGGGGCTGGTGAAGTCTGCAGTCAGATGGTGTGTCCTCCCATGAGTGAGGCTGGCCCCAGGGGCTCAGGTGTGTAGAACAACAGGTCCCAGAATAACTCAGGCTCAGTCTGGAAAGTCTTTCAACTGTTCTTTACTCACTTTTGGATGGTTTTGTGAGGTACCCGGGCGATACTGAGATAAACCAGGTAAAATCAGGTATCCTTTAGGCCGGTCTAAGGGTAACCGTTAGCTTGCCTTCCTAGCACTTCTTGTTTCGGATAACCCCCGACTTGAAGTACCGTGGGATTCATCCAGGGAAGTCGCTACTGCCTTTTCTCCCCTTTTTGGCCCGTTTGCCAGCAGCGTGGACCAAGTGAGATGGCTCCAGGCTCGATCCCTCTTATGGGCCCCCTCGTTGCTGCTGAGGCTCGGACTCTAGTTGGTTGGTGTGGGACTTGTAGTTACCCTCACCGGCAGGTTTAGCAGATCAATAAATGGACATCTACTCTAGGGACCTGTTCCCCGTGCGTGCCTAGTCACCAGAGTCCCCATACTCAACCGACTGACTCCCTCAGCGTCTTTCTGACTGACTGGTAACCGTTCTCCCTGACTTTCCTGACAGCCTCTGCAACCTTAGCTTCCAGCCCCTCCACTGCACCCCTTGATGAGATGTGGAGGCAACCCCCTCTTGGGTCTGCCCAAGGGTCCCCTCTCAAGGTGTGGGAGACCTGGTCACTATGTGTCTGTGCGTACACACTCTATTCCAGCCTTTAGGACTACCTGACAGTACTGTACCCAGCATGGATGCAGTACTCAGTGGTGCCTGACCAGGTCAGGGGCGCCACATCTCCAACTCCAAAGTCCAAGAAAAATATTCTCAGAATCCGTCTTTTCCTCAACTCCCAATCTATGAAAATGCTAGTACGAGGTACATGCCCTCATAATCTCCCGCCTCGATTACTGCAACATCCTCCTCTGTGGTCTCCCTTCTAATTCTCTTGCACCTCTCCAGTCCATCCTTGATTCTGCTGTCCAACTAATCCACATTTCTCCTCGCTACCTCTCTGCTTCTCTCCTATGCAAATCCCTCCACGAGGTTCCAATCCTTCACCGTATCTAATTCAAACTAACACTGACCTACAAAGCCATCCACAATCTGCCTCCATATATCTTCAAACTAGTCTCCCAATATACTCCAACACGTAATCTCCGGTCCTCCCAAGATCTCCTTCTCCCCTCTACACTTATCTGTTCCTCACCCAACTGCCTCCAAGACGTCTCCCGAGTATCTCCTGTCCTCTGGATTTCTGTGCCTCAACACATCAGATTGTCTGGTACAGTTGCAAGCTTCAAATGGAACTTGAAAACCCATCTGTTAAAAAATGCCTACAGTCTCTAATAACTGTCGGGGTCACCACCGCCACCGGAGCTGCTGTCTCACCTCCACCGGAGCTACTACCTCACAACCACTGGAGCTGCCGCCTCACCACCGCCAGAGCTGCCGCCTCACCACCGCCAGAGCTGCTGCCTCACCACCTCCAGATCTGCCGCCTCAGCACTGCCAGAGCTGCCGTCTCACCACCACCAGAGCTGCTGCCTCACCACCACCGGAGCTGCCGCCTCACAACCACCAGAGCTGCCGCTTCACCACCACCAGAGCTGCCACCTCACCATCACCAGAGCTGTTACCTCAACACCACCGCAGCTGCTGCCTTATTACCACAGGATCTGCCACCTCACCACCACCTGAGCTGCTGCTTCACCACCACCGGAGCTGCCACTTCATTACCACCAGAGCTGCCACCTCACCACCACCGGAGCTGCCTCATCACCATGGCCAGAGCTGCCACCTTACCATCAACAGAGCTGCCACCTCATAACCACCAATGCTGCCGCCTCACCACCACCAGAGCTGCCATCTCACCACCACCAGAGCTGCCACCTCACAACCCCCGGAGCTGCCGCCTCACCACCACCAGAGTTGTCGCCTCACCACCACCAGAGCTGACAGCTCACAACCACCGGAGCTGCCACCTCACCACCACTGCAGCTGCCGCCTCACCACCACCGGAGCTGCCACCTCACCACCACTGCAGCTGCCGCCTCACCACCACCGGAGCTGCCACCTCATCACCACCACACCTACTGTCTCCTCCCCATCATCCTGTAGAATGTAAGCCCGCAAGGGCAAGGCCCTCTCCCTTCTGTACCAGTTTGTCTATTGTAACTTGTATAACCCCTTCTTATGTACAGCACCATGGAATCAATGGTGGTCTATAAATAAATATTAATAATACATATACTAATAATAACCTCTGAATTCATTTGAGCACCTAAAGATGGTACTGTTTTTTTATTATTGTTAATTCTCATGGCTTTCCTGCCCAAAAAAAGGCTCCAAATTTAGCTACTGAATGAATGAGAAGCTATAAAAAATTCCCCATACACATGTTCTGCACTTAAAGGAAACCAACCATCAGAATTTTGCTATATAAAGTATCGCCAGTGCCACACTGGCACTAGGAAGATGAATGCAATCATACCTATAGTTGACTGATTGCATGCTTGATTGCTGCAAAATCTTTAATCCAAGTCCCAGAAATGCGCTGCTCATTTGATTGGCGTGAGCACCAGGGTGGGACAACGTGGGTCGGGTCTTGCATTCTTCATCCGCCCCGTATGCTGACCTGGCCTTCCTACTTCCGTTTCATTTATGTCTGGCGCTCGCGCAGTATTTCCTGAACTCTTCACTAAGATGGTGTCGGAGTCAGCGCAGTGCCTTATAGTTCAAGCAAAGTGCCTGAGATTTTGGATCTCCTGCCCGCGGCGACACGGCATGGTTCAAAGTAGAGCAGGGAGTCAGACAAAGCTGCATCCTGACACCAGGGCTCTTCAATTTACAGCCGGTGAAATATTGAACACGTCACCATTTTTCTAAGTAAATATATTTCTAAAGCTGCTATTCACATGAAATTCTCACCAGATGTCGGTAACAACCCATCCAATCCACACAGGAAAAGAAATCAAACCATAGATGTCCATAAATTAACTGATCTGTAATAATGAGAAATGACACAGGGAAAACGTGTTGAGCACGCATGCTGAAATTTATTTAATACTTCATACAAAAGCCTTTGTTGGTGATGAAGCTTCCAGATGCCTCCTGTATGGAGACACTAGTCACCTGCATTGCTCAGGTGCGATTTGGTCCATTCTTCCACACACACTCTTCACATCCTGCAGGTCCCGGCTACTTCTATGAACTCTGAGCTTTAGTTCCTTCCAGACATTGTATATTGGACTCAGCTCCGGTGATCGGCTCGGCCATTCTAGCAGATTTATTTTCTTTCTTTGAAACCAGTTGAGAGTCTCCTTGGCTGTGTGTTTTGGATCATTGTCTTCCTGAAATGTCCTCCATCGTTTCATCTTCATCATACTGGTAGATTGTAGCAGATTTTTACCAAGAATGTTATTGTCAATTATATGACATTTGCCAGTGCTGCATACTGAAAACCAGGACCAAACCATGATGTTCACAGCTACACATTTTACTGTTGCTGTGTTGGTGGAAGACCCTGGTGGACCTATCTAGGTGGAGAAGACCCTGGACTTGCTACTTTGGACTCATCATACGAAAAGAGCAATCACTAGAGAAGTGCATTATAAACGGATGAATAAAAAGAATAAGGTGAAGAAGAGACCAGTAATCTGATGACTTGATACAATAACGATAACAGCGGAGAAGACCCTGGTGGACCCATCTAGGCAGAAAATACCCTGGTGGACCTATCTAGGCAGAGAAGACTCTGGTATAGCTATCTAGGCAGAGAAGACCCTGGTGGACCTATCTAGGCAGAGAAGACCCTGGTGGACCTATTGAGGCAGAGAAGATCCTACTGGAACTATCAAGGCAGAGAAGACCCTGGTAGACTTATCTAGGCAGTGAAGACCCTGGTGGACCTATCTAGGCAGAAAATACCCTAGTGGACCTACCTAGGCAGAGAAGACCCTGGTGGACCTATCTAGGCAGAGAGGACCCTAGTGCACCTACTGAGGCAGAGAAGACCCTAGTGGACCTATCTAGGTAGATAAGACTCTGGTGAACCTATCTAGGCAGAGAAGACCCTGGTGGACCTATCTAGGCAGAGAAGACCCTGGTGGACCTATCTAGGCAGAAAATACCCTGGTGGACCTATCTAGGCAGAAAATACCCTGGTGGACCTATCTAGGCAGAGAAGACCCTGGTGGACCTATCTAGGCAGAGAGGACCCTAGTGCACCTACCGAGGCAGAGAAGACCCTAGTGGACCTATCTAGGCAGAGAAGACCCTGGTGGACCTATTTAGACTGGACCAGAGGTAAGGCTGCAACATTAGATCAAACTGTGCCCTTGGAGGAGTGCAGTGGTACTGAAGCTGACTTGAGCGTCCTTTACGAGCTTTCCACGTGAGAGCTTGTAGGCGCTGTGCTCCTCATCTTGGAGACCGGCTACCGCTGAGAAAGGTGGCCATGAGCACAAAACAAGAAATTTAAAAATCCCTCAAATTTAAAAGCACTTTTACCAATTCATGATATAAGAAAACCACCCCCTGACATCTGGGGGTTCCTGTCTGTTGCTTCTGGCAATTGAGGACCTTCAGCCCTGAATCTTTTCACTGTGAGGGGCAAGATCAGACCGCATTGTATCGGTGCCATGACTGGTTCTTCAGGTAGATGTGTCCTCAGCAGTCACTGATGGTGACGCATCTGTCCACCTACGGCCATCTTTAACCTTTTTTGATTGACAGCTCTCAGGGGATTGATTACTATCAATATCCATTACGGAACATTTTTACTGTGATCTCCACCTTGTTAGTCAAAGGTCATTATTGTGTCCGCTGATATCAGATGCCCCGGCTTTTGTCTCCTAATTATACAGATTACTTTACCTTTCAGAATGACCCCATTCATCTAAAATTAAGGTCCCGGCCGTACCTCTATATTACGTAGATTGTGTTTTACCTTTAATGCGCTCATCCATTCACAAACGCTGGATTCCGATTTCAAAGAGACATTACATCAACATAACAGAGGCCGCCATGTCTTGGTGGAAACGTCTCGGGGGCGTTCTCATCAGTCCACCTTTAAGACCAGATTAACAAAAACTAGGGAGGTAAAGACAGACGTCAGAGTGACCCCCCTGGTCACATAGAAGGAATATGCGAATGGTGGCCACTAAGTAGGTGTCCGGTGTAATCCACCTCTTCTTTTGTACCAAGGTGTCCCGAATGTAATGACTTTATAGCTCTTAATTGGGGCCACTTTCCAAATGCTCATTGAGTCCACGACCAGGGCTCCAAGAGTTCTTCATTAGCTAAATAATTAGGAGGGTTATTTGGTCCCTATGGCTCCATAGTGCTCATCCGAGGGGGAGTACGGCCATCAAGGAAGTACCACCTAGTAGACAACCAATATACAACATTATTATAGTTCAAAAAGTGTACTGATTTCTTAATGGGAAGGTTGACCTTCCTTGGGGACACTTGACCCTAAATACCTCTTGTGTCCCCCTTCACCCCCATAGATTGTAAGCTTTCGAGCAGGGCCCTCATTCCTACTGTAGCTGTTGAATTATGTACTATTTTGTTTTGTATTTGTCTATACAACCCCCCACCAGATTGTAAAGTGCTGCGAAATATGTTGGCGTTATATAAATAAACATTATTATTATTATTATAAATACATTTAATTGGGGCTAAAAAATCATTTTTGTAAATGAGTTTCATTATAAAAAATTGCACCGTTTGCTTTCTGTTTATTGGTTGCTGCAGAATAAGTTAACTAAGAAGCTATCAGTGAGCTCGAGGCATTTGTAACTCCCTTACCTGGCTTTCTCTGATCTCCTCTCAACTAATTCATGACCACATCAAAAAGAGAGCCTGTAAAAGCCAAAATTTTTAATAAAACCCAATTGCAAAAATTATTTTTCGCTCCAATATCCGCCAACTATGTATTTCAAGGGTGTCATGCGGTGTTCGGCTTTGCAGTCGCTGGGTGTCATGGCGGCGTCAGACCCTGTTCACACCGCAGAGTCTGATAAGCAGCCTGAGATCTGTTAAGTTGGACAGCCTGACTTGGGTGTCGACTACTCTCCAGTCCAGCAGGAGTTAATTCTTGCTGGCTTGTGAGTGATTACTAGTAACCTAGACTGCTAATGACCACTCACAGCCAACTTCACTCTTTTTAAGGATTTGGATACGGTTGTTTGTCGCCGAATATAGCTTCAGCATTGCTCCTGCGTTAACGGTCCTTATTGTTGAGAGCCAGAGTCTGGTGATCTGTCGTGTGCTTTCCTGTGAAGTGTGGAAAGATCCCTGTTGTTAGTTTATTCCCTCCCTGTGTTTTATTTCCTCCTGGGTTCGTATTGTCTCTCCCTTGTCTCTGCTTGCAGTGTGCATGAGATTTGATTCTTCCCCCTGTCTGTGTTATTTATGAGACTTGCTTCTGCACTCCTGGCCCTTTCTTAGGGTATCAGGGCTTAAACAGGAGTTAGGGTCACGGTGGCGGCCCAGACCTGGCTACATCAACCTTACCTCTGGGATAAGGAGCAGTGTAGGGTCCCTAGTTGGAGGGTCAGCTTAGGGGTCCCACTTCTGTTACCCTGATTCCTCGAGAGAAAGGGGTTTTGTAATCCCTCAAGGGTCCACAAAAGGTAAGCCAAGAGTACAAGATGGAGGATTGGAGTCCTAAACCCCCTAATCATTGTTCCGTATGGCCCTGACATATTGCAAATCAAAACAGCTAGTATGGCACATCTATATGGCACGATATCATGGCTAGGGGAGGGAGATAAGGCTAGGGGAGCAAGGAAAGAATACTAAGGAGCAAAGGCACAAAATAGGGTCTTATCTGGTATAAAGGGAATAAAAGAGAGAGGCACGGTCACCTTTTCACGATGTGTGACAGAGCAAGACGTGCACTTAATGATGGAGCAGCTGCTGCACAGGACAGGGCAGACAATGCAGAAAAAGGACAGGAGACATGTTCCCTCCGCGCTGCTGCTGAAGACTTTCCAAAGACAGATCCAGGACACAGCAGTGCAGGTAAGTGCTGTGGTTCCTTTCCTGTAAAGTCTTCAGCAGCAGCGCGGAGCGAACTCATCTCCTGTCCTTTATCTATATTTTGTGACAGTCAAACCTCTCCTGTGGCAGAAAATTTACTTTCTTGTGAAGTTTTCTTAAAGGAAATGTGTCATCAGAAAATATCCTATTTATTAAATCATTTTTTGTGTTATGTGTATGTTTTTATGTTGCGATATTCAGTAAAAAAACAAACAAATTTAATAATTTTTCCAATTTTCACCCTGGCTACTGGGACTATTTAAGATTGATACTTCATGTCCTTTTTCAGGATTTTTTCAGCAGTCTCCTTATCATCAGAGGCAGGGTTACAATGACAGATTTCTCTATTTACAATAGATAACACAGAATGCACTAATCACAATAGATAATATCACAGCTCACCTCCTGCTCCACAAAGACTGATAACACCTCTATATACAGTAGATAACATAAGATCCACCATTCACAATAGTTGATGTCACAGCTCACCTCCTCTTGTACAATGACTGATAACATCTCTATATACAGTAGATAACACAGGATCAACCATTTACAATAGTTGATGTCACAGCTCACCTCCTCCCCCTTCTGTACAATGACTGATAACACCTCTATATACAGTAGATAACACAGGATCCACCATTTACACTATGTGATGTCACAACTCACCTCCTCCTCCTGTACAGTGACTGAAAACACCTCTATAGACAGTAGATAACACATTATCTACCATTCATAATAGGCGATATCACAGCTCACCTCCTCTTGCATAGTGACTGATAACACCTCTATTTGCAGTTGGTAACACAGGATCCACTAATCATAGTAGACAATGTCACGGATCACCTCCTCCCCCTCCTGTACAATGACTGATAATACCTCTATATGCAGTAGATAACACAGGATCCACCATTCAGAATAGGTGATGTCACAGCTCATCCCCTCCTCTATGTAATGAGTGATAACATCTCTATATACAGTAGATAACAAAGGATCCACCATTCACTATAGATATCACAGCTCACCTTTTCCCCTCCTGTACAATGACTGATAACACCTCTATATACAGTAGATAACACAGGATCCACCATGCACAATAGGTGATGTCACAGCTCACCTTCTCCTGTACAATGACTGATACTACTTCTATATACAGTTGATAACACAGGATCCACCATTCATAATAGGTGATAACACAGCTCACCTCCTCCTCCTTCTTTACAGTGAGTGATAACACCTCTATATACAGTAGATAACACAGGATCCACCATTCAGAATAGGTGATGTCACAGCTCACCCCCTCCTCTATGTAATGAGTGATAACATCTCTATATACAGTAGATAACAAAGGATCCACCATTCACTATAGATATCACAGCTCACCTTTTCCCCTCCTGTACAATGACTGATAACACCTCTATATACAGTAGATAACACAGGATCCACCATTCACAATAGGTGATGTCACAGCTCACCTTCTCCTGTACAATGACTGATAATACTTCTATATACAGTTGATAACACAGGATCCACCATTCATAATAGGTGATAACACAGCTCACCTCCTCCTCCTTCTTTACAGTGAGTGATAACACCTCTATATACAGTAGATAACACAGGATCCACCATTCATAATAGGTGATAACACAGCTCACCTCCTCCTCCTTCTTTACAGTGAGTGATTACACCTCTATATACAGTAGATAACACAGGATCCACTAATCACAATAGATGATGTCACAGCTCACCTCCTCCCCCTCCCTTTTGATACGCACATTTGAAGCCTCATATAATAATGGTTAGGGCCTGGCCATTGCTGCTAATTTACATGTAAATTTCGTAATACAAGAACTTAAGAGTCTATAAATCCACAATGGTCAGTGTGAGAACTGCAAAATTTTCATTGTGATATGGGAAAAAAAATGCCAAAAATGGATGTGCGGATGTCAGTCTTTTTGATATAATTGTAGTGCATTTCTTTCTTACTGAGCACTCCGCTCTTTAGCCAGGCTGTGTCAACCCTCTTTAATAGCTGGGTACTTTCTGCCCACACACACAGGTTTTTAACCCAGATTGTGGCCTTTCAAGTTAGGGTCCCGGTATATAGGAATATACCTTGTCGTGGTTACCGGGCTCACATGTATTGGCCAATACATAAGCTAAATATCTCTTTTTTCCAACTATTTCTATAGCAGTGATGTAGTACCAGAGTTCCTTTATTCATTGTGAGCATTCTAGAGTGCAGCTATATGTATTTTTGTAGTTCAAAATTTTGTAAAAACACATTATTTTGTTTTTGCACTCTTTTTTTCTTACCTTTTTCTAAAAGCCTTAAGTTTTTTAATTTTTTGACGACATAAGGGTTTTTAGTTTTAAGTAATCCCGTTTATTTTTACCATATTATATAAAGAAAATTAAGAAACAAAAAATACAAAGCCGGCTTCAGATCCATATTGGAGGTAGCTCACCTCTTGAGACCCCTCCTCACTTGTGGATACCAGTGTGGTTGTACTGGTACGTACTAGTACATCCATGTCCACTACGGTTTAAGACAAAACAATCACTGATCTCGGGGAGACCAGCCAGAGAAAACACTGCCGGCAGCCAGCAAAGGCGCTCAACACAGTGAAATCCCAGGTGCATTGCCCCCTGGGAAGTATGTGTGGTGCCCTGGCCTAACCAGGTCGTCACAGATAACACACAAACACCCCACCCCATTAGACAGGGACACCAGCCAAACACAAAATCCTTGTTGCCTCCCTCCAGGTCCTGATGTCCACACCAGGTGGGGCGGAGCTAAGTGGTTGGCCCCACCCACCGAGGAGTTCACAGGCCTGGAGGCGGGAAAAGTGACAGATAGAGTTTGAAGTGAGAGGAGTGAACACTTGGGTGTCTGGGTTTGTGGCCCAGGCACTGACAGCAAGGTTGGCAGACGGTGGTGGCCGTCTGCAGGAGTGGTGGCGCAACGCGGAACCGTAGGACCGGGGACGGACGACGGCCCGCCGGTACCGACCGGGGAGCGAAGTGAAGCCAGCACACACAGGCAGGGCCATCGGACCCCGACCAGGCTTGGAACCGCCGACAATAGTCAGATCTGAATGTGACTGGAACCCCAGGGGTTTCACAACAGCAAAAGTCCTGATTGAAGGCAACAGCCCACACCGTGAGGGTATACAGCTACCGCCTAAGGCTAGAGATCCAAGGGCCAGCGTCTGCAGGCAAACGGGCTCCTCCGGTACCCATACACCGGGGAGCGGACTACCGTTGGGAATCCATAGTAGTCAGAAAGAGAACATTAAGGTGCAGGGAAAGACAGCCGCCATCACCTGTCCGGGGAGAAGCACTGCAGCCGGCTACGGGGCCCGTCCATCCAGCCGTTTGGTTTACCGAGGACTTTGTACCTTTCTTGCTGAGTGAGTACACCCGTGCCATCCGGCACCGCGCCGCGCTGTCCCTGCAACCCTGCACCTCACCGACCCTGCCTCCCCGCAACATCACCGGGCCCCGGGACCACCGACCCCTACCCACGGAGGGGGAAAACAACATTCCAGCTGCTCCCTACCATCGCTAACGGGATCCACGTCACCAGCAGCGGTGGTGCCCATCTTCACCACGACCCGTGGGTGGCGTCTTGGACTAAATCCCCCAAACCAACCACCCCTTTCACTCACGGGCGAGGAGTGCCGCTCGAGTCCCCGGATCCGGCCCACCGCTCGAGCCACCGAGCAGCCATTGCAGCAGCGCTGGACCTGAGCGTTAGCGAGAGCGCAGCAGCGACGGCATCCTCCCCGCCCGCGACATATGCAAATCAAAAAAGGTCCGTGGAGCCTCTGTTAGGAGTCTTGACACAGAAAATTGCCAGATATCCCTCCGGGAAGGACCCATTAAGGATTAAGTGGCCCTTTTAGTCAATATCCAACTCTTTGACGAGTTTAAAGATATGACAAGGAAAATACCAAGGCCAGGCATCCATCCACAGACAGCTGTTTCGGGGTATTGCCCTTCATCAATGTGGAGTAGGATTCTGGCCAGGTGGGAGCAATGCCTAGTACACCAACAAGACAAAACAATCACTAACTTCTGGCAGCCAAGAGAGCGATACTAAAAAAAAAAAAAAAAATTGGTTGGAGTCTAAGGTCCCCGCGATTGAAGAGATCTTGGGTCAGCTCATGCATCTTCTTGAAATAGAAGGATTGGATGCAGAGAGAAGGGCGGATAGAATACGACAGCACTTTACCAAATGGAAGAAATTCATACTGGCCTATTGTACTCGGGAGGAGATAGTCAGGATTATGTCACCTTTCAAAGACACAGTCTGGTATCATACTGAAAAATTGAAGGGTACATTGGATGGCTTGGAGGTGGGGGAGGAAGGGCTGAAAGCTGACTAAAAGGAGAGGGGGAAATAACCGATTTGAGTGGGACTTCTTTATTGTATGTCATTACCATGTTCACAAGGGTTCAATGGGGGGAATGATAAGAATGATGGGTTAAGGGGTCGCTGCTTTCCTTTGCTTTATCTTGCCATGTTACGGTTATTGATTTTAAAAATTGGTATGGAATTTGGGATGATCAAACATGACAATGTAATGTTGAATTTGCAATGCTGAATTCGCTTATGCCAGTGTTATGTTATTGAAAAATTTGAATAAAAATATAGTTAAAAAAAAAAAAAAAAAAACAATCACTGATCTCGGGGAGACCAGCCAGAAAAAACACTGCCGGCAGCCAGCAAAAGTGCTCAACACAGTGAAATCCTAGGTGCATTGCCCCCTGAGAAGTATGCAAATCAAAAAAGGTCCGTGGAGCCTCTGTTAGGAGTCTCGACACAGAAAATAGCCAGATATCCCTCCGGGAAGGACCTAGCCAAGGAGTTGCTCTTTTTAAGGAGACCGTCATAACCACCATATTAAGTGGCCCTTTTAGTCAATATCCAACTCTTTGACAAGTTTAAAGATATGACAAGGGAAATACCAAGGCCAGGTATCTATCCACAGACAGCTGTTTCTGGGTATTGCTCCTCATCAATGGGGAGTAGGATTCTGGACAGGTGGGAGCAATGCCCAGTAGACCAACAAGACAAAACAATCACTGATCTCGGGGAGACCAGCCTAGGATTTCACTGTGTTGAGCGCCTTTGTTGGCTGCTGGAAGTGTTTTCTCTGGCTGGTCTCCCCGAGATCAGTGATTGTTTTGTCCTGTTGGTCTACTAGGCATTTCTCCCACCTAGCCAGAATCCTACTCCACACTGATTAGGGGCAATACCCTAAAACAGCTGTCTGTGGATAGATACCTGGCCATGGTATTTCCCTTGTCATAGCTTTAAACTCATCAAAGAGTTGGATATTGACTAAAAGGGCCACTTTATATGGTGGTCTCCTTAGGCTGTGTGCCCACGGGACCTTGTTTCTGCGGATTTTGCTGCGGAAAACCTGCTGATTTTTCTGGATTTTCCAAATAAATCCGCAGGTTTTAGCATATACAGTCACTCCCCATGTTATCCTATGGGACATGGGGAGTGCTGTGTCCACGCTGCGGAAAGTGCGGCTGCCGACCATGCTGTGGATATAGGCATCCGCATGTATAATTGCATGCCAATTATTCATGCGGAATTACCTGCGGATGTCCCGGCCCTCCGATATGGAGATAGAGGCGTCCGCAGGTAAGCATGTTTCCCGCAGCTATTCCGCTGTAATTCCGCGGGAAACATGCGCTCGTACCAGCGGATACATCCGCAGGTACGAGCGCCCGTGGGCACATAGCCTTAAAAAGAGCCACTCCTTGGCTAGGACCTTCCCGGAGGGATATCTGGCTATTTTCTGTGTCGAGACTCCTAAGAGAGGCTCCACGGACCTTTTTTTATTTGCACTACGGTTTAAGCAATAGGTCATTTTCTGATGACACATTCCCTTTAAAGTTGCACTATGTGATTCAGTATATTTTTCAATTTATTCCTACAGACTACGACCAACAGTCCCCATCACCGCTGCCCTACAACAAAAGTCTTTGTGTAACCCTAGCTTGATAATCTCATCGCTTTCCTTCATTAGCGAGAGATTGTGCAGCTAAAAAGAGCTTATGGTGCACTGAAGATAATGCGGCTATTAAAGGTCACCGCAGTGTGCACTGTCTTGTGTAAAAGCTGTCACCGTGCCGCCATATCACTGCAGCCCCATTGCAATAAGCTGGGGGAATCAACACATTTTTAAAAGTTTATTTTTGAATCAAAAGTTTCCAAAAGTTACTAATCTGATGTTTTTCATTCATGATTTTTTTTTTTTAGCGACAGTGCCTGATGCATGTACATAAGAGATAGAGTTTTCTAAAATTTGTGATTTTTCTTCTAGTTCTTATCTGTTTTCCCTGATAAGGACAGATGGGCAAGAGGTCAAGAAACGTCCTGATTGACAGGCACTCCAGGGAACGCCTGAATTTAACTTGTATCTTGTTTCCAAAACAAGCAGATCAGTGAAACCTTTCATTCTAGGTCAGCCCAAAAGTTCAACCCTTTCTCCAGACAGTTTGTGACCATTACAAGAACTATAAAGTTTTCGGAGGTTAGGATGAAACTTTTTATAAGAATGTTATGAAAAATGTTTTGAGAGTTCTAGATTGGTACAACTACACTTAGTAACGTTTTGGAGCAATAGACTAAAGCCCGATGGTCAACATTGCCCGAAGACTAAGTTCAAAACCCTAACCATGACATACAAAGCCATCCACAACCTGTCTCCTCCATACATCTGTGACCTAGTCTCCCGGTACCTACCTGCACACAACTTCCAATCCTCACAAGATCTCCTTCTCTACTCCCCTCTCATCTCCTCCTCCCACAATCGCATACAAGATTTCATAGAATGGTAGAGTTGGAAGGGACCCCAAGGGCCATTAGATCCAACCTCCTTCAAGTGTAGGCTTTCCTAAATCATCCCAGCTATATGTTTATCCAGTATTCGTTTGAAGATTTCCATTGATGGAGAGCTCAATATCTCCCGTAGCTGCCAGTTCCACTCTCTTACTGCCCTCACTGTCACAAAGTTTTTCCTAATGCCTCCTTCATACTCTGGAACTCTCTACCCCAACATATAATACTCTCGTCTACCGTGGAAACCTTGAGACGGAACCTGAAGACCCACCTATTCCGACAAGCCTACAACCTGCAGTAACCCTCAGTCCACTATTGCATCGCACGACCAGCTCTGTCCTCACCTACTGTATCCTCACCCATCCCCTGTAGACTGAGCTCTCGTGGGCAGGGCTCTCTCCTCCTGTATACTCACCCATCCCCTGTAAACTGTGAGCTCTCGTGGGCAGAGTCCTCTCTCCTCCTGTATCCTCACCCATCCCTTGTAGACTGTGAGCCCTCGTGTACAGGGTCCTCTCTCCTCCTGTATCTTCACCCATACCCTGTAGACTGTGAGTCCTCGTGGGCAAGGTCCTCTCTCCTTCTGTATCCTCACCCATCCCCTGTAGACTGTGATCCCTCATGGGCAGGGATCTCTCTCCTCCTGTATCCTCACCCATCCCCTGTAGACTGTGAGCCCTCGTGGGCAAGGATCTCTCTCCTCCTGTATCCTCACCCATCCCCTGTAGACTGTGAGCCCTCGGGGGCAGGGTCATCTCTCCTGTACCTGTCTGTACCTTGTGTTGTTCATGATTATTGTACTTGTCCCTATTACGTAAACCCCTTTATACTTGGAAAGCGCCATGGAGTAAATGGTGCTATAATAATAAATAGTAATAATAACAACCTTGTATGATGTTGAATCTTGGCTTATCCAGCAGTGAAATATTGGTGACCTATCAGGTAAATGGGATACAAGATGCAATACTCGATAGTGGACACTAAGCAATTCAAGACAGAAAAAATAGAAGTGGCACTCACCATCCATAATTTAAAAAAAAAAAAAATACATTTAACACATAAACCATATATAAACAGGAGTTTCTGATGATACATTTTCCTAGAGGGGTTTTCCCACTACTTTTTTATTTTAAAGAGCACAAGTAACACTCGATTGCATTTTTAAAAAAAGTGCCACAAAAAATGTCACTAGAATGTGGTAAAATATATCTTTGTACCGTGTTAGCCAGTAGAGATAAAAAAATTGGTTAAAAGAACTGAAGTCCTCAGTCATCAGTATCATGATATCATGCCTGATGAAGAAACCTGAGTAGTCTCGAAAGCTTGCAATTATTACCATCTTTTCAGTTAGCCATTAAAAGGTATCAACCACTGAGGACTAGAATGTGGTACATTGCAACCCTCTTTGACCAAAGAAGGGCCCCAAATAAAACATCCTCGACCCAGTAGACCACAGTAAGGGTCAGGAAACAACAGCTTTTCATAGCCGAAGTTTAAGGAGATCCAAATCTTGCTCACCATCCAAGTAGAAAGTAGAACTAGAAGCAACTCTACATTGGTTCCCCTACCAAGAGAGGAGAACCTGGGGTTTGCTGGAGGGAGCAGAACCTGATGGCCACACACTCCCCCACCCCCCTAGATCAATCAGGAGAAAACCCATAAGGGAAGCAAACCCTAACAAGTCGTAGTGATGAGGAAGTGGGAAGGACAAGTGAAAAATACTCAAAATCTTGCTCCAAAGGCTCCCACTCAAGTAGGACTAGGATCCAGTGTACATCAGTTCCCCTCCCATGACAAGAGAACCTGGGGTTTGCAGGAGGGAGCGAAACCTGATGGCCACACACTTCCCCACCAGATAGATCAGGAGGGAACCCATAAGGGAAGCCCACCCCTAACAAGCCCTAGTGATGTGGATGCAAATTGGAAGGGTGAAGGACAAGTGAAAAATGATCAAAATTTTTCTTCCAAGGCTGCCACCCAATTAGAACTAGGAGCCAGTATACATCAGTTACCCTCCCATGAGAGGAGAACCTCGGGTTTGTGGGAGGGAGTGGAACCTGATGGCCACACACTCCCCCACTAGATAGATCAGGAGGGAACCCATAAAGGAAGCACACCCCGAACAAGTCCTAGTGATGTGGACGCAAAGTGGATGGGTGAAGGACAAGTGAAAAACAAACAAAATAATTAGTGAAGGTAAAGGACCTTTGACCAGGAGGTTAAAAATTTCCCATTGTACCCAGAAGGCCTACAAAGGAGTTTGTGCCTTAAAGAATGAAAGTGAAGTGCAGCAAAAATGTGCTAAAACTCAAGTGGGTGTCCCATGTTCTTTGAGTTAGGGCACCACAGGGGTCAACACTCCTGGAGCACTTCACACCTCCTGACTCTCAAACTACTCTACCCATGGCTTCGATCATGGGTGGGCCAGGGTCTACAACTAGATAACTATATAAGCCACCTACAACCAGACCATAGCCTCCTTTTCAAACAATACTACTAAAAGGCCGACAAAAGGCCCCCTTGTAAAGTGACTACTAGCTATGGACACAGTAATGTAAGGTGTCCTGAGAGGTCATTTTATGATGATATAATGGGGCCAAGTATAGCGTTTGTATTAGAAAAAGGCACTTCAGTGCTCCAGGAGCCTATTAGGCTCCAATGTCAACATGTTTCCACGTCACATGCCGAAACCAGAAGTCCTTAATGATGCAGAAGCATAACGGTGACAGTAAATGTGGCAACATAATTCAGCGATAACAACATATAATGTATGGCGTGAGTATTTAATGGAGGTTACCGGGCAGCAACTCCACCTCAGGCACAGTTTTCTGATCAGCGCTGGCTTGTCAATGTTCCCTCTAGCTTCTTTCGAAACTCATAGAAAAGTGGCACTTAGCCGGAATGGTAAATATGTGAAGCGTAGAAAATGGAGAAATATTACATAGACGGAGATGACGAAATGTTCAATAACATAGTGACCTTTCTCCCACGCAGAAGCGTAAATACTGAGGGGCGGTCGCTCAGGGTCCCGGTAGGTAAGAGGGCCCATAATCTTTTGGCCTACAAAGGGTCCATGTAATACAGTATGTTGTTCTTGCACAGGTGCCCTTTTCTGTCTGTGTCTGCCAGTGGCTTCATACATGTTCTGTTAACAGACTTCCGTCTTGCATCTATATGGTACAAAAAAGAAAAAATGGTACCATCATCCAAGTACAGAGACACCCTTGCCTTAAGAATGTCTTACCACATATGGATTTTTTAAGGCCCTCATACACTGTGCCATAAATAGAATCCGATAGCCATAGGTGCAAAATTTGGGCCTGGGCCCCCGCCTTCCACACACGTTGATCAGATGTATAGGTACACCAAATCAAGAACTGTACCTGTGTTCTTCCATTTCCTTACTATGTTCCTCACAGTGGAAACTGACAGTGTAAATCTCTGAGACAACTTTTTGTACCTTCCCCTGAACAACTATGTTGAATAATCTTTGTTTTCAGATCATTTGAGAGTTGTTTTGAGGAGCCCATGATGCCACTCTTCATAGGAGATTCAAATAGGAGAACAACTTGCAAGTGGCCACCTTAAATACCTTTTCTCATGATTGGATACACCTGCCTATGATGTTCAAAGCTCAATGAGGTTACAAAACCAATTTAGTGCTTTTACAAGTCAGTAAAAAGTAGTTAGGAGTGCTCAAATCAAGAAATTGATAAGGGTGCCCATACTTTTGCACCGGTCAAATTTTGTTTAAATGCGGATTGCACATTTTCTGTTAGTACAATAAACCTCATTTCAATCCAGAAATATTACTCAGTCCATCAGTTATTAGATATATGAAACTGAAATAGCTTCTGCAAAAACCCAAATTGTTATAAAGAAAAAAGGTTAACATTAATAGGGGTGCCCAAACTTTTTCATATGACTTTATGTCCTTGTCGCGGGCGGCGAGGCGCTGCGCTCGCTAACGCTCTGGTCCGGCGCTGCTGCTCGGTGGCTCGAGCGTTGGGCCGGATCCGGGGACTCGAGCGGCGCTCCTCGTCCGTGAGTGAAAAGGGGGTGGTTTGTTTGGGGATTTAGTCCGTGACGCCACCCACGGGTTGTGGTGAAGATGGGCACCACCGCTGCTGGTGATGGGGATCCCGGGAGCGATGGTAGGGGGCAGCTGGGATGTTGTTTTACCCCTCCGTGGGTAGGGGTTGGTGGTCCCGGGGCCCGGTGGTGTGACGGGGAGACAGGGTTGGTGAGGTGCTGGGTTGCAGGGACAGCACGGTGCGGTGCCGGATGGCACTGTTGTACTCACTCAGACAGAAAGTCACAAAGTCTCCGGTAAACCAAACGGCTGGATGGACGGGTCCGGCAGCCGGCTGCAGTGTCTCTCCCCGGACAGGTGATGGTGGCTGTCTTTCCCTGCACCTTTGTGTACTGTGTTGACTACGATGGGTTCCCAACAGTAGTCCGCTCCCCGGTGTATGGATGCCGGAGGAGCCCGTTTTGCCCACAGGCGCTGGCCCTTGGGTCTCTAGCCTGTGGCGGTGGCTGTATACCCTCACGGTGCGGACGGTTGCCTTCTGACGGGACTTGGGTAGTTAGGAAACCCCTGGGGTTCCTGTCACACTCGGATTTGACTGTTACAGCGGCTCCAAGCCTAGTCCTGCCTGTGTGTGCTAGCTTCACTTCGCTCCCCGGTTCGGTACCGGCGGGCCACCGCCCGACCCCGGTCCTACGGTTCCGCGTTGATCCACCACTCCTGCAGACGGCCACCACCGTCTGCCAACCTTGCTGTCAGTGCCTGGGCTCCTACCCAGGCACACGCACACCTCTTACTCCTCTCACTTTCACCTCCTAAACTCAACTGCTCCTTTTCCCGCCTCCAGGCCTGTGAACTCCTCGGTGGGCGGGGTCAACCGCCTGGCTCCGCCCCACCTGGTGTGGACATCAGACCCTGGAGGGAGGCAACAAGGATTTTGGGTCCGACTAATGTAACTGTCCGGAGGTGGGGGTGTGTGTGTTTTGTCTGTGGCTACCTGGCTAGTCCAGGGCGCCACATCCTTATTATGGGCACATCTTGGTATGTATGTCCCTCATTCTGGTATGTACAGTATGTTCACATCCTGGTAGATGTGGGGCCCCACAAAGCTGCATTACCTTTAGGGACTCCACATGGAGGGATCCTCTGGTCACAGGTAGGGTCAGGTTGACTTCCATGGGAAATTTCGTGACACCACTCTCGGTATTGCGGTCAGGGTGACCGCCACTGCAGATTAGGTAGCGCCTGGGGCTGATAGTAGGTGCAGTTAGGTGGTGTAGCCTCCCGAGAGTGAGGCTGGCCCCAGGGCCCGGTGTGGGTGTGTAGAACCAAAGGTCGCAGAATAACTCAGTCTCAGTCCAGAGATGTCTTTCAGGGTTTTTACTCACATTAGATGGCAGGGTGAGTAACCCGGGCGTAGCTGTGATGCACAAAGTAGGGAACCAGGCTCCTTCAGGCTGACTTGTGAGGGTGACTACTGGCTCACTTCCTAGCCCTCTGTTGTTTGTGGTGACCCAGACTTGGAGTCCTACGGGGTCACCCAGGGAAGTTGCTCTCTGCCTGTTCTCCCCTTTTTCGGCCCGTTTACTTGTAGCCTGGACCAGGTCACTCCGGCTGCTTGCCTCCTGTGAACTATGGGCCCTCTCGGTGCTATGTGGCTCTGGACTCTGTAGTGGTTTGGTGAGGGGCATGTAGTGCTCCCCACCAGCAGGTTTAGCAGGCCTAATAAATAGGTTCCTGCTCTGGGGACCTGTAACCCCGTGCGGGCAGAGTCTACCAGGCAGTCCCCTTACTCCACCACCTCTCAGCCCTCCTGGCCCTAGGTGATGTTTCTGGCTGCACTACCAGGTAGCCCTTTCTCCTCTGCCAGTAGCCACTGCGCCTGCGGTGTCTGACTAGTGACAGCCTGCAGGGTTCCTCCTTGCCACTGCTCTCCCTGAGCTCCACTTCAGACTGACTCACTACTCCTCTCCTCACTGTCTATGCAACCTAGCAACCAGGCTCTCAACCACACCCCTGGAGTGGACATGGGGGCCCGCCCCCTCCTGGATTCCCCAGGAGTCCCTATCAAAGGTCAATGTGGGAGACCTGCTTACTATGCGCCTGTGTAACCACGCCTCGGTCAGCCTTCTGGATTACCTGTCTTGTACTCACTCAGCATGAGTGCAGTACTCAGTGGTGCCTGACCAGGTCAGGGGCGCCACATATACATGTTTCCCATCCTGGGCTCATCCTGATATATACAGTATATCCTTATCCTGGTATATATGTCCCACATCCTGGTATGTAAGACTACCATCCTGATACATATGTTGCCCATCCTTTCATGCATGTCTACCATCCTGGACCCCACAACCTGTCTCCTCCCTACATCTGTGACCTAGTCTCCCGGTACCTACCTGCACGCAACCTCAGATCCTCACAAGATCTTTTTCTCTGCTCCTCTCTTATCTCCTCTTCCCACAATCGTGTACAAGATTTCTCCCGTGCCTCCCCCATACTCTGGAACGCTCTACCTCAGCACATCAGACTCTCCCCTACCGTGGAAAGCTTCAAGAGGAACCTCAAGACCCACCTCTTCCAACAAGCCTACAACCTACAATAGCCCTGACTCCAGTACACCACTGCGCAACCAGCTCTGTCCTCACCTATTGTACCATCACCCATTCCCTGTAGACTGTGAGCCCTCGCGGGCAGGGTCCTCTCTCCTCCTATACCAGTCTGTTTTGTACTGTTAATGATTGTTGTACGTATACCCTCTTTCACTTGTAAAGCGCCATGGAATAAAAGGCGCTATAATAATAAATAATAATATATCCGATCCTGACATATATTTGTCATTATCCTGTGCTGTTTCCTGGCAATTATGTCTCCGATCCTGGTATATATGTGGCCATACAGTGCCTCAGTCGTTAGCATTGCAGTCTTGCAGCACTGAGGTTCTGGGTTCAAATCCCTCCAAGGAAAACATCTGCAAGGAGTTTGTATGTTTTCCCCGAGTTCTCCGGTTTTCTCCTTCACTCAAATGACTGATAGGGAATTTAAATTGTGAGCAGCAATAGGAATAGGGATGATCATGTCTGTAAAGTGCTGTGGAATTAATTGCGATATATAAATGAGTAAAATAAATATGTCCCTCATCTTGGTATATATGTCCTTATCCTGGGCCCCTTCGTGTCGCCAACACATGAAAAAAGCAAAACTTTCTACTCCCCTTCCCTGGCTCCTATCTTGCACTGCGCCATCCTCTGTTGACGGCAGGGTATAATTGCGTGTCTGCTAGGGCGACGCATGGCATCACTGTCCCCAATCATGGACACGCCGACATCTATTTGATGGTCAAGAGAGAGTGTCGGTTGAGATTGCTGGTGGCCGGAGCATTCTTCAGCAGACAGCCATCTAATGTCTATGGCTGGCCTTAGAGCTCCAATGTATGGCACGATAGCACCCTGTGTGCCATTGTATATGCCGCTCTGCAGTCACTGGCTCCCTTCCAATTTGCGTTGCAGAGCACATTACTTACCTGTTGGCTGTATGACTACTCAGGCAATAGATATCATGCTCAGGTGGCTCCTTAATGGGTTTGTTATTTGCTTAAGTGATTTCCAGCCACAACAAAAGAATTAGATGTAAAAATTTAAACTTTGAGATCCTTGTTTCTCCCGACAGTAAAAATCTTGATACACTTTAGATGAAAGTCAGCAAAATCCTCCATTTTGGCCAGACTAAGCAACCATCTAATGCACATAGATGTCACACGGTGTGTGACTCTTAACTCACTGAGTTGGATGGCGGCATCAGACGCTGTTTAGACCACAGACTCTGACACTCCACACTATGCTTCCTCTGGTACTTCTGAGTTACACAGGTAGGCTCGGGCGTCAATCAGCTGTGGGCTCATTAGTGATCGGACTAGCAGGAGTTATTTTCTGCTAGCCTGCTGGTTACCTTTTGGATCACATGTTGTGGGAGACCTATCACAGTTACTCTCCACCTTTTTAAGATGGAGGGACCTGTCTTTTCATGCTGACTATAGCTTTTGCTGATGCGGTCCATGTGCTGTTGTGTTCCAGTTCCTGGTGATTTACTGCATGTTGCTTGGCATGGTGTTGAATTCCTCCTCTTGTCTGATTATGTTTTGCCTGCTCTTTATTTTCCACCTTATCATTTGTTGTCTGATAACTGTGGGAGCGAGCTGCATGGTAGAGTTTTGTTTTCCCCTGTTTGTCCATATCTGTGCATTCAACCCCTGTTGTCCCAGCCCTCCCTTGGGGTGAGGGACAGGGGGTATTAAATCAGAGCTGGCCAGGAGCAGGGCAAGGAAGGCGGCCCAGACATCGTCACTACTAGACGTATCTCTGGGAGTAGGGACAGCTAGGCCTGAGGGCCAGTCTACAAGCAACGGTCCCTGTTATCCCCTCACACCCCGTGACAATAGGGGCCTTCCAAGTAACCCCTGCCAGGTGACATCAGGAGAGAGAAGGATCAACAGTCAGAATATCAATTACTAATCCGTTTGTTTTCAGGGGAGATAAGATTTTTCTCCTCTATAAAGCTGGTGTCACACACAGCGACAACGACAACGACGTCGCTGCTACGTCACCATTTTCTGTCACGTTGCAGCGACGTGCCGTCGCTGTCGCTGTGTGTGACATCCAGCAACGACCTGGCCCCTGCTGTGAGGTCGCCGGTCGTTGCTGAATGTCCAGCTTCATTTTTTGGTCGTCACTCTCCCGCTGTGACACACACATCGCTGTGTGTGACAGCGAGAGAGCGACGAAATGAAGCGAGCAGGCAGCAGGAGCCGGCGTCTGGCAGCTGCGGAAAGCTGTAACCAGCGTAAACATCGGGTAACCAAGGGAAGACCTTTCCCTGGTTACCCGATATTTACCTTCGTTACCAGCCTCCGCTCTTGCTGCCAGTGCTGCCGGCTCCTGCTCTGTGCACATGTGGCTGCAGTACACATCGGGTAATTAACCCGATGTGTACTGTAGCAAGGAGAGCAAGGAGCCAGCGCTAAGCAGTGCGCGCGGCTCCCTGCTCTCTGCACTGTGACATGTAGCTGCAGCACACATCGGGTTAATTAACCCGATGTGTACTGTACCTAGGAGAGCAAGGAGCCAGCGCTAAGCGCGGCTCCCTGCTCTCTGCACATGTAGCACAGCGACGTTATGATCGCTGCTTCTGCTGTGTTTGACAGCTAAGTGTCGCGGGCGGGGAGGAGGGTGTCAGCACACTACGCTCACCCCTTCTGCTCGGGTCCGGCGGTTGCTGCTCAGTGGTGGCTCGAGCTGTGGGCCGGATCCCGGGGGTTTCTCGAGCGGCACTCCTCGCCCGTGAGTGAAAGGGGTTTGGTTGGGTGTGGGGATTGTTTATTGTCCGTGACGCCACCCACGGTTGTGGTGATTGCACCACCGCTGCTCTGGATGGGGATCCCGGGGATGGTGATGCGGAGCAGCCAGGTGTTGTGTTGCCCCTCCGTGGGTAGGGGTTGGTGATCCCGGGGCCCGGTGATGGCTTGGGGGGTGCAGGGCCTGGTGGGCGCAGGGACGCGGGGGCAGCGCTGTGCCTTGCGGCACTGTGGTACTCACTCAGCCTGAGACGTTGACACAGTTTTTACGGTAAACCAAACGGCTGGTAAGACGGTCCCACGGACAGCTGCACTTGCTCTCCCGGTAGGTGACGGTGATGTCCCTTTTCCTAGCACCTTGGTGTACTTGTTGGTTGCGATGGGTCCCCACCGGTAACCCGCTCCCCGGCTTCAAGCTGGACCGGAGGAGCTCTACTCTTTGCCCGCAGGCGCTGGCCCTAAGAAACTAGTGCCTTGGTGGTGGCGGTGTCTCTCTTACACTGGCTGGGCTGTTGCCTTCAATCGGGACTTGGTTGTTGGGGGATCTACGTCCCCTTCACTGACGGATTCGGCAAATTACGGCGACTCCAAGCCTTGCCGGGGTCCGAGAGGCCCCTGCCCTGGTGCTGACTGTCCTTCGGAACACTGCTCCAGACCACCGGGCACACAGCCTACGGGGTCCTTCCAGGAACTTCCAAACGGTCCCCCTTCAGACAGTCACCGCCGTTGCTGACCTTGTTGACCTGCCCTGCACTCAGCTGGACTCTTCA
This sequence comes from Anomaloglossus baeobatrachus, assembly GCF_048569485.1. Taxonomy (NCBI): domain Eukaryota; kingdom Metazoa; phylum Chordata; class Amphibia; order Anura; family Aromobatidae; genus Anomaloglossus; species Anomaloglossus baeobatrachus. The sequence continues at coordinate 773,711,281 of NC_134354.1, read as the reverse complement.
GGCTTTGCACACTCTTTCTGTTCTGTCACCACTCCTGCTTTCCTCCTTTACTACTTTTCTTCCTTCACTTTCACTTAGCTGTTTACTTTAGCCCTGTCTGGGCTACTCCTCCACTCCTTCCACCTGACTAGACTCTCTTCAACTGCCTGGTTTCTCCCGCCTCCAGAGCTGTGAACTCCTCGGTGGGCGGAGCCAACCGCCTGGCCCACTCCCTGGTGTGTATCATCAGTCTCTGGAGGAAGGCAACAAGGATTTTTGGTTAGCTTAGATGTTCCTACCTGGGATGTAGGGTGTGGTGGTGTGTGACCTGTGTCCCCTGGCTTGCCCAGGGCGACACATTCCCCCTTAGCAAAATACAGACCGTCCGCGGGCTGCCGTCCAACACCGGTTTTATTTTTCTGTAAAAGATAACATGGTAAAATAACATATGTACATTTTTAATAACTCTTCCCAAAACGGGAGGCACATTTCTTTAACGTTGCAAACGGTTTACGGTTACGGTTTCCGCTCTCTCCCACCCAAGCAACCTGGCCCTGATGCTGCCCCTAAAGCCCAGGCAGCACCCCTTGACCCACAGTCCAGCACACGGTACCCGAGCGGGATCTGTCCTTCCCTCCAGAGGGTAGCCACCGGTTCCTTTGGTGGCTGGGCCCCAGCCTGCTCCGCTGAGGGCCCTCCCTCCAACCTGCCTCTCCGGAGGCGGCATTGCGGAAACGGTAACGGCAAACAACATATTTACAAGCCACTTAACGTTTGTGGGTGCCCTGCAAGTTCACGGGCTTGTCCATGGATAGTTCCCATGCAAAATAACTTTTTAAACGGTCCCCACGGGGACAACGGTACCGGCTCCAGCCGGTTGCAAATCACAAAGCAAATCAGGTTAAACTTCGGTAATCATCTTTTTCTTATCATCTTTCAACTTTTCAACAACAAACAAACACTCTTTACATCCCTGACCCCTTTACTCACAGAACGGTCTCCCTGTACCTAAGTGGAGGTCTACCTAGGTTGGAACGGGTGGACCTTCGGGGACCGATGTCAGTGGTGCTAGACAGTGGGGTAGAGGAAACAATCGGTTCCTCCTCCCTGCTATAGTGTGGAGCAGGCGGAGGTGTAGGGGAGCTGATTACAGGTTCATCCCTGGGCACTGGCACTGGGTCTGGCTCACGGTTAACCGCTTCCACTACTTCTTCATCCACGGGTTGTGGGAACAGTATCACTGGAAGAATCACCGCGCCGTTCTGTGTAGGCCAGTTTGCTGGGAAGTCACCCATTACAGTGTGGATTACCTCTGCTGCCTTCTCTGCTGGTGGAGGAACCGGTACTTCAGCCTCTGCCTCCAACGCTGGGGGGCACCTTTTTAGATGGTCCCGGGAAACTGTGGCCAGGGTGCCCCCTTGGTCACGACTGATCTGGTAGGCCTTCCCATCTCCCCATTCTGTGGGTTGTATGACGTAAGGGACTTGCTCCCACTGATCATCCAGCTTGTGGGCCTTCCTCTTCCGTTTCAGCACTACATCTCCTGGCTGGAAAGGACCCGCGGACGCCTTCTGATTGAACCGGTGCTCCTGCTGTTCTCGACTTCGACTGAGGTTTTTCTCCACATACTCCTGGATTTGCCGGTATTGTGCTCTCCTCCGACTTTCCCATTCTGCCGTCGAAGGGAGTGCTTCTGGGGCCTCCAACCCCATCTCCAGGTCCACCGGCAGGCGGCCAGGCCGAGCCCTCATCAGATACGCTGGGGTGCACTTCGTCGAGCTAGAGGGGATATTATTGTACATGTCGACCAAGTCGGGTAACTTTTCCGGCCACAGGTTCCGTTCTTCCAGCGGTAGCGTCTTGAGAAGCCCCAGGACCAAGTGGTTCATCTTCTCGCACATGCCGTTGGTTTGGGCGTGGTACGGAGTGGTCCGGATTTTCTTGCAGCCGTACAACTGGCAGAATTCGTGGAACACCTCTGCTTCAAAGGCCGGGCCTTGGTCAGTCAGCACCTTTTCGGGGTACCCATGGGGTCGGCAAAAATAAGCCTGGAACGCTCGAGCAGCAGTTCGACCAGTCAGGTCCTTAACGGGGACTACCACCATAAATCTTGAGTAGTGGTCTACAATGGTCAATGCGTAGGTGTACCCACTTCGGCTAGGGGTGAGCTTGACATGGTCTAGGGCGACCAACTCCAGCGGCTGATGGGTGACTATTGGATGTAAGGGTGCCCTCTGGCTAGTCTCGTCCTTTCTCCTCAGCGTACAAGGACCGCACTCTCGGCACCAGGCTTCCACCGATTCACGCATCCCACTCCAATAGAACCGCTCCCTCAACAGCATCTCCAGCTTCTTCCACCCGAAGTGGCCAGCACCATCATGGTATGCCCGCAGGACAGTAGCGACGTCAGCCTGAGGAATGACCAACTGGCATATTTTCTCATGGGTCTTCGGGTTGATCAGCTCACGGTACAGCCTCCCTTGGTGTAGGTAAAGCCGTTTCCGTTCCTTCCACAAGCGTTGGGCTTCGGCTGGAGCGGCAGGGTCTATTCCCGTAGCGCCTTGTTCCACCAGAGTCTTGACAAGGCGATCAGCCGGCGCTTGGTCCTGAGCTTCCTGCCACTCTTGACTGGGCCGTGGGTCCAGATCCACTCGTTGCTGATGTACTTGTACCCTCTCAGTAGGCGGCTGGTGGAACGGAGGCAACTCAATCTCCTCGAGGTCGTCATCCTCGCACCCCTCTTCTGACAAATGGGGCATTCGGGAGAGTGCATCCGCATTTATGTTGACGCGACCGGCTCGGTACTTTATGGTGAAATCATAGTTGGCTAGCCGGGCTACCCACCGCTGCTCCAGCGCGCCCAACTTGGCCGTGTTCAGGTGAGTCAGCGGATTGTTGTCCGTAAACGCGGTGAATGTTGCTGCCGCCAAGTAGTGGCGGAACCGCTCCGTGATAGCCCACACCAACGCCAATAGCTCGAGCTTGAAGGAGCTGTAGTTCTCAGGGTTCCTTTCGGTCGGCCGGAGTTTTCGGCTGGCATAGGCAATCACCTTCTCCTTTCCATCCTGGACCTGGGATAGGACCGCTCCCAGCCCCACGTTACTGGCGTCCGTGTGGAGGACGAACGGGCGCCCATAATCAGGGTACGCCAGGACCTCTTCTCCGGTCAAGGCCGCCTTCAACTGGCAAAAGGACTCCTCATGCTTGTCCTCCCACGACAGTGGGGCTCCAATGGGTCTACCACTTTTAGTCTGTCCCACGAGGAGGTCTTGCATGGGGGAAGCCATCTTCGTGTACCCCTTTATAAAGCGCCGATAGTACCCCACCAGACCCAGAAACTGCCTTACTTCCCTCACTGTAGTTGGTCTCGGCCAGCTCTGGATGGCAGTAATCTTCTCAGGGTCGGGGGCGACACCATCCGCACTCACCACATGCCCTAGATACTGCACCCGGGGTTTCAGCAGGTGGCATTTAGAGGGCTTCAATTTCATCCCGTACTTGGCAAGGGACGCGAACACCTCGGCCAGGTGCTCCAGATGGGCCTCATACGTCTGGGAATAAACAATCACATCATCCAAGTACAACAGGACGATCTCGAAGTTTAAATGTCCCAGACAGCACTCCATCAGCCGTTGAAAGGTTCCGGGGGCATTGCACAGCCCAAACGGCATGCTATTGAATTCGCAGAGCCCCATCGGGGTGGTGAAGGCGGTCTTCTCCCGGTCCTCTGGGGCCACGGCCACTTGCCAGTATCCGCTGGTGAGGTCAAGGGTCGAGAAGTAGTTTGCAGTTCTCAGTGCAGCCAAAGACTCTTCAATACGAGGTAATGGATAGGCATCTTTATGGGTTATCTGGTTGATCTTCCGGTAGTCCACACACATCCGCATGGTACCATCCTTCTTCTTGACCAGTACCAACGGAGCGGCCCAGGGACTACAGCTGTCCCGAATAACCCCTGCCTCCTTCATATTCCTCAACATATCCTTGGCACACTGGTAATGTGCAGGGGGAATAGGTCTATACCTCTCTTTGATAGGGGGATGTTCACCGGTGGGGATGTGGTGTTGGACCCCCTTGATCTGCCCAAAGTCAAGGGGGTGCTTACTGAAAACCTGTTCGTACTCCTGCACCACCCTGTATACCCCTGCCCTGTGATGTGTAGGGGTATCGTCAGTGCTTACATGTAACTGTTGATGCCACTCCTTTGTCTCCCCCTGGGGTGGGGAAGTGCTGGTGGTAGGTGGGAGTGTGGATGGACTGGCTTCATGGATAGTGTGAGGGTCCAGGGTGAGCAGCTTGGCAATGGTGGCATACCGGGGAAGCCTGACTTCTTCCTCTCCACAGTTCAGCACTCTCACAGGCACTCTCCCTTTCTTCACATCCACCACCCCTCGGGCGGCCATTACAGTGGGCCAGTGCTCGGAAGGCATGGGCTCCATCATCGCAGGGTAGTCACGCCCCTGAGGCCCTACTGCTGCCCTACACCAGATAACATCTCGCTCCTAGGGGGCACAGTCAATGGAGCAACATCCATCACTCTCACTCCACCAATCTCACCTCCTGTTGAGCTTACATGCTGGCGGTACATCAGGGCTCGGATCTCACGCTGCACAGCCCTCTGCAGGCTCCCTGCCGCTGTGGCGGCCAGCTGTTGTAATAGGGTTAACACATCAGCCATGCAGTGCTCCATCACATTGGTTCCCAGCACTATTTTCGGGTTATGATCACTGGGTTCATTCATGATCACAATCATACCCTGGTGTTGCAGTTCAGCTTGCACCACTGTCATAGCTACTTGTTTATACCCCACCTGGGTCAATGGAAGTCCATTAGCGGCAATCAACGTTATACTATTGTCTGGGGGCGCCAGCTCGTCTATGGCCCAATACCGCTGGTACAACGTGTACGGTATGGTAGTTACCTGTGATCCAGTGTCCAAGAGAGCCATCACTGGTATGCCGTCCACAGCCACGGGGATGATAGGGCGGGCCCCGATATATCGGTCTCGCCAGTCCGGGGGGCCACGATGTTCTACTCCTGAGGATTGGCCCAGGGCCCCAGGGGTTGCTCGTTTAACGGGCACTGTCGAAAGTAATGACCAGGCTTACGGCACTTGTAGCAGATTGGAGGTCTGCTCCGCGGGTTATTAGCACTTCTCCGCTGCATCCAGGGAACATCCTCGGGGCTGTCAGCAAGTTGTATCTGTGCTGGAGGCTGAGATCTGGTCAGAGGTTGTAGTGCAGCAAGGATCTTGGCGAGGTCTCCGTCCATGCGACGGACCTGGGCTGCCAGTTCTTCCACTGTGCTGCTTGGGGCTGCAGGTATTGGAGAGGTTGGTTTGGCTGAGGCCGCCACAACGGGAGCCGTCTCGACGGGCCACGGGGCGGGTTCCATAACTTCGGCAGCTGGGGGCTGTAGTGCTTTAATGGCCCGCTCCTTTAACACAGCAAAGTCCACATCAGGGTGTTCCAAGGCCCACAGCCGGAGTTGTTTACGATCCTCAGGGGACCTCATCCCCTGCGCAAATTGCTCCACTAACATCTTGTTGCTATCCGCCTCACTAATAGGGTTCACCCGCTTCAGCGTGCAGAGGGCGGTCTGCAGACGTAGAGCATAGTCCCGAATGCTATCCCCAGCTCGTTGCCGGCACTGGTAAAACTGCATCCTCAGCTCAGCTTCAGTCCGGGTCTCGAAGGCAGTCTGTAGCTTCTCAAAGATGGTGGCTACAGAGAGCCGGTCCCCCTCGGCCCAGGTCTCCGCTTCCTGCTCCGCCGCACCGGTTAACTGACCTAGCACTATCGCTGCACGTTGCTTATCAGTCAGGGGGTACAGCTCTAGCAACGGGTTAAGCTTTTTCCGGAAGGCCTGTAGGGCATCCGGTTTCCCATCATACTGCGGTAGCCAGGCAGCTCCGGGCGCATAGGGCAAGGAGAACGGCATGACCTGAGCGAGCGCGGGGGCCGCGGCACCTCCCGCCGCTCCGGCCGGGACCTGGGCAGGCCCATTCCCATCCACGGGTGCCGCTGCGGCTGCGACCACCGCTCCTCCAGCGGCTCCGTCGGGCGCAGACATCTTGTTTCCGTCCCCCTTAGCTCTTTCCGGCCCCTCCTCTCTCGGGGCGGGGTTTTGGCCTTCGCGCCTCTACTACTCGAGAACACGCTCGAGCGGGAACTTTTCGCGCCAGAGATGGCGGCTTCTGAAATTTTTCTGCCGGATATCTCCGGCGGTAACAAGGCGCACCTCTACCAAACGGCAGAGCGGTAAGATCCTGTTCGTGACGCCAAGTTGTCGCGGGCGGGGAGGAGGGTGTCAGCACACTACGCTCACCCCTTCTGCTCGGGTCCGGCGGTTGCTGCTCAGTGGTGGCTCGAGCTGTGGGCCGCATCCCGGGGGTTTCTCGAGCGGCACTCCTCGCCCGTGAGTGAAAGGGGTTTGGTTGGGTGTGGGGATTGTTTATTGTCCGTGACGCCACCCACGGTTGTGGTGATTGCACCACCGCTGCTCTGGATGGGGATCCCGGGGATGGTGATGCGGAGCAGCCAGGTGTTGTGTTGCCCCTCCGTGGGTAGGGGTTGGTGATCCCGGGGCCCGGTGATGGCTTGGGGGGTGCAGGGCCTGGTGGGCGCAGGGACGCGGGGGCAGCGCTGTGCCTTGCGGCACTGTGGTACTCACTCAGCCTGAGATGTTGACACAGTTTTTACGGTAAACCAAACGGCTGGTAAGACGGTCCCACGGACGGCTGCACTTGCTCTCCCGGTAGGTGACGGTGATGTCCCTTTTCCTAGCACCTTGGTGTACTTGTTGGTTGCGATGGGTCCCCACCGGTAACCCGCTCCCCGGCTTCAAGCTGGACCGGAGGAGCTCTACTCTTTGCCCGCAGGCGCTGGCCCTAAGAAACTGGTGCCTTGGCGGTGGCGGTGTCTCTCTTACACTGGCTGGGCTGTTGCCTTCAATCGGGACTTGGTTGTTGGGGGATCTACGTCCCCTTCACTGACGGATTCGGCAAATTACGGCGACTCCAAGCCTTGCCGGGGTCCGAGAGGCCCCTGCCCTGGTGCTGACTGTCCTTCGGAACACTGCTCCAGACCACCGGGCACACAGCGTACGGGGTCCTTCCAGGAACTTCCAAACGGTCCCCCTTCAGACAGTCATCGCCGTTGCTGACCTTGCTGACCTGCCCTGCACTCAGCTGGACTCTTCAGGCTTTGCACACTCTTTCTGTTCTGTCACCACTCCTGCTTTCCTCCTTTACTACTTTTCTTCCTTCACTTTCACTTAGCTGTTTACTTTAGCCCTGTCTGGGCTACTCCTCCACTCCTTCCACCTGACTAGACTCTCTTCAACTGCCTGGTTTCTCCCGCCGCCAGAGCTGTGAACTCCTCGGTGGGCGGAGCCAACCGCCTGGCCCACCCCCTGGTGTGTATCATCAGTCTCTGGAGGAAGGCAACAAGGATTTTTGGTTAGCTTAGATGTTCCTACCTGGGATGTAGGGTGTGGTGGTGTGTGACCTGTGTCCCCTGGCTTGCCCAGGGCGACACATAAGCAGCGATCATAACAGCGACTTACAAGGTCGCTGTTACGTCACCGAAAATGGTGACGTAACAGCGACGTCGTTGTCGCTGTCGCTTAGTGTGAACCCAGCTTTACTGTTGGAACCAACCGAGGTTGGCAGCAGAGATAGTTGAATGTCAAATGCATGGATGGCTAATATCTCATATCTCAGCTTTAGGTGGGAGGACCTCCAAAGATTGGGTTGTTGAAGCTGGAGGAGCTCCTCAAATGAGTAAATGCAAGAACAGATCTTAAAAAAGTATCCGGTCTCCACCATTTGGCTAGAAAACGTTTAAATACTTTGTTTGGTACATACAGTGGAAAAGGTCTTAGATTTCAGCAGGACTGAACGACCAACCAATGTATATTGGACCCTCCTGAAGGATTGGGGAGCCTGAACTGCAACACTCGATAATTTAGTGATGACTTCAGTTGCATCTCCACTGGCCAATTATCGGGTACGAGTGCTCCTCTAATAAAAAAACATTTCCCGATGATCTTCCTGACAGGATGGACAATTTCCTCTGAAAATCGCTCTTTTGTCAGGCAAAATGATTTTTGTGTCTACTTTAAAAACCATCATTCCTGGCAATACATTGTCAGGTGTAATCAGGACATGTCCCACCGAAAAACAATGACAGTCTATGTGCACAGAATGATCAATTATTATTCTGTGCACATGGAAGTGCGGTCAGACTGCCTAATAAGCTATTAAAAAACTGTCATTTGACTTCTGGGTTTGCCAATTTTAATGTATCCTTACTGTCACATGGAGTTTTGCACAAACTTCACCAATTGTCATTGTGGCATTGGGCACTGTTGAGATTGCAGATTCTGACACTCCAACCGATGGTTTCTATGCTGTCTGGGATCAACATAGGCAGACATGAGCGTCGCCCTGCTGTGTGCTGATTCATACTGTAGGTAGGCTAGCAAGAGTTAATATCTGCTGGTCTGCTTGCTCTTTTGGTCACATGTTGCGGGGAGACCTATCACATCTGCTCTCCTTGTATTTATGCTGGTTGAAACCTTCAACCCATGCCAGCTATAGTTTATTCTATTTTGGTCTATGAGGTGTGGTATCTTAGACTTACTGGTGAAAGTTGTTCTTTGCTTGGTGCGGTTGTGGAGTTTACTCCTGCTGTTTTGTAGCTTCCTTCCTGCCCTTGTTTTTCCTTCTCAACCTCTTCTTGTCTTTACCTTTTGTGTGCGTGCTGTATGACAGAGTTTTGGTTTTCCCTTGTCTGTCTTTGTCTGTGGGATTCATCATACTCCTGTCCCATCCCTCCCTGGAGGGAGCGAGAGGGAGAATCAGATCAGGACTGGTCTGGAGCAGGGCCAGGAACGACACTCAGGCCTCTTCACCTTCAGGAGTATCTCTGAGATTAGGGATAGTATAGGGCCCCCTAGATTGAGAGACAGCTTAGGAGCCCCTGTTCCCTGCTATCTCATAGTCATCGTGACAAGTTTATCATGTGACGTGACAGCTGCCCGAGGTCGTGGGATCCTTGTCTTGTTGGTTCAATTTCGAAAATGATGGCCACCATTTTAAACGATTCACTGAAAGCAAATCTCATATTGTTCGCCTTAAGTGAGTTCCTAAAAATTTGGATTGAGTTAATTTCATAAGTTTGACTCACCTACTGATCCCGCAACATTTCTCCATACCTTTTTCCGGATGGTGTCTCCAATCAGTGGCCACATCAGTGACGAAGACAGAAGAGAAGCAGCAGAGGTCATCCGTTGGTTAGTATGTGCTTTTTATTAATTTTGTAGCACACTTGGGCCATATGAAAAATAAAATAATGGTGTGGAAAACCATTTAATTATACTTTTAAAGCTCAGTTAGTTTTTGACAAGGATGGAAAAAGGACAGCATTTCTTCCAGTTTTTTGGATTTGGTTTTAGAAACATTCACTATGTGGTATATGTTATCCTTGACAGGTGAGCCTATAAGGCCCTGCCATAGTTTAGCATCAGTGGCAGACCTAGGTGCATGCGGTAAAGGTATTGTAGAGGTGCCGATGACATTGTGTGGTCACTATTGACTGTGCCATTTCAGGTCTTAGGGTATTTCAGCAAGTTGTCAATAGTCTATTAGATCTGATTTTAACAGTGGTTTTACTTCTCAAGACCCTTTACATTTACAGCTCTAAGCAGTATATACTTTCCCTAAAGTTTCAGATGTGCAGAGGTATGGTACCCATTCACATTATATAAAAGTTGGCCTAACCTGCCAATCTAATGCGTTTGTTGATGTCCCTTGAGGACCTACATACACGTTAGACTAATGTCCGTCAAACCCGGTGATATTGGTGGGCTCCATTGACAGTCTAATGTTTAAGTGACCTCCCTACTCTCCCATGGTAGATGATGTTCGGGACACAAGGATCTGACATGTCCAATTTCAGACCGGTCATCTTTTTGTTCTTGACGAAATAAGCCACCACTAAAGGAGATGGTCAGTGGCTCTCTCTTGGCTAAGTCAGAGCTGGGAGAGACAGCTGTCAGACCAAACAATTGGCCCAGCCATACTTTGGCCAGCAGCGATATATTGTGTATGGAGCTCCTTAAATGTGAGGGGGGATGAAGAACTTGGTATGTTAGATGTTAAGATGTTCATTTGTTTGTTCCTATGGAAGATATTCCCACCTCTCTCTACTGAAAACTCATGCACACTTGGTTGGACCCAATGATCAGCTCTAGGGCGAGACAGCTATATCCAAAAGTGTATGGGCAGCTTTTGTCTACTGAATGTAAATAGTGTGTCATCTACTCAAACACCAAAGTCTGCTTCACTTCAAACCCATGATGAATGGGATATAGTATTCATTAAGGAGTTCAGCTATTTTCACAAAATGTTATCAGTACACAATGGACCTCCTGGGGGAATTAACTTCCATGACCTCACTTTCACAGGTCACTGAATAGTCCTGGTAAAGAGTAGACATCCTACAAGGCTACATACAGTCATATGAAAAAGTTTGGGCACCCCTATTAATGTTAACCTTTTTTCTTTATAACAATTTGGGGTTTTGCAGCAGCTATTTCGGTTTCATATATCTAATAACTGATGGACTGAGTAATATTTCTGGATGAAATGAGGTTTATTGCACTAACAGAAAATGTGCAATCCACGTTTCAACAAAATTTGATCGGTGCAAAAGTATGGGCACCTCAACATAAAAGTGACATTAATATTTTGTAGATCCTCCTTTTGCAAAAATAACAGCCTCTAGTCGCTTTCTGTAGCTTTTAATGAGTTCCTGGATCCTGGATGAAGGTAGATTTGACCATTCCTGTTTACAAAACAATTCCAGTTCAGGTAAGTTTGATGGTCGCCGAGCATGGACAGCCGCTTCAAATCATCCCACAGATTTTCAATGATATTCAGGTCTGGGGACTGGGATGGCCATTCCAGAACATTGTAATTGTTCCTTCGCATGAATGCCTGAGTACATTTGGAGCAGTGTTTTGGATCATTGTCTTGCTGAAATATCCATCCCCTGCGTAACTTCAACTTCGTCACTGATTCTTGCACATTATTGTCAAGAATCTGCTGATACGGAGTTGAATCCATGAGACCCTCAACTTTAACAAGATTCCCGGTGCCGGCATTGGCCACGCAGCCCCAAAGCATGATGGAACCTCCACCAAGTTTTACTGTGGGTAGCAAGTGCTTTTCTTGGAATGCCGTGTTTTTTACCTCCATGCATAACGCCTTTTTGTATGACCAAACAACTCAATCTTTGTTTCATCAGTCCACAGGACCTTCTTCCAAAATGTAACTGGCTTGTCCAAATGTGCTTTTGCATACCTCAGGTGCGCTGTATTGTTGACCGATGCACATTGTAGTTAGGAGTGTTCAAATCAAGAAATTGATAAGGGTGCCCATACTTTTGCACCGGTCAAATTTTGTTTAAATGCGGATTGCACATTTTCTGTTAGTACAATAAACCTCATTTCAATCCAGAAATATTACTCAGTCCATCAGTTATTAGATATATGAAACTGAAATAGCTGCTGCAAAAACCCAAATTGTTAGAAAGAAAGTTAACATTAATAGGGGTGCCCAAACTTTTTCATATGACTGTATAAATAGAGCTGGCCATAGACATTACATTTTTCAAATTTTTGATTGTAGGGGGAGTCTAGCCAGTTTGATGGTATCTAATGTCTATGGTTCTTGGCAGGTGAACTACAATTCGAAGAAATAGGATACAACTTGTTGGATATGCCATGCCCAGGGATGCTAGAGGTGAAGATCCTAAACAGGGGTCCCTCATTTATTATCAAAAAAAATTACCTAAAATAGGAAATGAAAATTAGTTTTGTAAAGTAAAAACACACATTCAAAAAAATTGGTGCTGAGTTTGGGCAAATAATTATTTAGCTGAAAGTTATCTCATCATTAATGACTTCTTCAAGGTATCTATGTTTTAAAGTTGATGGCAGATGGTGATTCATCCCAACCTTTTCACTATACACATGTATGCTCGGCTCAACTGAGGTAAGAGGGAAATTAGCCAAACATATGTGGTGGTGGCTTATCGCACCTGGCAGAAGAAAGATTGAGCATGTTGAAACCCAACAGTCTGATCCCTCTTCCCCCATCTGGGAAAAGTCTGTTCTTTTTTCTTGGGAAAAGTTAAAAACACTCACCATAGACATGAGATGGTCAACCTGTTGCACCAAAATCATTGCCAGTGGTAATTACTAAAAGGGTTGTCCACTACTGAAGGGGTTGTCCACTAATGGACACTATTGAAGGGGTTGTCCATTCATGTACACTACTGATGGGGTTGTCCACTAATGGATACTACTGAAGGGGTTGTCCACTAATGGATACTACTGAAGGGGTTGTCCACTAATAGACACTACTGAAGGATTGTCCGTTAATGGAGACTACTGAAGGGGTTGTCCATTAATGGACCCTACTAAAGGGGTTGTCCACTAATGGACACTACTGAAGGGTTGTCCATTAATGGAGACTACTGGACAGGTTGTCCTCCCTCTAAGGAATACTTGTGGTCCACTATGACTGGAGTCCGCTACTGGACAACCTCTTGTTAGTCAATTAACGGCCCCATACAAAATAAACACAATGGGGCCAATTCATTAAAACTGGCATAGCGCAAGTCTGTCTTATTGAAGGGATCCCTTCAGATTCATTAAGCGTTGCACGCCACTTAATTAATTTGATGCGTCTGTGAAGGACCAAAAATGCTATGACTTCAGTAGTATTTTTGGCACACAAAATGCCAGCATTTTTAGTAAATTTGATGGGTGATGGAGGGATGTGAGGGAGATCATGACACATCAATATATGTCAATAGATGATATTCATAAAATATATATCTAAATGATCCCTCAACACCATCCACCCGTACCTGCTAATGGAGTTGTAGGGGGTGAGCATACCCCTACAAAAGGAAGTTATTGACCGGCGATGTTATTAATAAAAATGTGTTATATATATATGCATGTATCTTGTGTTAGGGCGCCCCTAGTGCCGGGTGGGACGGCTGTTGCCACCGGGGAGGAGGAGTCGGCTGTAGCATGGGGGAAGGTGTGAGTGTGTGGGAAGTTGTTGGATCCGGGACGTGAAAGAGTGAAGATCAAGGGGCAGAGTGTGGGGGCTGAATCAAGAGGGGACGCCGGAGAGAACGGGAGAGTGTACGGATCCTCGGAGAGTGAAGCAACCGGTGTGGGTCCGGTGTGTGTGTAACCGTCAGTGGGAGCCCGGTGAAGCGGAGTAATCAGGGCACAGCCCCACACGAGGATTCGTTAGGGCAGGTTGTCCCCCAGCCCAGAAAGTGTTATCTTGTCTGCAACCGCCGGATTGAGACTATGTGTGTCAAGTGTGTCAATAAATATGTCTTTGGTTTGCATCACATCTTGCCTGAAGACCGTTTGTACCACTACCGACGACAACATCACCACACTCTGCCCCACCAAGCTAGTTCCCGACATTGAAGTAGTGATGGAGCCCGGGGTAAGCCTTGAAGCAAGGAAGGCCATGACTACAAGGCCGGAGGCACCCCTGGCTGATCGTTACATGTGGCGTAGTCGGCAGGATACGAGTCCCCTGCCAGGAACCCAAGAAGCCGGAGATCAAGTGGTGCCGAGTGCACCGTATCCGGGCTATGAGAGAAGATTTCCAGTCCCATGGTGGGAGGAAGAAGTGCCCAAGGCGTTGGACCGGGCACAAGACGGCGACAAGATGGCCGCCGTCTGTGAAGCTGAGGAAGAAAAGGCACCAAAAGAAGAGCCTGGGGCTGGCCGGTGCCGAAGAAGCAGTACAGAGTACTCCGCCCAAAGAGGGGAGGCGCCAGTCCCAGGGCACATAGACAGACGTGTGAAGTGGGCGGCGTGCTGAAAGAAAAGAAGTGCCGCCGCGGAGGGGTTGATTTGTGGTGTGGGACCAAGGGTGGAGCGTCTTCAAGAGCGGGAAAAGTGAGCCTGCCTCCACTTCCGCTAGTCTCGCCACTGACCCTGACGCACTTACTGAAGCCTCAGGACACGAAAATGGAGAGCTTGAACGAGAACCGCGAGAAGCAGTTGATGTCTGCGGAGGGATTCCCCGCCCTCTTGCCAGCCATGCCCAGAGGACCGGGACGAGCCACCAAGGTTACCTGGCTCACGACATGGGATGCGGAGACCGGTGCGACCACCACGGAGGTCCGGGCGACCTACCCCGCCCAAATACCGTCAGGGAGTCGGATGCTGGGAGCCCCATATCCCTGCCCAGAGGGACCCCCGCCTGCCGCGGTGAAGCCTGAAACGCCTGCACCAACGCGAATTCCGGCGGAGGAATATGCCCAGATGCTGGAGCGAGATGACTGGGGTTTCTATTGGGATCCGGTGCTGCCGTCTTCCCTACCAACCCGAAGATCCCCGTCACCTGAGCTGGACCCAGTGCAAGAGCGGCTGCGTGCGGAAACCGTTGCTCGGGAGATCATGGCGGGTCCCCACGGCGAAGAATTTGAACACCAATATTCCACCGGTGTGGTCGTCAAATTTAACCAGCGAGAAGGTTATGGCTTTATCCGGGATGGAGAGACCGGAGATGATTATTTTTATAATCGTGTCAACCTCGATACAGAAGGCCTCCCACAGCGGCTGCATACTCTGTACCCAGGGGAAAAAGTGCGATTCCTCAGAGAAGTGGGCTGTCGGGGCTTGTTTGCCGTGGGGGTGCACCGTAAGCCCACTGAACAGGAGGCCGCCCGTTGGCAACAGGAGGTGGAGTGGGAAGAGCATCAGGCCCGGCGGCAAGAACAACGAAGACCGGTGCTGGCTGCAGCCTCCCGACCCCGACACACCGTGGCCGTGGCTCCGGCAGTCATGCCCCTGTCCAGTACTGACCCGGAGAAGGGAACCTCGCCGGCACTGGCCATCCATCAGAACATAACGACACATCCAACGATCGTTATGGGAAGCCCGCCGTCGTCCCGTGCGGCGACTCCCTCACCGCCATCCGAGACTGAGGAGTTCAAGCCGGAGGCCGAAGCTGCAGAACCGCTCACTCGTCCTGCGCCTTTCCGGCGACTGCGCCGACTACCCGGGCAGCCCCTGTCAGAGTATATTCAAGCGCAGAGGGCCGAGTGGCAACGGGCCTACCAGCCAGAATAGACATCTAGACCGGAAGATGACGGGCCTGTTTGTTTGATGCCGGCATGTTTGAGCCGGAGAAAGTTTTGTTCCAGCTGTTGATTCCGGAGAGAGCCTGCTTGCTGGACTGAGCCAGAGGCTCCTCCGTGTTAGTAAGGAAGAAGTTGCTGTGTTCCTGCGCTGACCACCAAAGACCGGGAGCGCTGTTGAGCCTCCGGGCACATCGAAGACCGGGAGCGCTGCTAAGCCTCCGGGCGTGGGACAGGTTCGCAGCGAATTGTGTCATGTTGTTTACAAGTTGTAGTTTTAGGATGAGCCTTGCCGGGAGGCTCGGGTTTTAAGAGGGGAGGAGTGTAGCATACCCCTACAAAAGCAAGTTATTGACCGGCGATGTTATTAATAAAAATGTGTTATATATATATGCATGTATCTTGTGTTAGGGCGCCCCTAGTGCCGGGTGGGACGGCTGTTGCCACCGGGGAGGAGGAGTCGGCTGTAGCATGGGGGAAGGTGTGAGTGTGTGGGAAGTTGTTGGATCCGGGACGTGAAAGAGTGAAGATCAAGGGGCAGAGTGTGGGGGCTGAATCAAGAGGGGACGCCGGAGAGAACGGGAGAGTGTACGGATCCTCGGAGAGTGAAGCAACCGGTGTGGGTCCGGTGTGTGTGTAACCGTCAGTGGGAGCCCGGTGAAGCGGAGTAATCAGGGCACAGTCCCACACGAGGATTCGTTAGGGCAGGTTGTCCCCCAGCCCAGAAAGTGTTATCTTGTCTGCAACCGCCGGATTGAGACTACGTGTGTCAAGTGTGTCAATAAATATGTCTTTGGTTTGCATCACATCTTGCCTGAAGACCGTTTGTACCACTACCGACGACAACATCACCACACTCTGCCCCACCAAGCTAGTTCCCGACATTGAAGTAGTGATGGAGCCCGGGGTAAGCCTTGAAGCAAGGAAGGCCACGACTACAAGGCCGGAGGCACCCCTGGCTGATCATTACAGAGTAAACACCCTAATGTAAACGGTGCCACCATTCCTCGATGGCTTTCTTTATTTCTCTCCCTATACTCCCTATCAGAGTCCCAATCTATTGATGGGTTTGTGTCTCCGTTTTGCACGGAAGCATGTCCGTTTTCAGCACGCAACACGCAACACGGACCCAATGAAAGTCAATGGGTCTGTGTGCATGTCCGAGTGACACGGACGCATCTCTATTTGTTCCCTGTACGTTTTTTCATGTGATGTCGGTCTTTTTTCTTTTTCTGTTTCGTTCTCTCCCTCAGTCCGTCGGTCGGTCGATCTCTCTCTATGTCTGTCGGTCGGTCTCTCTGTCTTGTCTGTCCCTCTCGCTGTCTATCGGTCAGTTCCCCCCCTCTCTCATACTTACCGTTCCCCGATCTCCGGCGCGGCCCTGCACTGCTGTTCTCTAAACTCCGGCGGCTTTTCCTCTTTTGAAAAAGCCGTCCGCTCATTAAACAATCTCCTATTCCTTGCTTTCCCCGCCCACCGGCGCCTATGATTGGTTGCAGTGAGACACGCCCACACGCTGAGTGACAGGTGTCTCACTGCACCCAATCACAGTAGCCGGTGGGCGTGTCACTATGGAGTATAGAAATAAATAAATAATTAAAAAATCCGGCGTGCGGTTCCCCCCAAATTTAATACCAGCCAGATAAAGTCATACGGCTGAAGGCTGGTATTCTCAGGATGGGGAGCTCCACGTTATGGGGAGCCCCCCAGCCTAACAATATCAGTCAGCAGCCGCCCAGAATTGGCGCATACATTAGATCCATCACTCCATCACTCCATCCGGAGCAGTGTGAACGCAGTGCAGCGCCGGTGATCGGTGAGTATGAGAGAGGGGGGGACACTTCAGTCACTCGGGGGGATTAGCGGTCACCGATGAATCCTTCACAGGTGACCGCTAATCAGTACACGGCACACAGACAGAGCCGCGGCATGACAATGAAGTCGGGTGAAGTTCACCCGAGTTCATTCTCATCGCGCAACTCTGTCTGCTGTCAGCCGACATGTAGTAAACGACATTTTGCATCACACACGGACATTCCACACGGACAACACAAACACATGTCAGTAAGGCCCCTTTCACATGTCAGTGATTCTGGTACGTTTGTGCTTTTTTTTAAACGTACCAGAATCACTGACATACGCAGACACATTATAATGAATGGGTCTGCTCACACATCAGTGATTTTTCACTGCACGTGTCTCCGTGCGGCGTACCCGCGTGTCCGTGATTGCCGCACGGAGACATGTCCATTTTTTTCTGGCATCACTGATGTTCCACGGACCACGCAGTGGTGTGATCCGTGAAACACGTGCCAGAAAAAAACGTGCTTCTAAAATAAAAAGCATTTTAACTCACCCGGCTCCAGCGACGCTCTGTGCAGCCCGTGCAGCTTGCTGCTTCTGAGCCGGCTCATTACTGTCGCGCATATTCATGATGCACGACACAGCCGACCCGGAAGCAGCTTCTGCGGGAGTCAGCGCCGGCCGGATGCTGCACCGCGGGAGCGATCAGCACCATGGAGAGCGGGAGCGGGCACAGGTGAGTTGATTTCTAAGTGCAATCACGGGCCACGGAGAACGGAGCCCGGATTGCACTTAGACAACCCACGTGTGCCGTGATTCAGTGTTTTTCACTAACGTGTGAAACGGGCCTTAAGTTTCAAACGCACACACGGACATTTCACACGCACATACGGCTAGCATACGGGATACATACGCAGGCCACACATACCATAAAAACGGACCTAAAAAACGGAAAACGGACCCGAAAAACGGCCCGTTTTACACGGACGTGGTTTTAACGGATGTGTGTTTTCGGCCTAATGTTGTTTTTTGTATTCATATTAGGATCCTCCCCAATTATCTATACTGCTGTATCTACATTATAAGCAAAGAGAGTAGAGAGAGATGGAGGGAGAGTCGTCGAGGAATGGGGACATAGTTTAAATTAGGATGTTTCCTCCATTGATAGGTAGGGGCAGACCCAATTAGGGATTGTATATTTCTGCACCGTCATTGTCATCGACGTCTGATTTAGACAAGATGTTATTCCCCCTCAAGTAACCCTTATTTATTTAGATAGATTGTATATGTTCTGATATGAACCTGGTTACTAGGGACTTTATAGATATTTTTATTCTCCCTCCCCATTTGAATATTGAGCTTTATTTATTTATATTGTGTGTATTCACAGCTTGTATGTTGTTTGGACAATGTCCTATGTGTTGTGGTTGTCTGGGGTAGTTTTATATCAATTGAAATAAAGATATAGTTTTTTAATCTGTCAATTGGGCAGATGCTGCTAAAACAATTAACCTTCTATACCTATTCGAATTTTTTTTTTTTTTCGGTTAAAGATATGACCTTTCACAGAGAACACCAACTCAGCCACAAGATGAATATCAGTATAGTCAGTATAGTTATATAATGACTTATATATGGACTATAGGATGTCTTCTTGGCACATAGTTGATGGGAGGTATGTATCACAGAGGTGGGTATCCTCTGTGATGTATAGTGCTTTGCGAAAGTATTTGGCCCCCTTGAATTTTTCAACCTTTTCCCACATTTCAGGCTTCAAACATAAAGATAAAACATTTTTAATGTTATGGTGAAGAATCAACAACAACTGGACACAATTGTGAAGGTGAACGAAATGTATTGCTTATTTTAAACTTTTGTACAAAATAAATAACTGAAAATTGGTGCGTGCAATATTATTCATCCCCTTTACTTTCAGTGCAGCAAACTCACTCCAAAAGTTCATTGAGGATCTCTGAATGATGCAATGTTGTCCTAAATGACTGATGATGATAAATATAATCCCCTGTGTGTAATCAAGTCTCCGTATAAATGCCCCTGCTCTGTGATAGTCTCAGTGTTCTGTGTAAAGCACAGAGAGCATCATGAAGACCAAGGAACACAGCAGGCAGGTCCGTGATACTGTTGTGGAGACGTTTAAAGCCAGATTTGATTACAAAAAGATTTCCAAAACTTTAAACATCCCAAGGAGCACTGTGCAAGCGATTATACTGAAATGGAAGGAGTATCAAACCACTGCAAATCTACCAAGACCCGGCCGTCCATCCAAACGTACATCTCAAACAAGTGGAAGACTGATCAGAGATGCAGCCAAGAGGCCCATGATCACTCTGGATGACCTGCAGAGATCTACAGCTGAGGTGGGAGAGTCTGTCCATAGGACAATAATCAGTCGTACACTGCACAAATCTGGCCTTTATGGAAGAGTGGCAAGAAGAAAGCCATTTCTCAAAGATATCCATAAAAAGTGTCGTTTAAAGTTTGCCACAAGCCACCTGGGAGACACCAAACATGTGGAAGAAGGTGCTCTGGTCAGATGAACCAAAATCAAACTTTTTGGGCACAATGCCAAATGATATGTTTGGCATAAAAGTAATACTGCTCATCACCCTGAACACACCATCCCCACTGTCAAACATGGTGGTGGCAGCATCATGGTTTGGGCCTGCTTTTCTTCAGCAGGGACAGGGAAAATGATTAAAATTGATGAGAAGATGGATGGAGCCAAATACAGGACCATTCTTGAAGAAAACCTGTTGGAGTCTGCAAAAGACCTGAGACTGGGACGGAGATTTGTCTTCCAACAAGACAATGATCCCAAACATAAAGCAAAATCTACAATGGAATGGTTCACAAATAAATGTATCCAGGTGTTAGAATGGCCAAGTCACAGTCCAGACCTGAACCCAATCGAGAATCTGTGGAAAGAGCTGAAAACTGCTGTTCACAAACGCCTCCATCCAACCTCACTCAGCTCCAGCTGTTTACAAAGGAAGAATGGGCGAGAATTTCAGTCTCTCGATGTGCAAAATTGATAGAGATATACCCCAAGAGACTGCAGCTATAATCACAGCAAAAGGGGGCGCTACAAAGTATTAACTTAAAAGGGACGAATAATATTGCACGCCCCAATTTTCAGTTTATTATTTTTTTTATAAAAGTTTAAAATAACCAATAAATTTTGTTCAACTTCACAATTGTGTCCTACTTGTTGTTGATTCTTCACCAGAACATTAAAATTTTTATCTTGCATCAGCACAATGCAGGAGACAGGGTTTTCCAGCCAAAAGCAGCCCACTGAAGTCCCAAGTGCCAGCTCCCAAGAGCACAGCTACACTTTAAAAGAGTAGCAGGGCCCTAACCGTTTGAAGCCGAGGGGCTACAGACAGACACTAAAATTGTGCACGGAGGTGGGAGTGACACCGGTGGGAGCGGATACCTGGACGGGGCTCCCCCGTAGCAACATACAGAGAACTTGGTTTATCTGCTGTGTATGTGTCTACTTTATAATCCTCATCCTGCACGACTACTCACAGTGAGTACCTCGCTCCCCCAGCACCCTGCGCCCCCAACTAAGCACAACTAACACCACCCCCTGAGCCTGGGGTCATCCCTACCTGTGGAGGGACTAACATCAGGCTGCATCACTCCATCTGCCCCGGTACTTCCTACAGCAGCGGTGGTACTCCCATTACAGCAACCCACAGGTGGCGTCACAAACTTATCCCCTGTAAATACCCCCTTTTTATGGATCCAAGTATCCGCCGAGTCGGGTCAAGGCCCCTCGAGCCACGACGAGCCCGGATCCGAGCAACCCGACCAACACCGGGACGGTACAGGTACATGATGGCTACCTGCAGCACAACCTTAGCTTCACCACCAGAGGCTCTAGAGAAGATCAGGTAGTTGCTTAGTTATGCTCCTCTAGGCTAAACCTTTACTCTGTAGCCTTCCTGTCCTAACCGTAATGGTCAATGCTGTCTCGGCAATAACAAAAACAACTTTAACCCAATGATCATGGCTACTCTAACGTAAGTTCCAACTGTCAAATTACCATTATTTTCACCGTGATCTGTTGGTTGAGGGTGACTGATGGCACCCGGACCCGTTGCCTCCTGATCTTAAAAAAGTTGATAGTATCTAAAGTCTATGGTGTCTAAAAAGACTACTTATAACCGTTATACTTTACGTTCTAAATCACGACAAGACCCTTAATATCGCTTATCTTTCTGTCTACCGTTTGTCATGGTGTCCTCATAAATGCACAAACTACCTAAATGATGATTGATATGATTGGGAAAGTTGACTCCAATTCCTTTCTTTTCTGCTATATATCTGACCACAGCGAGAGAAGTTCAAAGATGACCCATACGATGCTCTTCAAGGTCTCACATCGGTGGTCTTGTCCACGGGTCAGGCTTGGAGCATAGACATTTAGTACAAATTTGTTCCATAGCTCTGGAATCACAATCAGTGACATTTGCATCATAAGTGGAAAATCCACACAATGGAGAGGATAATTCTCTCACTAGATGGATCAATAGTGATCACACCATGGTGCCCATTCACAATGCATGTCAAGCAGGAGCCCTATATTAAGGGCAGGTTGGCAACAACTGCAGGGGGCAATTATCTTCTATATGGTGTCATTGTAGTGACTTGAGCCATTACTTGTCTGTCACAGATGGCAATGGAGAACTATCAGAGCTGGCTATTCTATAGAAGAATTAAAATCAACCCATCCCCCAAGAAGAAAACCTCTCCAATAGCCTAGGACTTACCAATCGGTACTTTGCACTGAAGCCCAAATAGCTCTTGTTCCGTATTGTGCTGTATTTTTGACCATGTGTTTCCTTATGGTTTTCCTTTCATCTAAAGTTCTGCCACGGTATAATCTCCGTATTGCCACCATATGAAGTCTCCAAATTTTGACTACTTTGGCTAGATCTTATCTCCCCAAGAATCCCACTGAAATCTAACTGTTTGATGTGGCGCCCCTAAAGCTTCCGTCGCCACAGAGATATTGCACCTCAGCCAGAGGTGTGATATCCCATCCTGGGTAAGAATGGGGTCACCTACCAGTCCACAGACTAAACTTGCACACACCAATTGGTAGGCATTCACTGGGTCAGGGATAGTGGCAGCAAACCCCATAGATGTATTCATGGGGCCATAAGTCCCATTTCTGGTCCCAATAGTGTGGGTGGGGCCTAGTCAGTGGGTCTGTGGGAGGAGTCAGAAAGAGAGAGTAGACAAGGGAACTAGGAAGTTCAAGTTCAGTGAAGTGGAGTGAGTCTGGAGAGACAGAGGGAGAAGGAGAGGGAGGTAGTAACCTCAGGAGAGTGAAGGAGTAAAGTCTGAAGAGAAAGTGACAGAAGGAAGTTCCTGGTGGAGATCCTGGGGTCTTGTTAGGCCCAGGTGACACCGAGAAAGAAAGGATCCCAGGGCCACGGAAGGGCATATTGGCTCGTGGCCTGTTCCACTGAAAGATTGGGTGGAGGGATCTGGCTGCATTCGGGGACGGTCCCCAGACTGAGGGAAGAAAGACAATTCCTCACAAGTAAAACCGAAGGCCTGGGGGTGGTTGCAAGCGCCCAGGGCCACAACCTGCCACAGATCCCCGGTGAAGGGGGCAAGATACAACTGCGGTTAGCCCCCTTTGTACAGGCCCTGTGGTGGAGGCCAAGTCCAGCTCAGCTAAAACAGTCAAGGCTAAGAAGTCAGTCACAAAGAGGGGTGCACCGGTACTGGCCCTTGAACTACCTGGGATCGGCGGAGGTCCCTGACAGTGGATCCCAGCATACTGTGGGCAACCGGACAGCTGCCGAATTGAGACCAACCAGTGAGTAAAGACCTTAACTGTAAGCCTTGTGTCGTCTCCTCTATACCGCCCTGTCGGCCCTGCACCTCGTCCACAAACACCATAGACTTTACCAAGCACCAAAGGTTGCCCCGGGGTACCCGCTCTACCTGTGGAGAGCAAGAAACACCTCAGCTGCCATAACATCAGCCCCGGAGGTCCCTTTCAGTAGCTGCGGCCCTAAAGAGCTGCAATTCACCACAGGTGGCGTCAAGGAATCTTTCATAAACTTTATTATCACCATCTCCCCCAATACCGCCACATTAATTTACTCCACCAGGGTCACGGAATCGGGCCCCACCACCGCTGACTACCCCGGACTAGTCCGGCCCGACACCGAGTTACCTAAGGCCCTGCGATGGGCGAGTTATTGTACACCTTCCACGGAGAGGTCCTGCCAAAACTGTTGGGTTCTGCTGACATACAACTATTGTGTATGGCCTGCCAAAGATTATGCTCCCAATATTTCATATTTTGCATATTTCTAGGATGCTCATCTTAATAATCTTCCTACTGCACGAATAATAGAACACCACTTTACATTGGGGTCCTCTCCATCATCTCTACACTTAAAGGGGTTGTCCAGGACTTTAACACTCATAAGCTGTCCTTGTCTGATCACCAACCCTAAGGGGTACTTTACACGTTGCGACATCGCTAGTATCGGCTAGCGATGCTGAACGCGATAGCACCCACCCTCGTTGCACATGCGTTATGTGGTGATTGGTGCCGTAGCAAACATTATCGCTACGGCAGCTTCACACGCACATACCTGTCCTGCGACGTCTCTGTGACCGCCGAACAATCCCTCCTTCAAGGGGGAGGTGCGTTCGGCGTCACAGCGACGTCACCGCGACGTCACTAATCGGCCGGCCAATAGAAGCGAAGGGGCGGAGATGAGCGGGACATAACATCCCGCCCACCTTCTCCCTTCCGCATTGCCGTCGGGACGTAGGTAAGGAGATGTTTGTCGCTCCTGCGGGTTTACACACAGCGATGTGTGGAGCTGCAGGAGCGACAAACATCGTACATGCAGTTGGAGCGACATTATGAAAATGAACGACGTGACACAGATCACCGATTTTCAATGCTTTTGTGATCGTTCATCGTCGCACTTCAGATTTACACGTTGCGATGTCGCTACCAGCGCCGGATGTGCATCACTAACGACGTGACCCCAACAATATTTCGGAAGCGATGTCGCAACATGTAAAGCCCGCCCAAGAATAGGTCATCAACCTGGAAACTACTTTAACACTAGAGTTGAGCAAAAAGGTTTATAGGGCTCTCATTCAGGGTCCTCGATGGTACTCCATGGCAGCCAAATTGGGACGGTGTGAACTTTCGCAGCCTGCAGTTCGATGCCAGCATCCTGGGTGCCTTGCGTGATGTCAAGTCATCGCATGGGCCAAGATTCTCCCAGGATATCGTTAAATGTTTGCTAGCTCAAGAAATTAGCGCTGCTGTCACATGGAGATTTTTACAAACATCGCTGACTATCATGACAGCCTTTGAGATCTGTTCAGACTACAGATTCTGATACTCCGCCTGTTACTTTCTCTGACTCAGGCAGAGCCAGGTGTCAACTTGCAGAGTGTTAATTTATACGCAGGCTACCAAGAGTTAATCTCTGTTGGTCTGCTTGTTAGTCTCCTTTGATCCCATGTTGTGGGTGAGCCAATCACATTTGCTCTCTTTCTATATATGCTGGCTAGAGCCTTTCTTATATGCTAGCTATAGTTTATCTAAACTGGTCTGGTGAGGTTTTGTGATCTAGACTAACTGGTTGTTGTAGTACTTGTTACTGTGTGCGGTTGTGGAGTTAACCCGTGTTGTCTTTTAGTTGCTACTTTCCTGCTCTTGCTTTTCTCCTTAGTCTCTCATTGTTTGTTCCTGTGAGTTTGCAGTGTGTCAAAGTTTTGGTTTTCCCCTGTCTGACTTTATCTGTGTTTCCATTTCACTCCCGCCCCTTTCTTCCCTGGTGGGAGGGGGAATCAGATTAAATTTGGACAGGACCTGTCACACAGAATTTTGCACAAACTTCATCGACTCACATGGCGGAATTGGACCCTGTTCAGATTGCGGATTCTGACACTCCACCCGAAGGTTTCACTGGTGTCTGGGATCAACACAGGCAGACTCAGACGTTGACCTGCTGTGTGCTGATTCATAGGCAGGCTAGCAAGAGTTAATCTCTGCTGGTTGTCTTGCTCCTTTGGACACATGTTGTGGGAAGACCAATCACATCAGCTCCCCTCCTATTTATGCTGTTTCAAACCATGCCAGCTATAGTTGATTCTATGTTGGTTTGTGAGGTGTGGTGTCAGAGACTTACTGGTGAAAGTTGTGCTCATTGCTTGTGTTTACCCCTGTTGTTTTATACTTCCTTCCTGCTCTTGTTTTTCCTCCTGTACCTCTTATTGCCTTTACCATTGCGTGTGCGTGCTGTGTGACAGAATTTTGGTTTCCCTTGTCTGTCTTTATCTCTGGGTTTCATCACACTCCTGACCCATCCCTCCATGGGGGGAGAGGGAATCAGGTCAGGACTAGTCAGGAGCAGGGCCAGGAAGAAGACTCAGGCATCTCCACCATCAGGATTATCCCTGACCTTAGGGATCAAAAAAGTCCATGGAGCCTCTGTTAGGAGTCTCGACACAGAAACTAGTCAGATATCCAGATATCCTTCCAGGAAGGACGTAGCCAAGGAGTGGCTCTTTTTAGGAGACCACCATAACCATCATATTAAGTGGCCCTTTTAGTCAATATTCAACTTTTTGACAAGTTTAAAGATATGACAAGGGAAATACCAAGGCCAGATTTCAATCCCCAGACAGCTGTTTCGGGGTATTGCCCCTCATCAGTGAGGAGTAGGATTCTGCTTGTGGGAGCAATGTCTAGTAGACCAACAAGACAAAACAATCACTGATCTCGGGGAGACCAGCCAGAGAAAACACTGCCGGCAGCCAGCGAGGGCGCTCAACATGGTGAAATCCTAGATGCATTGCCCCCTGGAAATATGCAAATCAAAAAAGTCAGTGGAGCCTCTGTTAGGAGTCTCGACACAGAAACTAGCCAGATATTCCCGAGATCAGTGATTGTTTTTTCTTGTTGACCTTAGGGATAGCATAGGGTCCCCTAGCTTGAGGGTCAGCTTAGGATCCCCGGTTCCCCGCTATACCATAGTTTTTGTGACATGAGCATAGCCAAGCACAAGACTCAGGCGTCTTCACCATTAGGAGTAACCCTGAGGTTAGGGATAGCCTAGGGACCCCGAGTGTGAGGGACAGCATAGGAGCCTCTGTCCCTTGCTAATCCACAGTCACATATGGAGCACTGACGTGGATGAAGGACAAGGGTTCTCTGAATCTTTTTTCTCAACTCTACATAACGGTACAATTTGGCAATACTGAAGATCACTATAGAACACTATGGCTGCTTTCTTCCAAAAACAGTGCCATACCTGTCCATATTTCCAGTAATGGCCATTCTTATACAAATATTCATCTGCACCTTTCACTTTCCAGTTTTTGGGACTATTCGTAGGATTGGTATTTTTTTATACACTTGGACAGTACAGAAGAAGTACAACTTGCCTACAGAAAGTCAATACGTTTGCTCATCCTTGGCTAATTGCCTTATGTACCCTAAAAATTAAAGTCTGGATCTGATTGGTTGATTTAGATCCCAAAAATGTTTTTAATCCGAACTTTTCTTTCCATTTCAGTTGTTTTTAGAACATACGGTTCAGCCATGTTACTCGACAACATTTGTTTTCAAGTTTGAGGATTTATTTGATGTTTTCGATGTCAGCGAAATTTTCGGACAACTTTAATCCCAATGCGCTTTTTATTCTCTGCCCCAATGTGTCTTCGCATCTCCTCCCCCATTTGATATGTACAAAAGATGCTACAGATGTTTGGTAATTAGCCTGTTTTGACCTTTTTTCGTGGGGGTTACCAGACCTCCCTTAACACTAAGTTCACACGGTTGAAGCTAAATGAGGCGAAAATGCCGTGGGCAGTGGGTGCCATGGTGACAAGTAACGGGCCCATCTAACGAGGGGATGCAACAAAACGCTGGAGCACTAGATTGTCAGCTCTTTGGGACACTGATTCCCTCTGTTGTACTTATATCACTGATTAATTTTTATTAATTGGAAATATTAGAAGATGCATTTTGGCATTAGTTTCCAACGTAAAAAAAGGTACAAAATATTAAATAAATAATTATTAAATTGAATATTTATTACCCCTGTACTGTGACATCACTGTGTGTATTATCCCTGTACTGTGACATCACTGTGTGTATTATCCGTGTACTGTGACATCACTGTGTGTATTATCCCTGTACTGTGACATCACTGTGTGTATTATCCCTGTACTGTGACATCACTGTGTGTATTATCCCTGTACTGTGACATCACTGTATATATTATCCCTGTACTGTGACATCACTGTGTGTATTATCCCTGTACTGTGACATCACTGTGTGTATTATCCCTGTACTGTGACATCACTGTGTGTATTATCCCTGTACTGTGACATCACTGTGTGTATTATCCCTGTACTGTGACATCACTGTGTGTATTATCCCTGTACTGTGACATCACTGTGTGTATTATCCCTGTACTGTGACATCACTGTGTGTATTATCCCTGTACTGTGACATCACTGTGTGTATTATCCCTGTACTGTGACATCACTGTGTGTATTATCCCTGTACTGTGACATCACTGTGTGTATTATTCCTGTACTGTGACATCACTGTGTGTATTAACCCTGTACTGTGACATCACTGTGTGTATTACCCCTGTACTGTGACATCACTGTGTGTATTATTCCTGTACTGTGACATCACTTTGTGTATTATCCCTGTACTGTGACATCACTTTGTGTATTATCCCTGTACTATGACATCACTGTGTGTATTACCCCTGTACTGTGACATCACTGTGTGTATTATCCCTGCACTGTGACATCACTGTGTGTATTATCCCTGTACTGTGACACCACTGCGTGTATTATCCCTGTACTGTGACATCACTGCGTGTATTATCCCTGTACTGTGACATCACTGTGTGTATTATCCCTGTATTGTGACATCACTGTGTGTATTATCCCTGTACTGTGACATCACTGTGTGTATTATCCCTGTACTGTGACATCACTGTGTGTATTATCCCTGTACTGTGACATCACTGTGTGTATTACCCCTGTACTGTGACATCACTGTGTGTATTATCCCTGCACTGTGATATCACTGTGTGTATTTGTATTATCCCTGTACTGTGACACCACTGCGTGTATTATCCCTGTACTGTGACATCACTGCGTGTATTATCCCTGTACTGTGACATCACTGTGTGTATTACCCCTGTACTGTGACATCACTGTGTGTATTATCCCTGTACTGTGACATCACTGTGTGTAGTATCCCTGTACTGTGACATCACTGTGTATATTATCCCTGTACTGTGACATCACTGTGTATATTATCCCTGTACTGTGACATCACTGTGTGTACTATCCCTGTACTGTGACATCACTGTGTGTATTATCCCTGTACTGTGACATCACTGTGTGTATTATCCCTGTACTGTGACATCACTGTGTGTATTATCCCTGTACTGTGACATCACTGTATGTATTATCCCTGTACTGTGACATCACTGTGTGTATTATCCCTGTGCTGTGACATCACTGTGTATTATCCCTGTACTGTGACATCACTGTGTGTATTATCCCTGTACTGTGACATCACTGTGTGTATTATCCCTGTACTGTGACATCACTGTGTGTATTATCCCTGTACTGTGACATCACTGTGTGTATTATCCCTGTACTGTGACATCACTGTGTGTATTATCCCTGTACTGTGACATCACTGTGTGTATTATCCCTGTACTGTGACATCACTGTGTGTATTATCCCTGTACTGTGACATCACTGTGTGTATTATCCCTGTACTTTGACATCACTGTGTGTATTATCCCTGTACTGTGACATCACTGTGTGTAGTATCCCTGTACTGTGACATCACTGTGTGTATTATCCCTGTACTGTGACATCACTGTGTGTATTATCCCTGTACTGTGACATCACTGTGTGTATTATCCCTGTACTGTGACATCACTGTGTGTATTATCCCTGTACTGTGACATCACTGTGTGGTACCCCTGTAATTCATTTTCTAAACTTGCTTCTGAGGGTGGTCATGGTGGATTGGGCTCCATTCCCTGTTTTGCTTGTAGGTCCCGTAGTTACCTATTGTGCTCCTGACACCTAGTGCTAACAGGTGCATAATATCAAACACACAGCCATGAAATCGCTATACACCAACATGAGCAGTACAGTGGGGGGTGTCGCGGGCGGCGGGGCGCTGCGCTTGCTAACGTTCGGGTCCGGCGCTGCTGCTGCTCGGTGGCTCGAGCGGTGGGCCGGATCCGGGGACTCGAGCGGCGCTCCTCACCCGTGAGTGAAAGGCGTGGTTTGGTTTGGGGATTTAGTCCGTGACGGCACCCACGGGTTGTGGTGAGGTGGAGCACCACCGCTGCTGGTGACGGGGATCCCGGGAGCGATGGCAGGTCGCAGCTGGGATGTTGTTTTCCCCCTCAATGGGTAGGGGTTGGTGGTCCCGGGGCCCGGTGAGGTGATGAGGAGGCAGGGTTGGTGAGGTGCAGGGTCGCGGGGGAAGCGCAGCGCGGTGCCGGATGGCACTGGTGTACTCACTCAGCAACAGATGCACGCAAAGTCTCTGGTAAACCAAACAGCTGGATGGACGGGTCCCGCAGCCGGCTGCTGTGACTTCTCCCGGACAGTTGGCGGTGGCTGCCTTTCCCTGCACCTTTGTGTACGTTCAGTCCCGATGGCTTCCCAACGGTAACCCGCTCCCCGGCGTGTATATGTGCCGGAGGAGCCCTTTTGCCCGCAGGCTCTGGCCCTTGGAACTCTAGCTGTGGTGGTAGCTGTATTTCCTTCTACTGGTCAGACGGTTGCCTTCTATCGGGTCTTGGCTGTTAGGAAACCCCTGGGGTTCTGGTCACTAACGGATTTGTTGACCTCTTTAACGGCGACTCCAAGCCTGGTCGGGGTCCGCAGGCCCTGCCGGTGTGTGCTGGCTTCACTTCGCTCCCCGGTTCGGTACCGGCGGGCCACCGCCCGTCCCCGGTCCTACGGTTCCGCGTTGATCTGCCTCTCCTGCAGACGGCCACCACCGTCTGCCAACCTTGCTGTCAGTGCCTGGGCTCCAACCCAGACACCAGCAGTAGCTCCTCTCTCTTTCCCTTCCCTAACTGATCTCTACTCGAGCTCTGCCCAAGCTTAACTCCAAACTTAACTAACTACTGTTTCCTGTCTCCAGGACTGTGAACTCCTCAGTGGGTGGGGCCAACCGCCTGGCTCCATCCCACCTGGTGTGGACATCAGCCCCTGGAAGGAGGCAACAAGGATTTTGTGTCTGGCTCATGTGCCTGTCTCGTGGGTGGGGGTGTATGTTGTAGTACCTGTGACAACCTGGCTAGTCCAAGGCACCACATTCCCCCTTGGTTAAATGCAGACCGTCCGCGGGCTGCCCGTCCATCACCGGTTTTATTTTCACAACTGAAAAAGATAAAAATATTTAAAACACAAGCATACTTTTCAGGTCACTTGAACGTTGCAAAACATATGTACATTTTTATTAACAATGGACGGACGGCTTCCGCTCTCCCACCCAAGCAACCTAGCCCTGATGCTGCCCCTAAGAAGTGGGCAGCACCCCTTGACCCCAGTCCATGTCCAGGCTGCCCGAGCGGGAACTTGTACGGTGCCTCGCACCCAGCTGTCACTTCAGGGGACCCCACGTCCATGGGGGACCCCTGACCCCCAGAGGATGGCCACCGGTCCTGGTGGTGGCCGGGCCCCAGCCTGCTCTGCTGCGGGCCCTTCCTCCAATCTGCCTCTCCGGAGGCGGCAACGGAAACATGCCCCTAACCGATTTACAAGCCCACAAGTTCGTGGGTGCCCTGCAAGTTCTCAGGCATGTCCATGAAGAGTTCCTCATGCAACGGTAACAAAGGGTCCCTACGGGGACTGCTTGCCGGCAACGGCCGGGTCAATCACGGTGTCAATCAGGTCATTCTCTCGGTTTGATTTGTCTTATCATTCTCTTAAACGGGGGTAACGGTACTGAGGGTCCCAACGGGGGACAACTTTATGCAACGGAGGGACCGCTGCCTACTTAACAGTCCATTCTCAACCGTGGGGCTCCAGTGCCACCTTCACAGGGTGCACTGCTCTGGACCCCGATGGTAGCTTGCTGCAGGTGATCTTTCTCCACATACATGCGGGCATGCACATCCACCTTACACCTTTTTCGGGCAGCGATCTCCCGGCCCAGCTGGCGCTGCTGCCGCTCCCAGTATGGAGCGTCTGCCTGCTCCGTCTCGCTCTGTGCGGGGGCCGGGCCCAGCCGGAGCTCACCCGTGCCGGCTACGACCGGCACCTTCTGCACTGGGGAACCCCGCTGTGTCGTGGCCTGCTCGGCTGCCTTGCAGCGGCAACCCCGCGACGCCTCAGCCGAGGCCTGGATTCTGGGGGCGGCCAGCTTTACCTGCTGGGCTGGCTTCCGGTTGACGGCCACCTCCATCTTGGCCGGGCGGACTGCCGGGGCCATTGTCATCTGGAGCGCGGCTTCCTCTGGGATCGCTGGTGCGTCCAAGTCGGGATGGGGTACTTTCTGGATGCAGGCGCGACGTGGGGCTGGTACGGGTGTCGGAGCGATGACGGGCTGACTGCTCGCGTCTTCTGCAGGCGGGTCTTTGCAGGCTGGTAGAACGGACTCCGCTGCCGGTGTTGGTGGCAGCGTACCGAGCAGGGGAGCAGCAACAACCGGTACGGGAGGCGGGGGAGGCGATATAGAGGGCAGGGGCAGACCTGGTCCCTCAGCCGCAGCGGCCGGTCCCTGGGGGACATAGGGGAGTGGGTCGCTTACCCGCTCCTCCACGGTTGCTTCCACTCCGCATGCTCGCACAGCCGCAGCCGGTTCCTCCACTTCGACTATCCACCGCTCCATCAGAGAATCAGCCTGAGCCTGGATCTTCCGACACATCCTTCCACGTTGGCGTCCAGGAACGTGTTTCAGCAGAGTCCTGGCGTCCCTGCACTCCGCAGCGCTAGTTACATGCCGCCATTCTTCCCCCGTCCCCCCCTTGGTCTTTTCTCAGCACCTCCTCTTCAGGGGCGGTGCTTCGGCTTTCGCGCCTCCACTGCTCGAGAAGGCGCTCGAGCGGGAATATCTTCGCGCCCAAGATGGCGGATTCTGAAATTTTTTCGTCCGGACACCGCCGGCGGGACACAAGGCGCACTTCTACCAGCCGGTAGAACGGTAAGATCCTGTTCGTGACGCCAAGTTGTCGTGGGCGGCGGGGCACTGCGCTCGCTAACTCTCGGGTCCGGCGCTGCTGCTGCTCGGTGGCTCGACCGGTGGGCCGGATCCGGGGACTCGAGCGGCGCTCCTCGCCCATGAATGAAAGGGGTGGTTTGGTTTGGGGATTTAGTCTGTGACGCCACTCACGGGTTGTGGTGAGGTGGAGCACCACCGCTGCTGGTGACGGGGAACCCGGGAGCGATGGCAGGGAGCAGCTGGGATGTTGTTTTCCCCCTCCGTGGGTAGGGGTTGGTGGTCCCGGGGCCCGGTGAGGTGACGGGGAGGCAGGGTTGGTGAGGTGCAGGGTCGCGGGGGCAGCGCAGCGCGGTGCCGGATGGCACTGGTGTACTCACTCAGCAACAGATGCACGCAAAGTCTCTGGTAAACCAAACGGCTGGATGGACGGGTCCCGCAGCCGGCTGCTGTGACTTCTCCCGGACAGTTGGCGGTGGCTGCCTTTCCCTGCACCTTTGTGTACGTTCAGTCCCGATGGCTTCCCAACGGTAACCAGCTCCCCGGCGTGTATATGTGCCGGAGGAGCCCTTTTGCCCGCAGGCTCTGGCCCTTGGAACTCTAGCTGTGGCGGTAGCTGTATTTCCTTCTACTGGTCGGACGGTTGCCTTCTATTGGGTCTTGGCTGTTAGGAAACCCCTGGGGTTCCGGTCACTAACGGATTTGACCTCTTTAACAGCGACTCCAAGCCTGGTCGGGGTCTCCTCTCTCTTTCCCTTCCCTAACTGATCTCTATTCCAGCTCTGCCCGAGCTTAACTCCAAACTCAACTAACTACTGTTTCCTGTCTCCAGGACTGTGAACTCCTCAGTGGGTGGGGCCAACCGCCTGGCTCCATCCCACCTGGTGTGGACATCAGCCCCTGGAGGGAGGCAACAAGGATTTTGTGTCTGGCTGATGTGCCTGTCTCGGGGGTGGGGGTGTATGTTGTAGTACCTGTGACGACCTGGCTAGTCCAGGGTGCCACAGGGGGTACAGAAGGGATCAGCACCACAGCATTTAGGATGACAGCCCAGTTCAAAAATGGAGGCAACGTCAACATGAGAGCTTGTGGGTTGGAATACCATGGATGGCACTGAAGCCTGGCATTGTTTTATGGACAATCCTAAGAGTTGGTAGAAATTTCAGGACTGAACTGCGAAGAATCTCTGGATAAAAGAACTGTTCAAACTATAAAGTGTGAAGGAAAAGGTATATTACTCTTGGGGTTGTTTTTATGGTTTGGGTTCCTAAGTTCCTCCTAAGGGAATCATCATAATGCAGTAGCACACAATGACGTTTCCAGCTTTGTGTCAACAGTTTGAGGAAGGACCTTTCCTGTTTCAACAAGACATTGTTCCCTATGCAGAATCTGACTCAACTGTTATTTTTTTGCCCTTAAAGGCGACCTATCAAGACATTTTTACCACTCAAACTAGCGGATTGATTGTATAGATCGTAAAACAACAATAACTATGATACCAGTCTTGTAGTAATCCGATTTGGCAGCAATGAGAAATCAAGCTTTAAAGCTACATGCAAATTAGCCTGTAAGTGCATTGTGGGTGTGTCCATACACTCAGAGTGCTCTCTTGCATTTTCTCTTTGAAGCTTGATATCTCAGCACTGGCAAATCCGATTACTACAAGACTGGTATCATTTTTATTGTTGTGCCTTGATCTACACAGCCAGAGCGAAAATATTGATTTGTAAAATTGTGGCACGTCTTTAAATATAAAAATAATCTATATATTGACAGATATCTTGGACAACATGGTAGTTAGTCATATTCCTTATAATCTAGTTGTATGTAAATCCTTGAAAAAAATGGGAGAATATTTTTTATGTTTTTTTGGGGGGTTATAGACAATAAATCTATAGAACAAGGTACATGAATGTGTTGATAGGGACAATGTTCGTGTGGCTCCCGAATTGGTGGGTACCTTGATTTTTAGGATCTATTCCTTCCAGTGGGCAACGTGAGACTTTATTTACTATATCTATATGGTTCTACTAGCAAATAACAGCTGATTACAGGGGTGGGGGATGGGAGCCTCACGTCAGGGAACTCATAGTCCTAAATAGACAACACTTTTAAGGCCAGATTTACACTTTGCAGTTTTTGTTACAGTTTTGATGCAAAGCCAGGAGCAGGTCCTACAGTAAGAAAAAGTCTAAGTAACGACTGATACTTCTCATTTCTCTTAAATACAACTCTATATTTGCATAAAATAACAAAAGACAATAAAAAACATCATTAACCATTTTGAAACCAACCTTCGGTTAATTTTGCATGGCCGTAATATGGGACCATGTTGGTGCTTGTAATCCGGGGGCGTACTACCTGGATCTCCAGGGGTTCAGCTCACCAAAATGTGCTTATATACAACCACATCAACCACGTGCTCATTTGACCGATAGCTATTTCTTCCCATCTCCCTGATATATGTGCATGCTCGGTTAGAATGAGCATGTGTTGTTTTGTTTTTTTTTAAAGGGAATCTGTCAGCAGATTTTTGTACAGTAAACCAAACACATCTATGTTAAGTCACTACAATTAAGATTAAATCTATACTTAGTTTTTTAATAATTATTTCTCCTGTTACAAAGTAATCCCTTATCTAAGTGTTATGCAAATGAGGCACAAGTGCAGGGGGGCTGGGCTCTGCATGTACAGCTTGTCATGCTCTTTCCATCTTTCCCTGCCGTCCGAAGCTCCCTGACTGACAGGTCACTCCTGTCTGTCTGCCTGTCTGAAAAATTGCACAGGTGCTGCCTCTTTCCGCATCGGGAGACATTTCATACAGGGCCCCCATCAGGGTATTACAACCATGATTGGTGTACCGAGCCCGGTGAAGAGGGAGGGCCTTGCCAGGCCTGGGGTAATTACTTAGCTTTATTAAAGCCCGGCTGGGCTCCCCTCTTCACCAGGCCCCAGTCACAGCCGCAGCAGAGGGGCCCGGCAGTGTCGCTTCAGCCACTGCACACACTGCTAAACTGCTTGCGAAGCCCTTCTAGGGCATCACATGCAAATTAGCCATGTGGCCGGAAGCAAGGCGAGTGGAGCAGAGCAGGGAGGCGGGGCGTCAACCCACGACCCAGCGTGATGAGGTCATCACTTTTCAACCTCATCACAATGCTGCGGACAACACGGAGGTGGCGAGGATGCGGCATCTGGTGGGAAACGTAGGCGCTCAGTGAGCTGAATATCACCAGGGGTGATGGGGGAGCCCATCTAGCTGAAATGCTTCACAGCTCAGAGAGGACGCCACGTGACGTGGGAACCAGGGAGGGTGAATCAAATGTTTGTGTGTTTTTTTCGGCAGACAAATATACAAGGAGAGGCCCTCGAAGGGGATATATACAAGAAGGAGGACATATATACCAGGAAAGGGACAAAACTCAGAATGGGAACATTATACTAGAATGTGTCCAGGAGGGGGATATATACACATCAGGGGGCCCTGGAAAAGGATATATATACAAAAAGGAGGTCATATATACCAGGAAAGGGACAAAAACCAGGATGAGGACTTCATATCAGAATGTGCCCAGGAGGGGGATATATATATATATATATATATATATATATATATATATATATATATATATAGTATATACACACACCAGTAGGGACCCTCAAAGGGGACATATATACAAGAAGGAGGACATATATACAAGGAAGGGGACAAAAACCAGGATGGAGACATATATACTGGAATGTGCTCAGGAGGGGGATATTTATACACCAGGAGGGGCCCAGGAGGGGAATATATATACCAAGAAGGGGACAAAAACCAGGATATGAACATTATACCAGAATGTGCCCAGGAGGGGGATATATATACACCAGTAGGAACCCTCGAAGGGGACATATATACAAGAAGAAGGACATATATACCAGGAAGGGGACAAACACCAGGATGATGATATATATACCAGAATGTGCCCAGGAGGGGGATATATATATATATATATATATATATATATACCAGAATGGGTCCAGCATGGGATATATATACCAGGATGGGGATATATACACCAGGAGGGTTCCAGGATGGTGACATATATACCAGGAGAATGACATATATGCTAGAAAGGGTGCAATAAACTATGATGAGGACATACATAGCAGGAAGGGCTCAGGATTGGGAGATACATACCAGGAAGGGCCCAGGATGGGGACATATATACCAGAATGGGGATATATATTCTAGAAAGGGGACATATGTACCAGGAAGAGGACATATATACCAGGAGGATAATATACAGAGGGGCAATGTGTGTGAGAATATATATAAAGAGGGGCAGCTTGTGTGGGGGGATAGTATGCAAAGGGGCAGTGTACTTAAGGGATATTATACACAGGGGCAGTGTGTGTTTGGGGGGATATTATACAGAGGACCAGCGTGCATGTGGGAATATTATACAGAGGACCAGTGTTTGTGGGAATATAGAGGAGTAGAGTGTGTGGGGGATATTATACAGAGGAGCAGTGTGTGTGTGGGGAATATTATACAGAGGAACAGTGTGTAGGGGGATATTATACAGAGGAGCACTGTGCGTTTTGGGGGATATTATACAGAGGAGCAGTGTTTGGGGGATACTATAAAGAGATCTCCTTCTCTCCTCCCCTCACATCTCGTCTTCCCACAATTTCATACAAGATTTTTCCTGTGCTTCTCCCATACTCTGGAACTCTCTGCCACAACAGATCAAACTCTCACTTACCATGGAAACCTTCAAAAGGAACCTGAAGATCCACCGCTTCCAACAAGCCTACAACCTACAGTAGCCCTCAGTCCACCATAGCATTGCACGACCACCTTTACCCTCACCTACTGTACCCTCACCCATACCTTGTAGACTGTGAGCCCTCGCCAGCAGGGTCCTCTCTCCTCCTGTATTCTCACTCATCCCCTGTAGACTGTGCTCCTTGCGGGCAGGGTCCTCTCTCCTCCTGTATCCTCAATTATCCCCTGTAGACTGTGAGCTCTCCAGGGCATGGTCTTCTCTCCTCCTGTAACCTCACCCATCCCCTGTAGTTTGTGAATATTGGCGGGCAGGGTCCTCTCTCCTTTTGTATCCTCACTCATCCCATGTAGACTGTTAGCCCTTGTGGGCATGGTCCTCTCTCCTCTTGTATCCTCACCCATCCCCTGTAGACTGTGCTCCTTGTGGGCAAGGTCCTCACTCCTCCTGTATCCTCACCAATCCCCTGTAGACTGTGAGCTCTCCAGGGCATGGTCTTCTCTCCTCCTGTAACCTCACCCATCCCCTGTAGTTTGTGAATATTGGCGGGCAGGGTCCTCTCTCCTTTTGTATCCTCACTCATCCCATGTAGACTGTTAGCCCTTGTGGGCATGGTCCTCTCTCCTCTTGTATCCTCACCCATCCCCTGTAGACTGTGCTCCTTGTGGGCAAGGTCCTCTCTCCTCCTGTATCCTCACCAATCCCCTGTAGACTGTGAGCTCTCCAGGGCATGTTCTTCTCTCCTCCTGTAAACCTCACCCATCCCCTGTAGTCTGTGAGTATTGGCAGGCAGGGTCCTCTCTCCTCTTGTATCCTCACTCATCCCCTGTAGAATGTGCTCCTTGCGGGCAGGGTCCTCTCTATTCCTGTATCCTCACCAATCCCCTGTAGACTATGACCCCTCATGGGCAGGGACTTCTCTCCTTTTGTACCCTCACCCATCCCCTGTAGTCTGTGAGTCTTCGTGGGCAGGGACCTCTCTCCTTTTGTACCCTCACCCATCCCCTGTAGTCTGTGAGTCCTCGTGGGTAGGGTCCTCTCTCCTCCTGTATCCTCACCCATCCCATGTAGACTGTCAGCCCTTGTGGGCAGGGTCCTTTCTCCTCCTGTATCCTCACCCATCCCCTGTAGACTGTGAGTCCTCGTTGGCAGGGTCCTCTCTCCTCCTATATCCTCACCCATCCTCTGTAGACTGTGAGCCCTTGTGGGCCGGGACCTGTCTTCTTGTGTACCAGTCTGCGCCTTGAAATGTCTATGTATACTCCTTTTCACATGTAAGGTGCAATGGAATAAATGGCTCTATAATAATAAATAATAATAACATAGACCCATTTTGGACAATATGTTGCACACATAAATGAGGTGAAAAGTGATCTTCAGAGATGAAGCCCACCAACGAGCCCGGTCTTCATCAGCAACGTGGCTTGTTGGCCCTTTTCACCTGCAGTTCCACCAGCACCATCACTGATTTGCTCATTATTACTCAACTCAATGCAAATATATATGCGGTAGTTTTTTAACCCAATCCATACTTTAGTCTGATCATGTCGGAGTATTTCATCCCTCCAAAATGTTTTTCCCTTCCCGAAAAACGATGACCCATATGAATTACTCATCTAGTCCCTGTCCACCTTTTTTGACACTGCCAGTCTCTTGTCACAGGTTTCACATGGTGGTGTAACGTGAGTGCAGGGGAGAACCAAAAAAAAAAAAGAGAAAGAAATCCTTAGGAATCCCTAAATTATAGTCTGTATGGTTTATCTGATACCAGTGTGAAAATCTCTAGAGAGAAAGTCCCCAAACACCAGAGGAAGACTCATTAACCCTTGAGGTCAAACCGGAGACAAAGCCTTGGGAGGGTTTCCTTCCCCATTTGCTTGCGGGTTGGGTCAGCCCAGCACAGACAGGGTTAATAAAACAGTGCAGGGTGAACTGAATAGAGTGGAGGGAAACATGAGAACCTGCCTGGACTGAGCCTCTATGGAAGTCGTAGCCTCCTCATCCTCCCTCCCTCTTCTCTCTTTTGCCTCCTCCTCTCCCAGTACAGTTAGAAACACAGAGCAGAGCCCAGAGCTGGTTAGATGAGCCAGTGATCAAGCCAAGGACTGACTGCAGGAAGCCGCCTCTGGCCACACATCTTTCTGGGAATGCCATTTTTAACTTCATGAGTTGATACGATATCATTTCCGCAGCTCACGAACACATTGCTCGGATTGCAACAATCCCTTGGAAACTGTTAAAAAGGAATACAAAGAAAACTTTTGGAAAAGTTACAGCAACTTTTTGGCAACTTTTTTTCCCCCCTCCCTGCAATTGATCTTCACTCTTTTGAGACTTTGAGTCTTAACCTGGTTCTTCTCCTTCTTCATATGAGGATCTAAGATTTTAAGGAAAAGATGGGAGTAAAATCCAAGCTTTGGTCACTTGTATTGTATCTGCCTATCCTCTACTGCTTGGCAGGGGAAGTTTACGCTTTTGGTGACGAAGAGGAAAGGCGATGTGACCCTATCAGGATTTCCATGTGTCAGAACCTTGGTTACAATGTTACCAAAATGCCTAATTTGGTTGGCCATGAATTGCAGTCGGATGCAGAACTTCAGCTGACCACCTTCACGCCTCTGATACAGTATGGATGCTCCAGCCAGCTACAGGTGGGTAGGTTCATCCAAGGGCAAAATTATGGGTATAGTAGTTCTTTTAGTGATTTTGTGATCAGGGGCGGACATATCATTGGTGCAACCAGAGCCCAAGAGGTAAGGAGGCCACTTCCAACTTCAAAGCTGATGTAAGGAGGCCACTTCCAACTCCAAAGCTGGCGGAAGGAGACTACTTCCAACTCCAAAGCTGGTGGAAGGAGACTACTTCCAACTCCAAAGCTGGTGGAAGGAGACTACTTCCAACACCAAAGCTGCTGGAAGGTGGCCACTTCCAACTTCAAAGCTGGTGGAAGGAGACCACTTCCAACTAACTCCAAAGCTGGTGGAAGGAGACCACTTCCTATTCCAAAGTCGGTGGAATTGTGCATTTTGTTGAGTTATTGAACTGAAAAGGGTCTATATACCATTCTGGTTCAAGGACCCTTTTTTGTTTGTGTTTGGGGCCAAAAACATTAGCTTTCTAGTTATTCTGACTATCCAGTTGATGGTCAACTTGAAGTCCAGTCATACCTTTAGAAGTTTGGTCTTGTAAAAAGTCTAAAACTATCTCCTTCTTAGTACTTTGCATATTTATTGCCATCGTCAATCTCATGCTTACGATCAGAGCTAAGTTTGTCCTCACGGAGAGATCCCCATGTGTCGTTACCTGTTTTACACAGGACTGCCAGTAAACCTACTTCACTGTCCGACCTCGTGGGTTGGTGCTAGAGAGAAATGACAAGTCCGTCTTTGCTTTATCAGTACGATTTCAGATTTGCTGCTATCAAAAACTCAGCTTCTCGGTAGTTTTTTTTTTCCTCTGTGAGTCATTATACAAAAATACCATTTGCTTGTGTAGGTAGAATGTTGTTTTTGTTAATAATTAACCTCACTTCTTGAGTTTAACTGCTTTGAAACGTCAAATGCATGTAGCCTTTGACCCAATGTCATAGACCCACGCTTTTGGACTTTTTTTTTCTTCTCAAAACAAAGTTTGAGAAGTTAACTTTTGAAGTTTTTCAAAAAGTTGGAAGGTTCTATCAAAACGTAAATGTAGATGGTCTTATCATGGGTGGATCATGCTTCCCTTAAGGGCAATGCAAGTTTTTAATTGCTTCTACTGCCTGAGAGGATGATGGCCGGGGCTACACCCTGGTAAAAATGCATTAACATACCTTAATAATGAACACACAACCCAACCTGGTCTATAGATTTTTTTTATAACCTGTAAATGATTGCATGGATTTTTCTGTGGGATGGTGTTTACAGTAAATGTGCAAAGAACTGATTTGTACAAGTAGCAAGTGAATTTCAAGTTTCAGGTAAATTTGCATGACTATTAGGACAAGTCATGTGATGGACCCTCTTGTGAGTGCCCATTAGAATGGTAAAGAAACAAGCTGTGTATGATAATGGGATTGTTATCACTGTCATCATCAATATAGTTCCACAAGGTGATCAGAGAATCATTACACCGTCCCTGACGTAGTCCTAAAGCACCAACATAAAAATACCCAAAGGGTCAAAATCATTACCCATTATGGGTTGCAAAGCAATCCCGTAAAACGTATCCTCTGAAAGGAACAATTTGAGTATAGCAATTAAGCAAATTTAGGATGCTTAAATTTCCAAAAACTTGTCCTCCCCATTCCATCAACTGAGAGTGCTAACAGTCCCCTACATTGAGAGAAGAAGGACAGCAATGATGAGGAATTAACTACCACCGTAAATGCTCCCCTGAACTGTATACAAATTTATCCTTAGTAAACACTTCATTTGGGCTTTCCCCCTTAATTTTAAATCCCCCCAAAATTCAAAAATATCAATGAACGTGAGATCCACTTGAATATATAAATATAATGTATACATCTCATCTCTGTTTTTGATGTGTGTAAATGACAGGTGGTATTGGGGTCCATTAGCGAGTCCATAGGAGTTGGCCAACCATAAAGATCTTCTTAAATATATTTTATAGATGTCATTTCCATTTCGGGTGTGTGTAGATGACAGGTGGTATTGGCATCCATTGGAAAGTCCATAAGAGTTGGCCAACCATAAAAATCTTTTTAAATATATTTTATAGATTTCATTTCCATTTCGGGTGTGTGTAGATGACAGGTGGTATTGGCGTCCATTGGAAAGTCCATAAGAGTTGGCCAACCATAAAAATCTTCTTAAATATATTTTATAGATTTCATTTCCATTTCGGGTTTGTGTAGATGACAGGTGGTATTGGCGTCCATTGGAGAGTCCATAGGAGTTGGCCAACCATAAAAATATTAAATATATTTTATAGATGTCATTTCCATTTCGGGTGTGTGTAGATGACAGGTGGTATTGGCATCCATTGGAAAGTCCATAAGAGTTGGCCAACCATAAAGATCTTCTTAAATATATTTTATAGATGTCATTTCCATTTCGGGTGTGTGTAGATGACAGGTGGTATTGGCATCCATTGAAAAGTCGATAAGAGTTGACCAACCATAAAAATCTTCTTAAATATATTTTATAGATGTCATCTTTAATTTGGGAGCGTGTGGATGACAAGTTGTGTTGGCATCTATTGGAGAGTCCATAAGAGTTGTCCAATCATAAAAATCTTCTTAACTAGAATTTATAGCTGTCATCTCCGTTTTGGGTGCATGTGGATGACAAGTGGTGTTGGCATCTATTGGAGAGGCCATAGGGTTGGCCAACCATATAGATCTTCTTAAGGGTTTTTGCTTTAACTAGTAACCTGAATTAAAAAATCCCCCCAAAAATTCAAAACTATCCATGAATGTGAGGTCAACTTGAGTGTATAAATATAATTTATAGATCTCATCTCCATATTGGGTGTTTGTAGTTAACAGGTGGTATTTGCATCCATTAGAGAATCCATAGGGATTGCCCCACCATAAAGATTTAACTAATAACCTGAATTTAAAATCCCCCCAAAATTGAAAAATATCAATGCATGTGAGGTCCACTTGAGTGTATATCATTTATACATTTCATCTCTAATTTTAGTGTGTGTAGATGACAGGTGGTATTAGCGTCCATTAGAGAGTCCATAGGGATTGGCCAACCATAAAGATCTTCTTAAGGGCTTTTGCTTTAACTAGTAACCTGAACTAAAAAAACCCCTCAAAAATTCAAAAATATTAATGCATGTGAGGTCCACTTAAGTATATAAATATTTATAGATGTCATTTCCGTTTTGGATGTGTGTAGATGACAGGTAGTATTGGCATCCATTGGAGAGTCCATAGGGTTGGGCTAAATAGTAACCTGAGTTTAAAAAAAAAAAAAAAAAAAAATAGTCAAAAATGCAAAATTATCAATGTATGTGAGATCACTTGAGTGTATAAATATAATTTATAGATGTCATCTCCGTTTTGGGTGCATGTAGATGACACGTAATATTGGTGTTCATTAGTAAGTCCATAGGTATTGGCCAACAATAAAGATCTTCTAAAGGGTTTTTGCTTTAACTAGTAACCTGAATTTAAAAAAGACCCTCAGCAATTCAAAAATATCAATGCATGTGAGGTCTACCTGAGTGTATAAATATAATTTATACAGTAGATGTCAACTCTGACTTGGGTGTGTGTAAATGACAGGTAATATGGGTGTCCAATGAAGAGTCCATAGGGATTGGCCAACCATAAAGATCTTCTTACGGGTTTTTGCTTTAGCTAGTAACCTGAACTAAAAAGAACCCTCAAAAATGCAAAAATATCAATCCATGTGAGGTCCACTTGAATGTACAAATATAATTTATAGATTTCATCTCCGATTTGGGTGTGTATAGATGACAAGGGGTGTTGGTATCCATTGAAGAGGTCATAGGGATTGGCCAATCATAAAGATCTAAAATTATGTCCTTAAGGGAATCCCAATCCTTTTTTTTTAATTTAAAACCTTCAAAAACTACAAACAAGGTGGGAACAAGGCCAATAATATAGATTCATGTGATGGTCAAGGTTGGTAGGAAACTAGGAGACTACGTGAAATAGAAATGGTTGCCACTTAGGAGCTGTAAAAAGCCGTGTTGCCAAATTCACATGGGGTCATTTTAGTACAATTTTGATTTTGCTACAGACAAGAAAATTAATTTTTTTTAGGGGGAAGTCAATTAAAATAAGTAAAATCCTAAAATAAAATTAGGATTGCACCCTACTGGCAGGAAGATACAATCTAGATAAAAAGTGTAGGCGAGCAGAGAGTGTTAAAAGACTCGGCCATCAAAAAGTTTTAAAAGTTTGACACAATTCTGCATAAAACTTTCCGGGAGTTGTGAAGAAGTCTTTCTATTCTTTTTTTGGCTGCCACAGCCAGTGTCTTTGGCGGTTTTTGAGATGCTTGTTGGCACAGAGTTGGTGGAATGCTCCCCGCGAGCAGATCGACTCTTTGACACTTTGCACACAAATTGTTGATATAAGGATTTTAGGTCTTTGTGAGAGTGACAAGCTGCATGGCTGGAATGTGAGGGCTGATCCATTTACTTGTCATTTTTTTCTTCTTGTGGGAGTCAGATTAGAATCCCTGCTAATTTGAGCCTGTTAAAGAAAACCCGGGCATATTGAATTCCCCATTAGTGAGATCTCTGCGATAATTACTTAAAGAAAAGGGAAAGAAAGAGAGTATTGAGACTTGGAAGGAGAGAGACACAAAAAGAGACAAAGCTAAAAGGATCATAGGCAGAATTATCTTAAAAAGATCTTGGTTACAAAAAGTCTTGGCAAAAATTGCTATTTTTTCATTTTTGGAAATGTATTTTTCTAAAAATTTTGACTACCTAAATATATTTAATATTTTAGAATTTTTTCCATAAAGATTATTTATGCAAATATATTTATAAATTCTAAATATAATCTTTTTTTAATTTAATTTTGATACCTGGACAAGGGTCAAGTGACAACTACGTTTATGGACAAATCTTTTGACAAGTGATACGAATTTCCCCCCTATTAGTTCGCGCATTTG
Organism: Anomaloglossus baeobatrachus; assembly: GCF_048569485.1. Classification (NCBI taxonomy): domain Eukaryota; kingdom Metazoa; phylum Chordata; class Amphibia; order Anura; family Aromobatidae; genus Anomaloglossus; species Anomaloglossus baeobatrachus. The sequence continues at coordinate 773,666,676 of NC_134354.1, read as the reverse complement.
TTTTTGGCTTTAACATTTTACCTATGGCAACTACGTCCACAAAGCTGAAAACAAGCTTCTAGACTTGGGTTACGTAGCTTGTGTTGCCTATTTTTCAAAGGACCAGTTTGTATTACCCAATGGTTCCAAGTCTAAAGGCCCCGTTACACGCAACGACATTGCTAACGAGATGTCATTGGGGTCACGGAATTCGTGACGCACATCCGGCCTCGTTAGCGACGTCGTTGCGCGTGACACGTAAGAGCGACCGCTAACGATGCAAAATACTTACCAAATCGTTGGTTGTTGACACGTCATCCATTTCCAAAAAATCGTTGCTGCTTTTTGACACAGGTTGTTCGTCGTTCCTGAGGCAGCACACATCGCTACGTGTGACACCCCAGGAACGACGAACAACACCGTACCTGCATCCTCTGGCAACGAGGTGGGCGTGTCTTTCATGTGGCTGCTCTCTGCCCCTCCGCTTATATTGGACGCCTGCCGTGTGACGTCGCTGTGATGCCTCATGAACCGCCCCCTTAGAAAAGAGGCTGTTCGCCGGCCACAGCGACATCGCTAGGAAGGTAAGTACGTGTGACGGTAACTAGCAATATTGTGCGTCACGGGCAGCGATTTTCCCGTGATGCACACACGACGAGGGCGGGTGCTTTCACAAGCGACATCGCTAGCGATGTCGCTGCATGTAAAGCACCCTTTAGGCCATGATATTGTTGGATAACATGAATTACTAAACATTGTAGCCTTAAAATGTAGAGATGAGCGAACCCGAACGGTGAAGTTTGATGTTCGTACCGAACACAGACTTTATTAAAAAAATCAGTGTTCGAATTTGGAGTTCAGGTGCTTTATGTATACTGACCACGTGATCGAGCATCTTTGTGCTTGGGTGCTGTAGCGCCGGTGTCTCTGCAGAGACCCACCACCCCAGCCGGGTCATGTCTTCCCCTGCACTTCCCCGGTCATCCACGTGTGCTGCTGCCTCCTTCCCCTCCTGAGCACTGTACATGCCGTACAGTGTTCTCGGGAGTACACCTAAGATGCGCACACGGCCCTTCTCTTAACAACATGAGTTAGTCAGTCAGTCTTCTGTCTGCTACATACTGTAGCTAGTTGTCAGGAGGTCTTTAGCTCCTGTCCTGTTACCCCTGTGTTTGTCTTTAGTACCTACCTTCCCATACCTGTCTGCCCCTTTCATGCACACCATATCTGTCCAAACCTGTCTCCCACAGACATCCCGCCTGTACCTGTGTGCACCTGTGCTTATATCAGAGTCTATCACCTGTCCTGGGGTCAGCTACCACAGTCCCGGTCACTGCCCTGGGAGTGGTAACTGGTGTACCCCTCACTGTGGATGGGCACTTAGTTAAGACCCTCCCACTAAGGAGTAAGCCCAGGTCCCCCCTGGTGTCCAGTGGGTCCACTAACAATGCTTGCTGCCTCTACACTGGCTGTGAGCATTACAGTTGCGCTCAGTGTTCACCCCAGTGCGAGACACTTGCAGTCTCTGAATAGCTCGCATTGGGGGTAACAACAACATTATCTGATGTAGTGTGTCCAAACCCACAGCAAAAAAACCCAACCCTCCTCCGGAACTGCTCAATTTATAGCTAGCTATATGTGGGCGGAGAGCTGAACTGCCCAATCAGTGACTTCCATTGGGGTTCTGGTCAAGTCTGGGTCCCGAACCAAACTTTTTCTAAAGTCCGGCTGAATCCAGTGAACCAAACTTCCATGGGTCCGTTCATCTCTACTTAAAAGCTCCAGGTGGCCACTAATAGGCCACATTTGCAAAAACTATCAAAAAGTGGCACAATTTCGAGCTAAGATTTTTTTACAGGAGTTGTGAGAAAATAAGTGATCAGCTTGGTTCATAGCCATGTACATGCAACTTTATTATCACCTATCAGTTGCCCAGGTTTAGATGTCCCAATCTGTTGTCTAGCCCTAGGTTGTCTAAGGCTATGTGCCCACGCTACAGGATTTACCGCGGATTTTGCCGCGGATTTACCGCGGATTTGCCGAAAATCTGCAGCAGCAGCACTTCCAAGCCATTTCAATGGCATTTTGGAAATGCTGTGCCCATGCTGCGGATTTTTCCGCGGCGGATTTTCCGCGGATTTTGATCCGGAAAAATCTGCAGCATGTCAATTGTTTGGTGCAGATTTGGTGCGGATTTTTGGCTTTGAATGGGGAAAAAAAAAAAAAAAAATCCGCATCAAAATCCGCGGCAAATCCGCGGTAAATCCGCGGCAAATCCGCGGGTGCGGATTTGCCGCGAAAGTCGCGGATTTTCAGGCAAAAAAATCCGCAGGGACATTCTAGCGTGGGCACATAGCCTAAGGGGTAAAGTTTCTCCTTTCAGAGAGTGCCAAGTTGACATTGGAAGGCTAAAGTCCCATATTTACAGCCTAATGTAATCGAAACCCAACAATAGTAACAGTCTAATTTATAAGGAGACCCTGGACAATCATTTGTCAAGTTAAATATCCAACATATCTGATTTTGGTATCCAGTTCCCTTTTGTTTTTCGAGAGATAACCCACCACTACAGATATCTGGCAGTGGCTTTCTCATAGATAATCCTGGACTGCTCACCCGAACGAGCGTTTTTTTGTTTTGTGGAGTCGGGTGATGAGCTCAATGATCGGCTGAACCATCGTTCGGTCAACAGCTAAAGTATATGATGGGCTTTATAGATCATGCAATGCTCCCCTGCAAATTAAAATATGCAAGTAGACTTCAGAGAAAAAGAGAACTTGAACTCTCGCGCCACCTATTGGACGGAGCAATCCTAACAGTCAAAATCGACCCACTAAAGTGCCTCAACACATGACTTAGGATAAGAAGCCAAAACAGAAGTCACGTGGCAAGACCCTTTAAAGGATCGCTCTTTAGCTAAAAGTCAATATCAATCCTTTAAAGGGTCTTGCTACATAAGTTCTGGTTTGGCTTCCTTTCTTAAGTCATATGGTGAGGCCTCTTAAAGGGTCAATATTGACTTTTAGCCCAAAGGCGTTTATGGTTTGGCTTCTTTTCCTAAGACATATGGTGATGCCGTATAAAGGGTCAGTATTGTTTTATAGGCAAGTAGTTTATGGTTTGGCTTCCTATCCTAAGTAATATGGCACTGCCTTTTAAAGGGTCAGTATTGATTTTTAGCCCAAAGGAGTTTATGGTTTAGCTTCTTTTCTTAAGTCATATGGTGGGGCCTCTTAAAGGGTCAGTATTGACTTTTAGCTCCAAGGAGTTTATGGTTTGGCTTCCTATCCTAAGTCATATGGTGAGGCCTCTTAAAGCATCAGTATTGACTTTAGCCCCAAAGAGTTTAGGAGTTTATGGTTTGGCTTCCTATCCTAAAGGTCCAGTCACACTAAGCAACTTACCAGCGATCCCAACAATGATAGGGATCGCTGGTAAGTTGCTAGGAGGTTGCTGGGGAGATGTCACACTGCGACGCTCCAGCGATCCCACCAGCAACCTGACCTGGCAGGGATCGCTGGAGCGTCGCTACACGAGTTGCTGGTGAGCTCACCAGCAACCAGTGACCAGCCCCCAGCGCCGCGTGGAAGATGCTGCGCTTGGTAACTAAGGTAAATATCGGGTAACCAACCCGATATTTACCTTGGTTACCAGCGCACGGAGCTACACGTGCAGAGAACAGGGAGCAGCGCACACTGAGCGCTGGCTCCCTGCTCTCCTAGTTACAGCACACATCGGGTTAATTACCCGATGTGTGCTGTAGCTACATGTGCACAGAGCAGGGAGCAGCGCACAATGCTTAGTGCTGGCTCCCTGCTCTCCTAGCTACAGCACACATCGGGTTAATTAACCCGATGTGTCCTGCAGCTACATGTGCACAGAGCAGGAGCCGGCACTGACAGTGAGAGCGGCGGAGGCTGGTAACAAAGGTAAATATCGGGTAACCAAGGACAGGGCTTCTTGGTTACCCAATGTTTACTGTGGTTACCAGCCTCCGCAGAAGCCGGCTCCTGCTCCTGCACATTTAGTTGTTGCTCTGTCGCTGTCACACACAGCGATCTGTGCTTCACAGCGGGACAGCAACAACTAAAAAATGGCCCAGGACATTCAGCAACAACCAACGACCTCACAGCAGGGGCCGGGTTGTTGCTGGATGTCACACACAGCAACATCGCTAGCAACGTCACAAAAGTTGTTCGTTAGCAGCGATGTTGCTAGCGATGTTGCTTAGTGTGACGGGGCCTTTAGTCTTATGGTGATGCCACTTAAAGGGTCAGTATTGACTTTTAGCTCCAAGGAGTTTATGCTTTGGCTTTCTATCCTAAGTCATATGGTGCGGTCTCTTAAAGGGTCAGTATTGACTTTTAGCTTCAAGGAGTTTATGGTTTGGCTTCTATCCTAAGTCATATGGGGAGGCCTCTTAAAGGTTCAGTATTCACTTTTAGTTCCAATGAGTTTATGGATTGGCTTGCTTTCTTAAGTCATATGGTGAAGTCTATAAAGGGTCAGTATTGACTTTCAGCTCCAATGAGTTTATGGTTTGGTTTCCTATCCTAAGTCATGTGGCAGGCCTTGAGATTGCTACCTCCAGTAGGCCCTTGTCCTCTACCAATCTGAACAGGCTCCTTGTATAATTGTCTGGCCCTAGTCACAGGAAAGGGAGGAGACAGCTGTAATATTTGATTAAAGAAAGGGAAATAAAGCAAGTATTGAGACTTGAAGGGACCGAGACAGTTGAAAAGCTACCAGATGGAAACTGTTTATAGTCCCAGTCTTCAGAGAGGAAAAGAACTCTTGTGCCACCTAATGGAGGTAGCAATCCTAAAAGTAAATATTGACCTTCTATAGGGCCTCGCCTCATGACTTAGGATAAGAAGCCAAATCAGAAGTCGCATGGCAAGACCCTTTAAAGGATCGAAATTTAGCTAAAAGTCAATATCGATCCTTCAAAGGGCCTTTAAAGGGTCTTGCCACATGAGAACTGGACTGGCCTCTGATCCTCAGTCATATGGCGAGGCTTCTTAAAAGGTCAGTATTGACTTTTAGCTACAAGGAGTTTATGTTTTGGCTTTGTATCCTAAGTCATTTAAAAGGCCTTAGGGTACCTTCTCACTTAGCGATGCAGCAGCGATCCGACCAGCGATCTGACCTGGTCAGGATCGCTGCTGCATCGCTACATGGTCGCTGGTGAGCTGTCAAACAGGCAGATCTCACCAGCGACCAGTGAACAGCCCCCAGCCAGCAGCGACGTGCAAGCGACGCTGCGCTTGCACGGAGCCGCCGTCTGGAAGCTGCGGAGACTGGTAACTAAGGTAAACATCGGGTATGGTTACCCGATGTTTACATTAGTTACCAGCGCACACCGCTTAGCTGTGTGTGCAGAGAGCAGGGAGCCGCGCACACTGAGCGCTGGCTCCTTGCTCTCCTAGCTGCTGTACACATCGGGTTAATTAACCCGATGTGTAATGCAGCTACATGTGCAGAGAGCAAGGAGCCGCGCACACTGCTTAGCGCTGGCTCCTTGCTCTCCTAGCTGCTGTACACATCGGGTTAATTAACCCGATGTGTACAGCAGCTACATGTGCAGAGAGCCGGAGCCGGCAGCACAGGCAGCGTGAGAGCTGCGGAGGCTGGTAACTAAGGTAAATATCGGGTAACCACCTTGGTTACCCGATGTTTATCTTGGTTACAAGCTTACCTCAGCTGTCAGACGCCGGCTCCTGCTCCCTGCTCGCTTCATTTGTCGCTCTCTCGCTGTCACACACAGCGATCTGTGTGTCACAGCGGGAGAGCGGCTTTGAAGAAAACGAACCATAGCTGTGTGTAATGAGCAGCGATCTCGCAGCAGGGGCCAGATCGCTGCTCAGTGTCACACACAGCGAGATCGCTAATGAGGTCACTGCTGCGTCACAAAAAGCGTGACTCAGCAGCGATCTCGGCAGCGAGCTCGCTGTGTGTGAAGCACCCCTTAGGATGGTTACCTCTAGCAGACCCTTATCCTCTACCAATCTGAAGAGGCTCATTGTATAATTGTCTGGCCCTAGTCACGGGGAAGGAGGGGGGGGAGACAGCTGTGATATTTGACTAAAGAAAGGGAAATAAAGCAAGTATTGAGACTTGAAGGGACCGAGACAGTTGAAAAGCTTCCAGATGGAGACTGTTACTGATCCCAGGTGGGAAGATTGCTGATAAGAACATGATAATTCACAGCACTTAATCAAACAAAAGCAAACAGTTTATGATACCAGGGGTTACACAGAGCCCAGGCCTATGGGATGTTCAGGAGGAAAATGGTTTAGGTTGAAAGGTCGGGTGGGAATATAAAATAAATCATTGTTCCCGAGGAGCTCTTAGTGGTGTTTACCTCTAACTTGATTAGTAAAGTATTTCGTTTACATTCGTCCTTGTATTACATTTCTAAGCCAAAGAGGCCGGCTGGGATTTTTTTTCTCCCGTTTTCACTCAAAACAATAAGAATATTTGAGTTTACCAAACAAAATGTCACCGTCTCAAAAGCAGTGTAAGATCTAGTGCCGGGTGTTACTTTTTGAAAGTTTTTTTTCCCCCCAAAGTTCAGAGAATGTTAAACAAAGGTGTAAACTTTTTCTTAATTTTGCCTTAATTTTTGATTACTAATCTTTTTTATTCTTTCTGCTTTCAGTTTTTCCTCTGTTCCGTGTACGTTCCCATGTGCACTGAGAAAATTAACATCCCGATTGGTCCCTGCGGTGGCATGTGCCTTTCAGTCAAGAAAAGGTGTGAGCCCGTCCTTAAGGAATTTGGATTTACTTGGCCGGACGGCTTAAATTGCAGCAAATTCCCACCTCAGAATGACCACAATCATATGTGCATGGAGGGTCCCGGAGATGAAGAGGTCCCGATGCACACCAAGACGTCCCTTCTGCCGGGAGAAGACTGCACCGGCTTTGGACCAAATGCAGAGCAGTATACTTGGGTGAAAAGAAGCATGACTTGTGTCTTGAAGTGCGGCTACGACGCCGGCCTCTATAGCCGTCTGTCTAAGGAATTCACCGACATATGGATGACCGTATGGGCCAGCTTGTGCTTCATATCCACGGCTTTTACCGTTCTTACATTTTTGATTGACTCATCCAGGTTTTCCTACCCCGAGAGACCCATCATCTTCCTCAGCATGTGTTATAATATTTATAGCATTGCTTACATTGTGAGGTTAACGGTGGGTCGAGAAAGAATATCCTGTGATTTTGAAGAGGCGGCAGAACCTGTCCTTATTCAAGAAGGGCTGAAGAACACAGGTTGTGCGATCATTTTCTTGCTAATGTACTTTTTTGGGATGGCTAGCTCCATCTGGTGGGTTATTCTGACATTGACCTGGTTTCTCGCTGCTGGTCTCAAATGGGGTCATGAAGCTATTGAAATGCACAGTTCCTATTTTCACATTGCCGCCTGGGCTATTCCGGCTGTAAAAACCATCGTTATATTGATCATGAGACTCGTAGATGCTGATGAGTTGACCGGGTTATGTTACGTCGGCAATCAAAACATCGATGCCCTAACCGGCTTTGTGGTTGCCCCTCTTTTTACCTATTTGGTGATTGGGACTCTGTTTATAGCTGCCGGCCTCGTGGCCTTGTTTAAAATTAGATCAAATCTTCAAAAAGATGGGACAAAAACTGATAAATTGGAAAGACTGATGGTAAAAATTGGCGTCTTTTCAGTTTTGTATACGGTGCCAGCCACATGTGTCATCGCTTGTTATTTTTACGAAATCTCCAATTGGCCGGTTTTCCGGTACACGTCTGATGACTCCAACATGGCGGTGGAGATGCTAAAGATATTTATGTCTCTGTTGGTAGGCATCACTTCTGGAATGTGGATCTGGTCGGCCAAGACGCTGCATACATGGCAAAAGTGTTCCAACAGATTAGTAAACTCAGAAAAAGTTAAAAGGAAGAAAAGGGCGGATGCGTGGGTTAAGCCGGGAAAAGGGAATGAGACTGTGGTATAGCTTGAGGTCTTCATTGTAATACTTCATCGTAAAACTGAATTCTCCTATGGATCCATAGGGTTTACAACCTTCAGAATAATTTTAGGGGACATTAATTTTTCTATCTAATGGTTGCCCCAAAATTGTCTGAATTATTTCTGTGCTTAGTTGCGGAACTGAAGGTTGTCCCAAGCGGTAAAAGCCAATGACCTCAGGAAACAGAAAAGTAGATTGGCCTTGCTTGCTAGTGTCAAGGGAGTTGTCACTCATCGGCCAAGACTTTTTTATGTTTTAAAAGAGAAAAAAACATCAAATTTTATTGGTTACACTGTGGTAAAGTCTTAGAACTTGTACACGACTGGAAGGCTGCTTCCGAGACTAAGATTAAGGGATAGGACTACCAAGGAGAACCAAGGCACAACGCTTTGCCAGTGTTTTGGCCCACAGAGAAAACACTGCCCAAGGTATATTCTAATACATCCGACATAAAAAGCGAAGCCACTGAACACTGGAAACTCTTATTTAGCTTTGACTCTGTGGTGCCTTATTAACTAAAATATTTTCATTATTTTGTGTGTTACGATCAAATCTAACCAATTCTCAAATACGGGAAAGGCTCAATATCCATATCTTGGCTGGTCAAGACGGACAAACCGTTGTAGACCTTCTGATCTTGGCTGGTCAAGCATTATGGGCAAAGACGGATAAACCGTTGTAGACGTTCTGATCTTGGCTGGTCAAGCATTATGGGCAAAGAAGGACAAACCGTCGTAGACCTTCTTATGTTGGCTGGTCAAGCATTATGAGCAAAGACGGACAAACTGTCATAGACCTTCTGATGTTGGCTGGTCAAGCATTATGAGCAAAAGACGGACAAACCGTTGTAGACCTGATATTGGCTGGTCAGGCATTATGAGCAAAGACGGACAAACCGTTGTAGACTTTCTGATGACAATTTACCTATTTTTTAGGTAGAATGATGCTATAGAAGATAATACAAAAAGTGAACCTGTCATAGCAATCAAAGTTCCAAAATGTAGACTTTAGTACAAAATGATCCAAAAAGTTAAACCTTGTAGGCGCATTCGCTATGGATTAGTCCAGGTCCAAACTAATCATATGCAAACAGGTGTAGTCCAGCTCGCCTTACTTGAGACTTTCAATAATTCTCAGCATGGAAATGCCACTCCTGCCCCCTGTGGCCAAAGTTGGCATAGCAAATAGAAGATTTTTACAACTGAAATTTTTTTCAAAAACTTATTTCAAAACATAAACATTAGGACTCATAATAAATCCAAGCATGATGTAGTTACCACGCGTTTCAGACTAAAAAAAAGTCCTTAATCATCTTTTATTGGCTCTCCAAACGCTTTGTATTCTGTTTTTTTTTTAATTCATAGACTTTTTGCCAATTCTTGATTAAGACGTTTTCAAAAAAATGATTTCATAATGTAAAAATTGGCACTCACAAAAAAATCTAAAGATGTTATAGTTTTTCCCACGCGTTTCAGACTAAAAAAGGTCCTTATTCATCTTCTATTTGCTCTCCAAACACTTCGTAGTCTGTTTTTTTTTTAAATTCATAGACTTTTTGACGATTCTTGATCCAATATTTTTTCAAAAGCTTATTTCAAAACATAAAATTGGCACTCCGAATAAATCCAAGCACAATGTAGGACGCACGCGTTTCAGACTAAAAAAAAAAAAAGTTTTCTACTTGGTATCCAAACTCTTCGTAGTCTATATTTTTTTTTTTTATAAACTTTTTGCATTGTACTTGACGGGTCTAAAAGATAGAGGAATTTGACAGAAGGTCCTAGATTTTTTTTTGTGTTTTTGTGAGTTTATAATGCACTAAACGTGAAAATATATAGAAAACCGAAGAGGCTCATAGGGATTAAAAAGGAATGAGAAACAATGCACTATTTGCTCACTGTATATAGAATTAGTATATGCGTGGTGCCTTTGTGAATTATATGGTCAAATATTGAAAAGAAAAAAAAAATAAAATAGAAAAAAAAGTATTATCAGCCTATGGAACTTTACACAACTCCTATATAGATAGTATTCTATCGATCTGCTGCTGAAATGATGTCTGGCAAAAAAATGGCTAAATATGGTAGCAGCCAGTGATGTCACTAGTAGTTAGTGATGTCATCGAGGTCTAAGGCACATTTATAGTTTTACATAGAGTATGCCTTGCTGATGTCACCACTTACTATTGATTTCATAGGCTCGGCAGTTGTCAGCCCATACTATGGCGTCCACTTTTGCAGTCGACTGAACAGGTGCTCCTCAAGGACCCTCGGTTAAGAAGAACTATGCAACGTCTCACATACTTTAACTTCACCTGTTACAAAAAAATTGCAGCATGTTCTGACTCCCTCGACACCTAAACATTGCAGTTTTTTTTATTTTTTTATTTTATTTTTATCTTTTTATTTATATTATTGCTTCATATTGAACATGGTGTTTTTTTTTTAATTTTAGCATGCAATGTGTTGGTTTCTACAATTAATGTTGTCAATGGAGGAGCAAAGTCACCATATTAGAAGGTGCTGACCCCACTATTAACCATTTGCTTGATTTTTTAAAGCCACATCTCTTTTTTTGTTTTTTTCTTGTTTTTTTTTTTTTACACCAAATGATTCAAAATGGTACACCTCATCCATGCGGAAAATCAAAAATACTCTTGATTTTTTCGTCTTTAAACTTTTTTTTTGCAACTTTTTAGCTAAAATGTGACAAAAAGCATATCAAAAGTATATAAAATCACTTGGTGAGGAGGGGGAGAGGTGGCGGCGTAAATGTGTGGGGGGGGGAGGATGCTTCAATTGTGCAATTTTTTATTTTTTAAAAAAAGTCACAATTGATGAGTCGACCAAAAACAACTGGAAACCTAAAACCCCTCTCATAATGGTGAACATAATATAAAAGGGAAACAAATAAAAAAAGACTTAAAAAGGCTCAAATTAAAAGAAAAATAATGAGAAACTGAAAAAAAAAACAGGTGAAAACCTCCAAAAACAAGGAAGAAAAAGCTCCAAATTTAAAAACAGAATAAGGCGCAAATGAAAAACAGACAAAAAAACCCCACTTGAAAAAAAACACCAAATATGAGACAGAAAAAGATTGGAAATTAAAAAAAAGAATAAGGTGCAAATCAAAAACGGGCAAAAAAGTGGCAAACAAAAAATAGAAAAAGGTGCAAATGCAATAATGAGTCAAGCCTTAAAGAGGTTGTCCATTACTTTTACATTGATGGCGTTTCCCGTCTGAATGCATGGTCTGACAGCCGGTACCTCCGCGATCAGCCGTTCTTGGTGCCAGCGGGGTGGCAGCAGGCAGCCGGAAATGCTCAGTTCTGGATCTGTCCTGTCAACTGATAGCTGCCATAGTCGGGTGTCATACATCTGCATCCCATTCAAATCAATAGGAGGCGGATGTGAAGTTTTCAGCCACCTGCTACCATCGTCACGAAGAACAGCAGATCGGCGGTGGTGCTGACTGTCGAACACCGGCCAATTAGACATTGATGACCTATCCTAAGGATAGGCCAACAATGTAAGAGTAGTGGACAACCCCTTTAAGTGTTAACAGAAGGGACAACCAATACAGTAGATATTACTGATGTCTTGAAGCCCCTCCGTTGACAACATTTTGCAGTGTGCTAGCCTCTATAGTAGATGTCATGGTTGTCAATGGTGTAGTGGGTAGAAAGCCAATATGTAGGCATTACAGTAAGTCTCATCAGTGCTCAGAAAAATATATCCTATTCTCATAGTCACATTTTCCATTTTTTTTGTCCAGTTTTTGGAATTTAATCTTGGTCACATTATGTAAGTGGATTTTTTAAATCAATCCAACTGAAGGTTTTTCCTAATCACCATAATGGAAGTTCTTGACTCCTTCTTATGTCAAGTACTAAAAAAATACAGTTCTAACCACTTTTTTTGGGTCCTCAATGGCAAATATGCCAAGCATGGTAGTGACTGTAAAAGCAACCCATTACATAGCTGGTGGCCAACTGTTCTCAACCATCAATGATCTCTCCTGACTTCCTCATACACAAGAACACTCGGCTCGTCCAACCGCTACGGTGTGTAAGAGTGAAGCTGACAGGCTTCTTATCTACAGGAAGACCCCCCCAAAATAATCGGCCTTTGGCGTCCCAACGAGTTCTGCTCTTCCTCGATATCATCGGAAGGCCTCTGTACACATTAGATTACTGGCTGATCCCACCGATATCAGCAGATCTAGCCAACTTTATGGGGGCTCTAAAATAAGAAAAGCAAGGCGACAATTCCAATGGGCGCTTTGATGACGACAGTATTGGTTGACATCCAAGTTTTCTGAATAACTGATAACTCAATGAATTTTGTTTTTAATTTTACTTTTTTTGGACTTGATGCCCTTTAAGATGGGGAATTGATAATCATTGAAAGTGTCATACAATGTTAGGTACCATAAACCATATTTATATCAGTAGAAGAGTTAACTATGAACTTTTTTCCAGCAGTTTTGCCTAACCAAGTTCCGGGGTTGAGACGTATTACAGAGGATGTCCACTACTTTTACATTGATAGCTGATCCTTAAGATAGGTCATCAATGTCTGATTGGCCGGGGCCCAACACATGGCACACCCACCCATCAGCTGTTTTCGGTGCCAGCAGGAGTTGGCCATAAATGCTCAGTTCCGGAGCTGCCCCGTCTTCTCATAGATACTGCACATCCGCCTCTCATTCAAATCAATAGGAGGTGGATGTGTCGGTCACTTTTAGAAGCCTGAGCAGCTCCGGAGCTGAGCATTTTCAGCCACCTGCTGCTGCCGCCTATTGATTTGAATGGAAGGCGGATGTACAGTAACCAGCCATAGCCACTATTAGAAGACGGGGCAGCTCCAGAAGTGAGCATTTCTGGCTGCCTGCTGCCGCCGCCTATTGATTGCAATGGGAGGCAGATGTAGAGTACCCGACCATGGCCACTATCAGAAGACTGGGCAGCGCCGGACCTGAGCATTTTCGGCCGCTTGCTGCCGCCACCTATTTATTTGAATGGGATGTGGATGTGCAGTACCCTTCCGTAGGAACTATTGGAAGACGGGGCACCTCCGGAACTGAGCACTTCCGGCTGCCTGTTACCGCGTGGACGAAAACAGCTGATTGATGGGGATTCCAATCAAACATTGAGGACCTCTCCTAAGAATAGGCCATCAATGTTAAAGTAGTGGACAAACCCTTTAAGAAAAAACTATCAAACAAAAAGATTAGTGGAAATTTTGAACCTGATTGGTTGGAATAAGCCACACGTCCAATGTTTTTCTATATAGGAGTTGTTTTTTTCGATTTCGGGGAATTTATCAGTAAAATGAAAAAGCCAACGTCCTTGTGCCGTAGAAGTCTGTTTAGAGAAAGAAATATAGAATAATGCATTGACAAAGGTTAACTGAGACTAGTAAAAAAGGTCAAAAAGGTCTTTTTCAGTTATTGTTTTGGCAAGAAACGGCACCACTTTCGCTCATAGGCTGTTTCTGGAATTTCGAGAAGAAAGACTAATTTTTTTTACTAATCTCATACTAAGTTATTTGCCCATTCTATACATCTCCTTCTATATCGACAAAACTTCCAGGTACAAGTAATATACTCATGTTAGACATGAATTTGTGAACTTTTGTGGAAAATAGACACTGCTTTTATGGGTGTTGCATTTTGTATATGTCTTTAATGGATATGTCATGTAAATGTATAATTTATCACTGTACAAATCTTTTATATTTAATTTTTTATCAAAAAATAAAATAAAGCACATTTTCATCTACATTTTGGAGCGTTACTTTACAATATATTCATTTAAAGGGAACCTGTCAGCAGAAATTTCCCCTAAAACCTAACAGATTCCCCCTCTGCAGCTCCTGGGCTGCATTCTAGAAAGGTCCCTGTTATTATTGTGCCCCCTTTCTGACCAAAAAAAAGAGTTTATAAAGAGGTACCTTTTTGGCTTCGGATTCTATAAATCAGACACGGGGGCGGGCTGCCTGATGGCCGTTATTCTGCCCCCTGGTCCTGTATGCCGCCCCCATCGCTGATTTCCATACTTTTGGACGCCGCCCACTGCTCCAGCCATCCCCGCGCATGCCCAGTGCCAGTCTCACGGGACTGAGCACTGTGACTGCTGGTGACGTGTACGCAGGCAAGTGATTATGGGCGGGACTGTGACTGTTATCAGCAAGTACCCGCCCATAATCTCGTGAGCGCGCAAACCTCTCCAGCGTCACACTGTGCTCAGTGTAGATGCTAGACTGTATGGGCTGCTTCCAGGTATGACATCCCTTTGTCACGTGATAGTATTTTGAACACGCCCCTATCACGTGACAAAGGGGACGTCATCCCTGGAAGCAGCCCATACAGTCTAGCATCTACACTGAGCACAGTGTGACGCTGGAGAGGTTTGCGCGCTCACGAGATTATGGGCGGGTACTTGCTGATAACAGTCACAGTCCCGCCCATAATCACTTGCCTGCGCACACGTCACCAGCAGTCACAGTGCTCAGTCCCGTGAGACTGGCACTGGGCATGCGCGGGGATGGCTGGAGCAGTGGGCGGCGTCCAAAAGTATGGAAATCAGCGATGGGGGCGGCATACAGGACCAGGGGGCAGAATAACGGCCATCAGGCTGCCCGCCCCCGTGTCAGATTTATAGAATCCAAAGCCAAAAAGGTACCTCTTTATAAACTCTTTTTTTTGGTCAGAAAGGGGGCACAATAATAACAGGGACCTTTCTAGAATGCAGCCCAGGAGCTGCAGAGGGGGAATCTGTTAGGTTTTAGGGGAAATTTCTGCTGACAGGTTCCCTTTAAATTGTCATTATCTGGTGTGGCACTGTCATAGGTTAAAGCGTGACCATCGAGTGCTCGTTACTCCGATTGAGCAGGTCGGACACTCGGATGGGCTCCAGTAATGAGTATAATGAAAGTCAATGGGAAATGCCAGCATTTATCCGGGAGACCCTAAAAGGAGGGCAGGGGGGCAGTAATGGTTGGAAACAGCACTCAAATGGAGTAGGAACGGCATGGGGAAGACGCCTGGACACATCTCTGACTGTCAAGCCACTACTGTGAACTAAATAAATTGTTAATTAAAAAAAAACAACCTATTTTTGATTATCAGCCAAAGTAAAACAGACAGCTGGGGGCTGGTATTATGAGGCTGGGAAGGTCCATAGTTATTTGGCCCCTCCCAGCCTAAAAACATCAGCCCGCAGCTGCCCCAGAAGGGGACTATCACATTAGATGTGTTAATTATGGCGCTTTGCCCGGCTCTTCCTGATTGCGCTGATGCAGTGGCAATCGGGATAATATATTTTGGGGTTGATGTCAGCTGTGTAGTGTCAGCTGACATCAATCCCAGGTGTTAATAATAGAGAGGCAGCCCCCATTACTAACCCAGTAAGGGAAAACACACACACACACACGAAAAAATTATTTCTGTGGATAAAGACTCCTTACCACTATCCGTTCATCAATTTATTATCAAAAATGGTGCCACAAAGCTCTGTCACAGTCCACATTCCCTGAATGCAGATCTAGCGCCTGTGCATAGCAGTGCCAGTGCCAGGTAGTGACTACAATGCTCACAAGCGTTGCCGGGTCTCGCTGAGCGCAACATTGATCCGGCGGCTCTGATGATAGTTGGCGCAACTGCCATCTCCTATCTCGGTAATGGGAAAGTCTACACTGAATACAGATTTAACCTCAGAATTGAGAATATTGATAGTGTCTAGTGATGAGCGAGCGTGTTCACCAATGTCTGATACTGAATAGAGCATAGAAGTGCTCGAGACGCACGCTACTCGATTGAGTATTGTGGGTGTTGAAGCACCATGCTTGAGTCCCCACCCCACGTTTCCCGGTTGTTAAGACAGCCACTAAACGTGGGGATTCCAACCATAACATGTAATGCTGTAGACAAGTTGGCTACTGGCATTATTGTCATTGACCCGTCGCTTGGCATCACCGTGCCTGACAGGGGGCCTAATCCTTCTGCAGTTCAAGGAGAGTTGATCTAGGAGGGAGAGCTAAGATTAAAGCAGGCATTTAGGCAGGGTTGCACACTTGCTCCCTTTAGTGACTTTCATGTGGCACTAAAGTGTGTTTTTAGCTATTTTTAACCTAATAAATAAACAAATAATTAAGAAAAAAACAAAAAAAAAACAAACCAGAATAGGATCCCCTTATTTTTGAAGAAGCAGACCATGCAGGAGAATCTGCAGCATACTGTGGTGTCAATGGCAGAACGCATGGGCAGCAACAAGAAAGCTGTAAAGGCCAAGGGAGAAGCATCAGAAAAGCATCATGGTGCCACTGGTGCAGCTGCTGGAGAAACACCGAGACCTGGACTGCAATCTGGAGATTGTGACCCCCCCAGCAGGTAAGGAACCAGGAATAAGAAAAGAAAACACTTCACAGGAGTCCCATGCAGTATTACAGCCACCAAATGTCCCCTTTGAGGAAGGAAATAATGTGGGTTCTGTTGTGCGGGAGAATATGGGCTCTGCTGTGAGGGACAATGTCGGCTCGGTGGTGCCGGAGTACCCGGCTGATGAGAGTACTGATGTTGCCATAGAGGTTGATGGTAAGGAGGGTGTGGTACAATCTAATGTACAGGACTTCTCCCCCGTTAGTTTATTGGAGCAGTGGTGGACCCTCATAGCGTCAGCGTCAGAGGAGTGGCACTGATGTTGTTTCTTCTGGTAATGCCTGGAGTTGTGGGTCACCTTTCTCATTACACAGCAGTTATACCGGCCAGGCCTTTAAGAGGAGAAATGTTATCTGGTTCAGACAGTGAGGTGCAAAGGACAAGCAACCCTGCCGGAGGTTTGTCATCAGAGACCTCCTGGGTTGCCAGAAGGGCTCCCTGCTGCCCACCAACATCCTGGTAATGACAAACCTCCCAGGCCAGTGGGGCTACAATGCTAGTGTGTCGCCCAGGGATAGGGGGTACTCAGAGCCGGGCCAATGGGGTCGCTTCTAGAGGTATCACAGTGGCGTGACCGATCTGTGATCCCAGGCTCCACAGCAAAAGGGGAATATGTAAAGGGGGATTGTCTGTGACTCCACCCGTGGGTTGTGGTGATGAGATGGTGGCACCGCCGCTGCCTCTGGGGACCGTGCCCGGGACTGATGGTGTGGGGCAGCAAGGTGGGATCCCCTCCACGGGTAGTGGAGTTGTAGTCCCGGGGCCCAATTGGGAGTTGTGGTGGTGGCAGGGATTGCAGGGAGCAGGAAACTCACAGTTCGGTTGTCTTGGTGTTGGATGAAGCTAGGCTGATGTGTGTGGTCATGACCACAGAGTCCTTTGTAAACCAACTTGCCGGTGACCGGGAGCCTTTTGGAGGGGTGTGCTGGTCCCACACACGGTGCAATGAGCAGGAGCCCTCTTTTGTTGCACTGCACCTTGTAGTCTGCTTAGCTCCTCTGGTTGAAACGGGGGAAGTCCACTTCTCTGCACTATTCCGGGTTCCCGATGCCGGCGGGCTACTACCCTGCCCCGGTCCACTTTGGGTCCCCTCCTAGTGCCTGACCTGTTCCCGCAGTCCAGGGGCTCCAACCCCTGACAGCTCTGCAACTTTCTCTGCAGCCCAGGAGACACACTCCTGATTGCTCTGCTGCTCTCCTCCGACTGACTGAACTCCTCCCCTGCTGCTCTTTTCAGCACCTAACTGGGGGGAGGGGCGGCTGCTCATATGCACCATGTGGGTGTATGTGTGTAATCCCAAGGAGGAAGCGATTCCTGTACCCTTGGTGGGGGGTAAAGTCATCTGTGACTACCTGGTTTTGCCAGGGCGTCACACTAGGTCCAAGCCTATGTCTGACCTGGATTGGTTCTGGACAAACTTCTCCAAGTTCCGGGACATGGACCACTGAAACAAGTTCAGCTTTATCCCCATTTCTGAGCCCAATCAAGTGAATGTGACCATCACCTTCTGGAATAAAGTGATGCCCCCACAGGGCATCGTCATCTGGCTGCGGAGACAGTGTGACCTGGTGTCAGACCTCACTAAGGACGGGGCGCGGCCAGTGTCTGGACCGGGGGGTAGAAGGTCCTGGTTAAATCAAGTCAGGGCCAAAATATTACCCACCATCTGCTCAACTCCATTTTCATTGGTAGAAAAAAAGGCATCTTGTTTCTATGTGGGTCAGCTGAGGAAATTTTATGTGTGGTGATCCTGCTCCGTGGTGAAGTGCTCTCTGTGTGATGAGGTCGGGCCTGCGAGCGCAATGTGCAAAAACATCAGGTCTAATTTGTCGGGTCAGATTCGTCACTGTGACGCCCTGGGCAAGCCAGGGGTCACAGGTCATCGCACCTCCACACCCTACACCCCAGCTAGGCACATCTAAGCTACCAAAATCCTTGTTGCCTTCCTCCAGGGGCTGATGTTCACACCAGGGGGTGGGCCAGGCGGTTGGCTCCGCCCACCGAGGAGTTCACAGCCCTGGAGGCAGGAAGTACCAGGCAGTTTAGCCCAGGCAGGGCTTGAGTAAAGAGTGAAGTGAAAGAACAGTTAAGGAAGTGGAAGGAAGTAGTAGTGGAGCTAACGACAAAAGCTAAAGTGACAGTAGTAAAGCCTGAAGTGAGTCCGGCTGTGTGCCCGGACGGAGACAGCAAGGTCAGCAGACGGCGGTGACTGTCTGGAGGGGGACTGCTCGGAGGTTCCTGGAAGGACCGCGGACGGGTGGTGACCCGGCGGTCTGGAGCAGTGGACAAAGAACAGTCAGCACCAGGGCAGGGGCCTCTCGGACCCCGGCAAGGCTAGGAGTCGCCATAATTTGCCAAATCCGTCAGTGAAGGGGACGTCTGTCTCCAAACAACCAAGTCCCGATTGAAGGCAACAGTCCAACCATTAAGGAGGAACACCGCCACCGCCAGGGCACCAGTTCCTCAGGGCCAGCGTCTGCGGGCAAAGTAGGGCTCCTCTGGCCCAGATTGAAGTCAGGGAGCGGGTTACCGGTGGGAACCCATCGCAACCATCATCAACATAGGTGCAGGACAGAGGGACCGTCACCGTCACCTACTGGGGAAAGCAAGTGCAGCCGTCCGTGGGAACCGTCTTTCCAGCCGTGTGTTTTACCGAGAACTGTGTCATCGTCTCAGGCTGAGTGACTACCACAGTGCCGCAAGGCACAGCGCTGCCCCCGTGTCCCTGCGCCCACCAGGCCCTGCATCTCCCACCTCATCACTGGGCCCCGGGATCACCAACCCCTACCCACGGAGGGGCAACACAACAACTGGCTGCTCCACATCATCACTCCCGGGATCCCCACACAGAGCAGCGGTGGTGTCAACAAATCACCACAACCGTGGGTGGCGTCACGAACAATAAACTATCCCAAATCCCAATCCCCTTTCACTCACGGGCGAGGAGCGCCGCTCGAGACCCCCGGGATCCGGCCCACCGTTCGAGCCACCACTGAGCAGCCGGACCCGAGCAGAGGGGTGAGCGCAGTGCTGACACCCTCCTCCCCGCCCGCGACATCACCACCACATGGATTGTCCTGATGCCTGGCACAATATCTGTAAGGACTGCCCTGATGTTGACCTGGAGGAGAAGACATTGCTGTCAAGGTTGGTACTTACATGGCCAGACCCTCAGAGTGACATTAGTGTTTCTGTGTGGAGCAGCCAAGAATAAAACTACTATATAATACTGCCCCATATGTACAAGAATATAACTACTATAATACTGCCCCTATGTACAAGAATATAACTAGAATAGTACTGCTCCTATGTACAAGAATATAACTACTATAATACTGCCCCTATGTACAAGAATATAACTACTATAATGCTGCCCCCTATGTACAAGAATATAACTACTATAATAATGCTACTACATACAAGAATATAACTACTATAATACTGCCCCTATGTACAAGAATATAACTACAATACTGCCCCTATGTATAAGAATATAACTATGATAATACTGCCCCTATGTACAAGAATATAACTACTATAATACTGCCCCTATGTACAAGAATATAACTACTATAATACTGCCCTTATGTACAAGAATATAACTACTATAATACTGCTCCTATATACAAGAATATAACTACTATAATACTGCCCCCTATGTACAAGAATATAACTACTATAATACTGCCCCTATATACAAGAATATAACTACTATAATACTGCCCCTATGTATAAGAATATAACTATGATAATACTGCCCCTATATACAAGAATATAACTACTATAATACTGCCCCTATATACAAGAATATAACTACTATAATACTGCACCTATGTATAAGAATATAGCTATGATAATACTGCCCCTATATACACAAATACAACTACTATAATACTGTCCCCTATGTACAAGAATATAACTACTATAATACTGCCCCCTATGTACAAGAATATAACTACTATAATACTGCCCCTATGTACAAGAATATAACTACTATAGTACTGCCCCTATGTACAAGAATATAACTACTATAATACTGCCCCTATGTACAAGAATATAACTACTATAATACTGCCCCTATGTACAAGAATATAACTACTATAATGCTGCCCCCTATGTACAAGAATATAACTACTATAATAATGCTCCTATATACAAGAATATAATTACTATAATACTGCCCCTATGTACAAGAATATAACTACTATAATACTGCCCCTATGTATAAGAATATAACTATGATAATACTGCCCCTATGTACACGAATATAATTACTATAATACTGCCCCCTATGTACAAGAATATAACTACTATAATACTGCCTCCTATGTACAAGAATATAACTACTATAATGCTGCCCCCTATGTACAAGAATATAACTACTATAATAATGCTCCTATATACAAGAATATAATTAATATAATACTGCCCCTATGTACACGAATATAACTACTATAATACTGCCCCCTATGTACAAGAATATAACTACTATAATACTGCCCCTATATACAAGAATATAACTACTATAATACTGCCCCTATGTATAAGAATATAACTATGATAATACTGCCCCTATGTACAAGAATATAACTACTATAATACTGCCCCTATGTACAAGAATATAACTACTATAATACTGCTCCTATGTACAAGAATATAACTACTATAATACTGCCCCCTATGTACAAGAATATAACTACTATAATACTGCCCCTATGTACAAGAATATAACTACTATAATACTGCCCCTATGTACAAGAATATAACTACTATAATACTGCTCCTATAAACAAGAATATAACTACTATAATACTGACCCTATGTACAAGAATATAACTACTATAATACTGCACCTATGTACAAGAATATAACTACTATAATACTGCTCCTATAAACAAGAATATAACTACTATAATACTGCCCCTATGTACAAGAATATAACTACTATAATACTGCTCCTATAAACAAGAATATAACTACTATAATACTGACCCTATGTACAAGAATATAACTACTATAATACTGCTCCTATGTACAAGAATATATCTACTATAATACTGCCCTATGTACAAGAATATAACTACTATAATACTGCGCCTATGTACAAGAATATAACTACTATAATACTGCTCCTATGTACAAGAATATAACTATGATAATACTGCTCTCTGTGTAGAATACTACATTTTATTCAGTGATAAATGTGCAGTCATTAATCGCATACTATGGAAGGTGTCTCTTGTACATTCATCCTGCACCCTGTTTTGCTCTTATTGTGGGGGTCCCTGCCCCTGATAGATTCAGTAGCAGTTCTGTCTGTGTAAACAAGCACACTTGTGGTATACTCATATACTTTACAAGGATTCATAGGGCAGGTCAGCGAGGAATATGAGGCTCCTGCGTCCTCACATGGCTGGTTCATGGTGATTATCTTTGCATTACTCTAGTGCTTGTGGCAGCTGAATAAACCCAACTGGAAAAGGACCATAAAGTGGCAGAAGGAGACTGGAGTCAGACCACAATATAATGCTTTGCAGAGCTCTAGACATGTTTCACGACCCTCGGGAAAATTATGTGCATTACACCCAAGTTGTCTTATTATTAAAGAGTGGTGACAACCAAGGTAGGTCCGGTGCTGGAAATTTGTTTAAAATAGTTGTCGCCTGTTTCGGATTTTTTAGACCTTCGAGACATAATACGTCCTGCTGCTTTTCTGCTAGGGCAAAACTGAAAGGGTGCAGATGAATGACCAATCATATATTAAACGGATGGGGGGTCCTAAGTAATTTACCCCTCCCTACGAAGAACCCAAGCAGGAATATGCTGAAAGCATGGATTGTCAGGAAGAGTGTGTCAGAAGGAGATTTTTGCAGCCATCGCCAGCTGTCAATGACACCTCACCAGACTATAGGTAAGCTATAGCTGGCATTGATGAAATAGTACAGCCGGCATATATAGGAGGGAAGAAAACATGAGTGGCTCCCCCACATCATGTGAAAGCTCCCTTACTGGTGATTGTTGTGCATTATTACTGTGAGCAGTTGTGGTGTTAACCTTTATTGTCTTTTTGTTGCTGCCTTCCTGCTCTTGCTTTTCTTCTTACTATCTTACTGTTTATTTCTTTGAGTTTGAGGTGTGTCTGAGTTTTGGTTTTCTCTGTCTTTCTTAAACTGTGTTTCCATCACACTCCTGCCCTCTTCGTTCATTAGGGATGGGGGGAATAACATATTAGATCTGGTCAGGAGAATAGTAAGGCATGAGACTCCGGAGTCTCCACCTTCAGGAGTAATATGATAGTCAGAGATAGCCTAGGATCCCCCAGCGTGAAGGACAGTATAGGAGCCGCTTGTCCCTTGTTATACTACAGTCCCATCGTGACAGAGTGCTTTAACAATGGTGACATCAGTAAGGGAGGAAGTAGCTAACTTCTCCTTCTTCTGGATTTCCATATCAATTAATATAACTGTCACCTTTAGAGATAACTATAACATACTTGCCAACTCTACTCTCCTAGGACATCAGGAAAAAAAGAAGACACCTACATTTTTTAGTAATCCCAGAGAAATCAGCGTCATTAAGTAATGCCGCAGCATCCAACACACATAGGCGCGCAAAGGAGGCATGTGTTAGGTCCGGATGATGGTGGATCCTCTGGGCCGTGTACCGGACTCCCCCAGTGAGGTAACCTGGAGCTAACCCCTATACAGGGACTGTCCAGTCACCCCACCAGAGGGCCTAGGTACACGGTAGCCGGAGTACTAGTGGGACCGGGATAGCGTCCCTCAGGGAACGGGTAGAACGGAGTCTTTGGAGCCACAGAGTTCTTGGAGACAATTACGGGAGTCCGGTACAGGTGCCAGTTAGGAAGCTCAGGCGGGATCCGGGTTAGCTGGATGTGACGGGGAGGCAGCCGGGTGAAGCCGGGGATCACAGACGGGCACAGGTGTGGCGCCCTGGACAAGCCAGGACGTCACAGGTACTGCAACAGCACACCCCACACCCCGGTTAGGCACATCAGCCGCACACACAAATCCTTGTTGCCTCCCTCCAGGGGCTGATGTCCACACCAGGTGGGGTGGAGCCAGGCGGTTGGCCCCACCCACTGAGGAGTTCACAGTCCTGGAGGCGGGAAAGGAAGGGAGTTGAGTTGAGTGAGGGAGAGTGAAGTGGAGTTTAGGGAAGTGGTAGGAGAGGAGAAGACTGACCGTGTCCGGGAACGTGGCCCGGGCACATACAGCAGGGTTGGCAGACGGTGGTGGCCGTCTGCAGGAGTGGCCTATCGACGCGGAACCGTAGGGCCGGGGCTGGGCGGTGGCCCACCGGTACCGAACCGGGGAGCAAAGAGAAGCCAGCACAAACCGGCAGGGCCTGCGGACCCCGACCAGGCTGGGAGTCGCCGGTAAACTGGTTAAATCCGTTAGCGACGGGAACCTCCGGGGTTTCCTAGCGACCAAGACCCGATTGAAGGCAACCGTCCAAACCGAACAGGGAGATACAGCTACCGCCAGAGCTAGAGCTCCCAAGGCCAGAGCCTGCTGGCAAAAGGGGCTCCCCGGCATCTATCCAAGCTGGGGAGTGGGTTACCGGTGGGAAGCCATCGGGACCGAAGACACACACCAGGTGCAGGGAAAGGCAGCCACCACTAACCATCCGGGAGTGATCACAGCAGCCGGCTGCGGGACCCGTCCATCCAGCCGTTTGTTTTACCGGAGACTCTGTATCTGTTCTTGGCTGAGTGAGTACCACCGTGCCCTCTGGCACCGCGCTGCCCCCGCGACCCTGCACCTCACCTACCCTGCATTCCTCCCTTCACCTTACCGGGCCCCGGGACCACCAACCCCTACCAACGGAGGGGAAAACATCCCAGCTGCTCCCTAACAATGCTCCCGGGATCCCTGTCACCAGCAGCAGTGGTGCCCCAACCTCACCACGACCCGTGGGTGGCGTCACGAACCAAATTCCCAGGCCAAGCCAACCCCTTTCACTCACGAGCGAGGAGCGCCGCTCGAGTCCCCGGATCCGGCCCACCGCTCGAGCCACCGAGCAGCAGCTGCAGCAGCAGCAGCTGGACCCGAGCCGCGAGCGCGGTCGAGCAGCGCACCCCCTGGCCCGCGACACAGGCAGACGTAACGGTGGTGGGATTCCCCGCTGACGGACACCGGAGGACCTCTTGGCAATCCCGGATTCAGGAGCCGGTTACGGAGGCAGGGCAGGCTCTATGGAAGAGACAATATTAACACAGGCAAGGCACATGGGGACCTGGACTCCTAGCTTGCAGAACTCGTAAAACAGGCGACGCCCTCCAGGCAGGAAGCTCCTAATATACCTGACCCTGACTGATGCAATATCCTGTTAGGGAGTGCTGGGCCTTTAAGAGGAGGTCAGTGACCGCGCACACGCCCTAATGCGCATGCGCGACGCCCGGGTGCCGGAGGCCAGAGCAGGGAGTGGTGCCGAGGAGGACGTGTGGCTGGAGGCAGGGGACCCGGGGACCGGAGCGGTGCGTGAGGAACGACGTCGGGACCCGGGGAGCGTGACAGCATATAGGCATGCAAACAGATAAAGAAGATGGGGCTACGTCAGGAGACTTTTCTATCAGTGACCTTCAGGAATAGATTGTTGGAAAGTATGAAAATGAGGTTCATTAAGATCCCACCTTTTAACATCTAGAAAACATCTAGAAAAGAAGGGGTTATCGTCCTATAATGTGTTAATTCTCCACTTTTCATGCAGTCACTTTTCCCCTCTAAACTGTAGGGTAAAACATCCGTCAATCCAGAGCGTTGGCCTCTCCGTACATATTTTACAGGTCCTGTGGGGGAAACATTCTTTCTTTAGTTCTGAAGTTAAGTTTCACGTAAAGGGGGTAACATAATATACTTAGAAGAGGCCGAGCAGATTGAGTTACCCCCCCCCCCCCCATGTGTGACAGAACTTTTCCCTATAGACGGCAATTTATGCGGAGCTGCACTCTTTTTTTTTTTTTCCTTCCCCTTCAAGACATGTCTGCGTTATAATCCCTCGATATTAGACCCACAGACAAGTCTAATTTTTCTCGAAGTGATGAAATGTGATATCAATAATATATACGTGTCAGGGGCTGTTCATAACTTTTTACCATGGTGACCTCATGTTAGTTGGTGGTGAGCAGAATTTGTAGTACTGCGGAACATATTTGTGCCAACTCACGTGAGAAAGGCTACTTTCACACTTGCGTTGAACGGTATCCGTTGCATTGCGTTGTGTAACGGATGCAACGGATGTGTTGCATATAGTGACACAACGGATGCAACGGATGCTGCAAAACAACGCAATTCGTTTTGATTTTTTTTTTTTTTTTTTCCCGGTTTTACCAGCGGCAGACTATAGTGAACGATCAGCTGATCGTTCCCTGCAGCCGGCCGCTGGGTGATCAGCTGATTGCTCCCAGTAGCCGGCCGCCGGGTGATCAGCTGATCGCTCCCGGCTGCCGGGTGATCAGCTGATCGCTCCCTGCAGCCGGCTGCCGGGTGATCAGCTGATCGCTCCCGGCCGCCGGGTGATCAGCTGATCGCTCCCTGCAGCCGGCTGCCGGGTGATCAGCTGATCGCTCCCGGCCGCCGGGTGATCAGCTGATCGCTGTCACTTGCCGGCGCCCGGGCATGCCGGCGGGCGGGCGCTCAGCTGAGCGCTGTGACTTGCCGGCGGCCGGGCATGCTGGTGGCCGGTCATTCAGCTGAGCGCTGTCGCTTGCCGACGGCCGGGCGCTCAGCTGAACGTTCGGCCACCGCGAGCCAAAATAAAGTTTGATTTAAAAAAAAAAAAAAAAAAAAAAAAAAAAAGAGCATGCGCAGTGAAATCCAGAGGATTCCGCTGCTCAAAATAACGTTACATGCTGCGTTCCTCCCGCTGGGCGGAAGCAACGGAGCGTCGCCCAGCGGAAGCAACGCAGCTCCTTTTGGTACAATCCGTCAACCATACAAGTCTATGGGAAACAGCGGAATCCGTTAACGGATTCCGCTGTTTCCCAAAAGGGCGGATTGTAACGGAAGGAAAATAACGCAAGTGTGAAAGTACCCTTAGTTGTATTTTTCATTTGTATTTCTGAATTCTGGAGCTTTTGACCATCTCTTATTCCTCCAGGAAATGCATGAGTAAATTGGCAATTTGTCATTACTATTAGAGATGTGCAAACCTTTACCGAGCCTTTTGGTGTTCGCCGAACAGTTTGGCAAACAAACCAAGCCCATTGAATTTAATAGGAGACCAAACTTATGTGTTGTAAAATGTTGTAGGGGGGCTGTAAAAGAAAAAAAATAAAACAGGACATACTTACCAAGCCTCCGGTGCTGCTGTAACTGCTCCCGCGGCTGTACTTCTGCTTCCGCTGGTTATCCTTCATCCATATTCACTTATTTCCCCACCCACCGGTGTCTCTGATTGGCTGCAGTCAGAGCCCACCCCCAGACAGCATCTGTAATTGGTTGAAATCACAGACTTTGTCAGCGGGTCTATCATGGTATAAAAGAAATAAATAAAAATGGCATTAGATCCCACCATCTATTGATACCAGCACAGATAAATCCCACGGCTACAAGTTGCAGTCCCCAACTGTGCGCTTATCTTGGCTGTGTATCAAAATGAGAGCAACTGTATGCGGCTTTTTTTAAAATTATTTAAATAAATAACTTAAAAAAATTGCTTGCGGTCCCCCCCAATTTTGATACCCAGCCAATATAAAGCCTGACAGCTAGGGGCTGCTATTCTCAGGCTGGGGAGACCCATGATTATTGGGTCCCCGAGCCTAAAAATAGCAGCCTGCAGCCACCCAGGATTGCAGCATCCATTAGATGCGACAGTCCCGAAACTTTACTCAGCTCATCCCAATTGCCCTGATGTGGTGACAATCAGGGTAATAAAGGGTTAATGGCAGCATACAGATGCCACTAAGCCCTAGATTAGTAATGGGGAGGGTCCCTATTACTAATCTGTAATTGAAAAGAAATAAACACAAAAATCAAAAAAAATCCTGACAGTCTGATACTATCATGCCTCATGCCTACCAACAAGGGGAATGATAACAGCAGTTGTCAAGTGCAGGAAGTCTGTCAGCACAAAATGACTGTTCAAGCCAAGCACTGGCACTTGCTGCACATTTAACAGTTTCGTGCTCCTTCAAACATACTTGTTCATCTGCATCCACCTCCCTGTAATGTCAGAGCTGTCAATAAAGGAAGATGGGGCAAAGGTAGATGAAAAACAAGTAGGTGGAAAAGTGCAATGACCTGCTCAGCCACGCCAAGAGTGCTTAGTTTGAACAGTCATTTTGTGGTTCCTTTTCTTCCAGACTTTCTTTAATGTATACCTATCCAAAAGGAATAACAAAAGGAAAAGCCCAAAGTAGAAGACTAGGAAAAAATATACCGAAATTGTGTATCCCACGGGGAATGTTTTACTAATGTTTTACTAAAACAGACAATTTAGTAGAGCTCTCCGGTCCTTAATTTTTTCACTTTCCTTATTTTTTTCCGCCCCCAAATGCAGAAGTATGTCTTTTTAGGAACCAAAAACTCAATTCAGCAGATTTATTAAAACAGGCCTACAAAACTGTTTTTGTTGCCCAACCTTTTACAGTACAGCTTTCATTTTTGAAGAAATGTTGGCGTCGGTTCCTTTGGGCGTTTCGCCCGGTATTTGCACTGAATATATGATCGGTTTATTATACTAAGTAGATGGGTGCGTGTTGTTTTTGGGAACATAGATGGAAAATGTGTTGATGAGTGATTGGCGTGGATGGATGGGGCATGACCATCTGGCACCAGTCAGTATTTTTGGGTGAAATTACCAAAGTGTGTGCAGAAGTTGTTTGACAGGAACCTTGTGTGTGTCTGGAAGGGACACAACACTCCTAGAGTGACCGATCGAATACAGCGCTGTGTTTCCCGCCACCCAAGCTCAGTTATGGAAGACTCGACAGCAGGTAGAAACTAGATATTCCAAAACAGCCTGCGACGTCTAGCCAAGAGATAGGCATATGCAAAGTATGTCCCGTAGCCGGCATAGAGTGTGAGTGAGGGAAAGGCTCTAGAGGTGAAGTTCCCTGCTGCTCTAAAGTGCGTAGACGACTAAGAAAGAGGTCATAGCATGAAGGAAGAGTCCAATTATGAATAGGATGTAGCTAAAAGTGTGAAGGCCTCTGATACTACAATTAGGCATGAGGAACCGGACCTGGATAGGCCCACAACACCCACAAAGAGCAACCTGTGGATGGAACAAATCCATTCAGAAAAAATCTACGATAGAAACAAAAAGAGTGTTTACACTGCTGTAAAAAATAAGTAAAGAGTAATAGTACAAATAAATAACACAGGGTACTTAGTACACACTGTGTTTGATTTACAAAAAAGCGTAAAGCCATCCCAATGTGACAAGGTGAACCCAAATCGGGATGGTCCTAACTAGAGATGAGCGGACCAGATGAAGTTCGGGTTCTGCAGGTTCAGTCGGACTTTAGATAAAGTTCTGTTTGGAACGTATCGGAAGTCACTGATTGGGCAGTTCGGATCTCTGTCCACATACAGCCAACCATAAACAGATCACGTCCGGCGGAGGCAGGGCAGAGTTTTCCATTTCCCTAATGCGAGCCTTCAAACACTGCAAGTGGCTCGCACTGGACCGAGAACCTAGCGTAGGCAGGGAAGAACCAGCACCAACTGCAATTTTTACTCTTTTTTTTTTACAGTAGGGTATAGGTTTATTTGGTTTCTATTTCAGGTTTTGTCTGTGAAATGGCCACAGTGTAAACATGCTCTTATTTACAGTGGGGAAAATAAGTATTTGATCCTCTCCCGATTTTGCATCTTTTCCCACCTACAAAGAATGTAAGAATCGAAGAATGATTTTTATCGTAGGTAACTTCAACTGTGACAGACAAAATAAAAAAGTCCAGAAAATCACATTGAATGATTTTTAAAATATTTAATTTGCATTTTATTGCATGAAATAAGTATTTTATCACCTACCAATCAGCAAGAATTCTGGCTCTCACAGATCTGTTATTTTTTCTTTAAGAAGCTCCTACTCTGCACTCATTGCTTGTATTAATTGCACCTGTTTGAACTTGTTACCTGTATAAAATACACCTGTCCACACACTCAATCACACTCCAACCTCTCCACCATGGCCAAGACTAAGGAGCTGTTTAAGGACACCAGGGACAAAATTGTACACCTGCACAAGAGTGGGATAAGCTATAGGACAATAGGCAAGCAGCTTGGTGAGAAGGCAACTGTTGGCACAATTATTAGAAAATGGAAGTAACACAAGAATGTCAATCTTACTCGAACTGGAGCTCCATGCAAGATCTCACATCCTGGGGGAATAAGTCCAGAACAACATGGGAGGACCTGGTCAATGAACTGTACCGAGCTGGGACCACAGTTTCAAAGATTACCATTAGTGACACACTATTCATTCATGGATTAAAATCCTCCAGGGCACACAAATGCCCCCTGGCCTGCTCACACCAGCACATGTCCAGACCCGTTTGAAGTTTGCCAATGTCTTCTGGATGATCAAGTGGAGACATGGGAGAAGGTCATGTGGTCGGATGAGACCAAAATCGAACTTTTTGGTATCAACTCCCCTCGCAGTGTTTGGATTAAGAAGAACGAGTACAACCCCAAGAAAAACGTCCCAACATTGAAGCATGGGGGTGCAAATATCATACTTTGGGGGTGCTTTTCTGCAAAGTGGACAGGACGACTGTATCGTATAGAAGGGAGGGTGGATGAGGTCATGTATCGCAAGATTTTGGCCAACAACCTCCTTCACTCAGTAAGAGCATTGAAGATGGGTCGTGGCTGGGTCTTCCAGCATGACAATGACCTGAAATACACAGCCAAGGCAACTAAGGAGCAGCTCCGTAAGAAGCATTTCAAGGTCCTGGAGTGGCCTCTCTTGTCTCCAAACCTGAACCCAATAAAAAATCTTTGGATGAGCTGAAACTCAATGTTGCCCAGTGACAGCCCCAAAACCTGAAAGAGCTGGAGAAGATATGTATGGAGGAGTGACCGGAAAGAT
This sequence comes from Anomaloglossus baeobatrachus, assembly GCF_048569485.1. Lineage (NCBI taxonomy): Eukaryota > Metazoa > Chordata > Amphibia > Anura > Aromobatidae > Anomaloglossus > Anomaloglossus baeobatrachus. Next base: position 773,636,192 of record NC_134354.1, on the reverse strand, counting down.
CTGGAGAAGATCTGTATGGAGGACTGACCTGAAAGATCTGGAGAAGATCTGTATGGAGGAGTGACCTGAAAGATCTGGTGAAGATCTGTATAGAGGAGTCGACATGAAAGATCTGGAGAAGATCTGTATGGAGGAGTGACCTGTTAGATCAGGAGAAGATCTGTATGGAGGAGTGACCTGAAAGATCTGGAGAAGATCTGTATGGAGGAGTGACTTGAAATATCTGGAGAAGATCTGTGTGGAGGAATGACCTGAAAGATCTGGAGACGATCTGTATGGAGGAGTGACCTGAACGATCTGGAGAAGATCTGTATGGAGGAGGGACCTGAAAGATCTGGAGAAGATCTGTATGGAGGAGTGACCTGAAAGATGTGGAGAAGATCTGTATGGAGGAGTAACCTGAAAGATCTGGTGAAGATCTGTATGGAGGAGTGATCTGACAGATCTGGAGAAGATATGTATGGAGGAGTGACCTGAAAGATGTGGAGAAGATCTGTATGGAGGAGTGACCTGAAAGATCTGGAGGAGATCTTTATGGAGGAGTGACCTGAAAGATCTGGAGAACATATGTATGGAGGAGTGAGCTGAAAGATATGGAGATCTGTATGGAGAGGTGACCTGAAAGATATGGAGAAGATCTGTATAGAGGAGTGACCTGAAAGATCTGGAGAAGATCCGTATAGAGGAGTGACCTGAAAGATGTGGAGAAGATCTGTATGGAGGACTAACCTGAAAGCTCTGGAAAAGATCTGTATGGAGGAGTGACCTGAAAGCTCTGGAAAAGATCTGTATGGAGGAGTGACCTGAAAGATCTGATGAAGATCCATATGGAGGAGTGATCTGACAGATCTGGAGAAGATATGTATGGAGGAGTGACCTGAAAGATGTGGAGAAGATCTGTATGGAGGAGTGACCTGAAAGATCTGGAGGAGATCTGTATGGAGGAGTTGCCAAAATCTTTGCTGCGGTGTGTGCAAACATGGTCAAAAACTACAGGAAATGTCTAACCTCTATCTGAAAACAAAGGCTTCTACCAAATATTAAGTTCTGTTTTTCTATTGTATCAAATACTTATTTCATGCAATTGTGCCGCCCTCATGGAAGCAGCCAAGCTGCTTGGATCCGGGTTCGCTGTGGCTCGAGGGTCTCCGGACCCGGGGATCGTGTGGCCACTCGAATAAAAGGCGGTATTTACAGGGGAGTTGATGTATAGTTCATGATACCACCCGTGGTGTACGGTAAATTGGGGAGTACCGCCGCTGCCACTGGAAGTACCCGGGTTGATGGAGTGGGGCAGCAAGGTGTTGTAACCCTCCACGGGTAGGGGGGATGCCCCAGGACTCGGTGAGGGGTGCCGTGGGGTACAGGGGTCACTTTCATACTCACTCAGTTCATAAGCAGACACTGACAACCGGGTAAACCAAATCTCTGGGTACCTCTGCCGCTGAGGGGAGCTCGTCCGGGTCCCGTCCCCAATGGTGCTGCCTGGTGATCCTTGACCTGCCTCCTGGCACTTAGTTTGACTTTAACTTGATGACCCGGTAGCTTGGAACTAGCCGGGCCCTGCTCCCTACTATGGCTAAGTATGGGAGCTTGCTCTTAGGGCTCACGCTTGGGATTTTCTGGACCGTTTTGGGTTGGAAAGTCCTATCCCCCTCGTTGCGCTAATGCCCCGATTCTGGAGTGGGTAGGAACAGATTGTGACGCCCTGGGCAAGCCAGGGGTCACAGGTCATTACACCACCACACCCTACACCCCAGTTAGGAACACCAAAGCTACCAAAATCCTTGTTGCCTTCCTCCAGGAGCTGGTGTTCACACCAGGGGGTGGGCCAGGCGGTTGGCTCCGCCCACCGAGAAGTTCACAGCTCTGGAGGCGGGAAGAACCAGGCAGTCAGCTCAGGGAAGAGCTTGAGATCAGCTAGGGAAGTGGAGGAGTAAACAGTGAAGTGAAAGTAGACGGAAGTGAAGTGGTAGAGGAGCTTAGGAGAGAAGCTGAAGTAAAGTAAAAAGTGACAGTTGGTAAAGCCTGAAGTTGGTCCGGGTGTGTGCCCCGGGCTGAGAGAGAGCAAGGTCAGCAGACGGCGGTGATTGTCCGCAGGGGTGACTGCTCGGAGGTTGCTGGAAGGACCGCGGACGGGTGGTGACCCGGTGGTCTGGAGCAGTATACAAAGAACAGTCAGCACCAGGGCAGGGGCCTTTCGGATCCCGGCAAGGCTAGGAGTCGCCATAATTTGCCAAATCCGTCAGTGAAGGGGACGACTGTCTCCCAACAGCTAAGTCCCGATTGAAGGCAACAATCCAACCGTAACGGAGAGACACCGCCACCGCCAGGGCACCAGTTTCTCAGGGCCAGCGCCTGCGGGCAAAGTAGGGCTCCTCCGGCCCATTTCCAAGCCGGGGAGCGGGTTACCGGTGGGAACCCATCGCAACCATCATCATCTTAGGTGCAGGAAAAGGGACCGTCAACTACTGGGGAAAAGCAAGTGCAGCCGTCCGTGGGAACCGTCTTTCCAGCCGTGTGTTTTACCGAGAACTGTGTCATCGTCTCAAGCTGAGTGAGTACCACAGTGCCGCAAGGCACCGCGCTGCCCCCCGCATCCCTGCGCCCACCAAGCCCTGCATCTCCCACCTCATCACTGGGCCCCGGGATCACCAACCCCTACCCACGGAGGGGCCACACAACAACTTGCTGCTCCACACCATCACTCCCGGGATCCCCATACAGAGCAGCGGTGGTGTCAACAAATCACCACAACCGTGGGTGGCGTCACGGACAATAAACAATCCCCACACCCAAATACCCCTTTCCACTCACGGGCGAGGAGCGCCGCTCGAGACCCCCGGGATCCGGCCCACCGCTCGAGCCACCACAGAGCAGCAGCAGCCGGACCCGAGCAGTGGGGTGAGCGCAGTGCTGACACCCTCCTCCCCGCCCGCGACAACTTGGCGTCACGAACAGGATCTTACCGCTCTGCCGTTGGGTAGAGGTGCGCCTTGTGACCGCCAGAGGTATCCGGCTGAAAAATTTCAGAAGTCACCATCTTTGGCGCGCAAAGTTCCCGCTCGAGCGTCTTCTCGAGTAGCAGAGGCGCGAAGGCCAAAACCCCGCCCCGATAGAGGAGGGGCCGGAAAGAAGCTAAGGGGGACGCGATGGCGGCTGGCTGCATGTGAACGCAGCTATAAAAGCAGGGACGCCAGGACTCTGCAGTCACCCTGTTCCTGGAAAGTACGACTGCCGAGATATCCGCTCCAGCTGATAACAGCGAGACCCCCGCGCCCGGCACGGCGACGTGGTTGAGGGACCGGACCGTCCCGCTGAGTAATCGTCTGCAGGCCCACATACAACTCCTCTTGGAGGAGTGGGAGACCGACATGGCGGACGTGGTAGCTGCTATGTGGAGACGCGAGGTGGAAGAGGATTTGGAGGAGCGGGTAAGAGACCCACGCCCCTGTATTCCTGAGAGATCGGCCATTGGAGCTGAGGGGCCCGGCCGGCTTCCGCTCACCTTGCCTCTCTCCCCGCTACCCGTGATAGCTGCTGCCGCTCCGCCATTAGGCCCGCTACCTGCCCAACCGGTAGCGATACCCTGCCCAGCCGCTCCGGCGGACCAGCCGGCTGCAGACGTCCGGGACGTCCCTGAGGTACACCAGGGGGAATCGCTAGGACTGCGGCCCCTTAACAGCATGGTGCCAGAAGTCCCGGCAGTGACTGTGCCAGACCCTGAGCCTGGAACCGTGGCCTGGATGAAGGCCCGGGTGATGCAATTCCACCAGCGTCAGCAGGATCAGATCTTCCGGATGATGGAGCAGTGGACCAACGAGGTGGAGGAGCTGATTACAACTGCCCCGATGTACGGAGGGGAAATGGATGTAGCAGAGTCGACTGGTGACCCACGTCCCTATGTCCTACCTGGACCGGCCGCTGCGGCTGAGGGGCCCGGCCTAGTCTCGGCCTATGCATCACCCTTGCCGTTACTTATGGGCCGCCTCAGTGTAAGCTCGCCTAATCTGGTGCTCCGTGCTACCGCAGAAGGGTCTGAAGTGCTGGGTGTTGGAGGCCGGGAGGCTGCAGCAGCTGGCGGTAACCCGCCTGACGCAGGGATGAAAAATGATGACTCCGGCCCCAGCCCCGGGTCCGCTGCTGAGTTTGAAGAGGCAAGTGAGCGTTCCCGCTATGTAGGAGCCCCAGCGGTTTTCCATACCCCGGGTACCGGTGGAAATGGGTACCGGGTACCCCTGTCACAGCAGGCATGTCAGTGCATGTTGGATATGCTGGTGGAAGGGGATGGAGCTGCTCTAGTTGAATATCCGGAGTAAGGGCAGCGGAGCACCGTTGTCCAGTCCCCGTTGGGACCACCCAAGTGTATGTTTGAAAGTTTGCAAAAATGATGATAAGTAAAATGATCAACTGATGGAGTCACCTGATTTACCGTGATTGAGAGAACCGGCCGTTGCCGGCACCGTTGTCCCCGTGGGGACCGTTTGAAAAGTTGTATAAGGGACTCCTTATGGACAAGCCCGTGAACTTACAGGGCAACCACAAACGTTAGTGGATGTAAATAAGTTGTTTTACCGTTACCGTTTCCGCAATGCCGCCTCCGGAGAGGCAGGTTGGAGGGAGGGCCCGCAGCGGAGCCGGCTGGGGCCCAGCCACCACAGGAACCGGTGGCTACCCTCTGGAGGGGAAGGACAGATCCCGCTCGGGTACCGTGTGCTGGACTGTGGGTCAAGGGGTGCTGCCTGGGTTTTAGGGGCAGCATCAGGGCCAGGTTACTTGGGTGGGAGAGAGCGGAAACCGTAACCGTAAACCGTTTGAAACGTTTAAGAAATGTGCCTCCCATTATGGGAAGAATTATTAAAAATGTAAATATGTTACCGTTTACTTTTATGCCTTTTCAGAAAAATAAAACCGGTGTTGGACGGGCAGCCTGCGGACGGTCTGCATTTTGCTAAGGGGGAATGTGACGCCCTGGGCAAGCCAGGGGTCACAGGTCATTACACCACCACACCCTACACCCCAGTTAGGAACACCAAAGCTACCAAAATCCTTGTTGCCTTCCTCCAGAGGCTGATGTTCACACCAGGGGGTGGGCCAGGCGGTTGGCTCCGCCCACCGAGGAGTTCACAGCTCTGGAGGCGGGAAGAACCAGGCAGTCCAGCTAGGGACGGAAAGGAGTAAACAAATAGTCAAGTTTAGTTTGGGGAGAGCTTGAGTAAACAGTGAAGTGGAAGTTGAGTTCAGGAAGGGAAAGTGGAAGGAAGCAAAGTGAAGTGGTAAAGGAGGAGTAAGAGAAGCTGAAGGAAGGCGAAAGGTGACAGCAAGAAAGCCTGAAGTGAGTCCAGCTGTGTGCAGGACAGGGTCAGCAAGGTCAGCAGACGACGGTGACTGTCTGGAGGGGTGACTGTTCGGGAGTTCCTGGAAGGACCGCGGACGGGTGGTGACCCGGCGGTCTGGAGCAGCGTGCAAAGGACAGTCAGCTCCAGGGCAGGGGCCTCTCGGACCCCGGCAAGGCTAGGAATCGCCATAATTTGCCGAATCCGTCAGTGAAGGGGACGTAGATCCCCCAACAACCAAGTCCCGATTGAAGGCAACAGCTCAACCATTACAGTAGAGACACCGCCACCGCCAGGGCACCAGTTTCTAAGGGCCAGCGCCTGCGGGCAAAGAGTAGAGCTCCTCCGGTCCAGCTTGAAGCCGGGGAGCGGGTTACTGGTGGGGACCCATCGAAACTATCAAAGACATTAGGTGCAGGAAAAGGGACATCACCGTCACCTTCTGGGGACCGCAAGTGCAGCCGTCCGTGGGAACCGTCTTTCCAGCCGTATGGTTTACCGTAAAACTGTGTCAACGTTTTACGGTAAACCATACATACGGTAAACTGCATCTAACCCCATCACCGGGCCCCGGGATCACCAACCCCTACCCATGGAGGGGTAACACAACAACTCGCTGCCACACACCATCATTCCCGGGATTCCCATATAGAGCAGCGGTGGTGAAATCACCACAACCGTGGGTGGCGTCATGGACAATAGACAATATCCCAACACCCAACCCCCCTTTCACTCACGGGCGAGGAGCGCCGCTCGAGAACCCCCGGGATCCGGCCCACAGCTCGAGCCACCACTGAGCAGCAGCCGCCGGACCTGAGCAGAGGGGTGAGCGCAGTGCTGACACCCTCCTCCCCGCCCGCGACAAGATCATAAAGGCTCCGTTCTCCTCAGGTGAATTGTCGGGTTGCCTGAAGCGACTTCTCGACCTAGTGTCCGTGTACCCCGTCGTGCCTTTGGTCCCGGACCGGTGATAGTACTAGGCTGCTGGCTGTCCTCCTCGACAGGTCCGAGCACCTCGCCACAACCCCCTGCAACCTAGACAGTTCCTTCAGGAGTCACCACTCCAGACTTACTCTGAGCTCCTCTCAGCTTGAGGGCTACCTCCCAACCTTTCTCCTCCACACACTCTCCAGACTCCCTCTCCAGACTGACTACACTCCTCACCTCCCCTCCCTGACCCCCCAGGTGAGTGACTCTATTCAACTCAAGCCGTCCACTGGTGTGTTTGGTGGGTGTGGTGCAGGCTGCTCGGATCCGGACCTTCAGGAGTGGTGGCTTGAGGGTCTCTGGACCCCGAGGTCTCGCGGACACGCCGAATAAAATGGGGGACGTAGATGTACGGGCTAGGCCGTAATAGGTTTGTGACGCCACCCACGGTGTGTGGTGAGGTGGGACACCACTGCTGTTGATACGGGGCACCCGGGGGAGATGTTGTGCAGCAAGATGTTAACCCCTCCGTGGGCAGGGATAGTGGCCCCGGGACCCGATGGCTCTGGTGCAGGGGGAATGACGACCGCAGGGGGTGTTGGTGTACTCAGTAAAACACACAAGTCTCTGGTAAACCAAGGTGGTGATGGCCGGTGCCGTGGCCGGTTGCATTCGGGATCCCCCATCCGGCTGGTAGTCTCTATCCTTTTCCTGCACTGTTTAAGTAGAAAAAACTTCCCAGTATGAAACGTAGGAGTCTGCTCCCGGCTGGATGTGGCCTAAGGAGCCGTGCCCGCAGACGCTGGCCCATGGGATCTATGGGCCCTGGCGGTGACCTCTTATCCCTAATCGATGGGCTGTTGTCTTCTATGAAGGACTTTGGGTGGGACAGGACCTCTAGTCCTGGCCTCAGTCGGTTAATTAACCAGTTACACTTGTTTCTGGCTCCTGGCTTCAGGGTCCGAGTACCCCCCTTTGTGCTATGGTTTCCGGGTCGGTTCCCCATGTCGGTACCGGCGGCGGGCTACAACCCTGGCCCGGTCCACCTCGGTTCCACCGAGCCGTCTTCCCGTCTCCTGCTGACGGAGACCACCGTCTGCCTCCTAGCCAAGGCACCAGGGCTCCTACCCTGGTACCTGTCAGTTTGCTTCAGGCCTGACCTCCACTCCACACTCCTCTGTCCTTGAACTCTAAGACTCAACTAACTTACTTTCCCGCCCCCGGGCTGTCTGGACCCCTGGGTGGTGTGTCCCAACCGCCTGGTCACGCACACTGGTGTGTCTATCTGTCCCTAAGGTGGGTGACTAGGGTTTAAAAGTTGGCTGTGTGTTTCCTAGTGAGGGAAGGTGTTATGCAGGGCCTATTTGTGACTACTTGGTTTTGCAAGGGCGTCACACTCCCCCTTGGTTAAACACAGACCATCCGCGGGCTGTCCGACCATCACCGGTTTATTTTTACTGCAAGAAGATAAGAGAATAAAACATTTTACAAATATAATAACATATTTATATTTCAAGAATATTTTGATTTCTTCCCTTACTGGAGGCAGGTTACTTAAACGTTGCATAACATAACCGGGACGGGACGGACCGGGTCCTTTCCACTTCACCCACCCAACACAACCTAGCCCTGGTGCCACCACTAAAACACAGGTTGACACCCCTTGCCCAAGTCCAGGCTAGGTCCGGGTGTTGCCCGAACGGGCCGGGTAAAAAGTTCCTTACCCGGCAGTCCTTTTTCAAGGGCCTCACGTCCAGGGGACCCCTGACCCGGAGGGTAGTCACCGGTTTCGTTGGTGACAGGGCCTCGGCCTACTCTACCGCAGGCCCGTCCTCCAATCAGCTTCTCCAGAGACTGCGGTTTGGTGAAAAGGATGGTCTGGGGGCTATTTACAAGGCCCAAAAGTTTATGGGTTGGCCTGCAAGTTCTCAGCCATTGTCTTTGGTTTTAACTTTTAACTGCAAACGGGAAACATCAGAGGCACACTGTCCCAACGGGGAACTGAACTGTGGGTAGCCGGGAACCACTACCTAAACATCTTAATCTGGTGACAGCCTCGGTTGATTGGTATTCATTCACACTCGTATTTACACAATGCACAGACACCACTCACTAGATTGTGGTCTCCCTGTACCTAAGTGGTGGCTGGCCCAAGTTAGGGCGCGTGGACCTTCTGGGCCCTCTAGGTTCACATGGAATCGGTGGGGGAGCTGGGGGTGCAGACCCCTCTTCCCCAACGTCAGGTATGGCTGGCAGAGACCTACGGGGTCGGGGTGTAGGTGCATCCCTGGGCGCTGGTGTGGGTACACTACAGACAGGCTCTTCTTGTTCGCTTTCCTCCACAGGTTGTGGGAACATGATAACGGGAACAATCACCACTCCATTCTGCATAGGCCAATCAGCTCGAAAATCACCCATCACGGTGTGGATCACCTCTTTCTTTTGCTCCACGTTCGGTGTAGGAGGGAGGACCTCTTCCATCCCCCTTAGGGGTTCTGGGCACTTCTTCAGGTGGTCCCTGGAAACAGTGGCCATAGTTCTTCCCTGATCTCGACTGACAAGGTAGGTCTTCCCATCCAGTGGGTTGGATAACATATGGGGTTCTTTCCCACTGGTCGTCCAGCTTGTGCGTCCTTCTCTTCCTCTTCAGCACCACATATCCGGGTCCAAAGGGAGCACCCCGAGCCCGCCTGTTAAAACGCTGCTCTTGCCTCTCTCTGTTCTGGCGCAGGTTCTACTCTACATATTCCTGAATCTGCTGGTACTGCTACTGGCGCTTGACGTCCCAGTTGGCAGTGGGGGAGATAGTCTCGGGTACTTCGACGTCCAATTCTAGGTCCACCGGCAGCTTCATAGGCCGGGCTCACATCAGGTATGCAGGCGTGCACTTCGTGGAACCGCAGGGAATATTATTGTACATGTCCACTAGGTCGGGCAGTTTCTTGGGCCACAAGTTTCTCTCTTCCAGAGGCAAGGTCTTGAGGAGATAGAGAACCAAATGATTCATTTTCTCACACATTTCGTTAGTTTGGGCATGGTAGGCCGTGGTCCTGATTTTCTTGCACCCATATAAGTTGCAGAATTCTTGGAAAACCTCTGCCTCAAAGGCCGGACCCCGATCCGTAAGCACCTTCTCCGGGTACCCGTGCGGTCGGCAGAAGTATGCCTGGAAGACTCTTGCTGCAGTGCGACCTGTTAAATCCTTGACAGGGACTACCACCATAAACCAGAAATAGTGGTGTTCGATGGTCAAGGCGTACGTATATCCGCTCCGACTAGGCGTGAGCTTCACATGGTCCAAGGCAACCAGCTCCAACGGCTGGCGAGTAACAATCGGCTGCAGCGGGGCCTTTTGGCTGGTTTCGTCCCGTCTTCTCAGCTCACAGGGACCACATTCTCTACACCAGGCCTCTACGGATTCTCTCATCCCGCTCCAGTACAAGCGCTCCCTCAGCAGCATCTCCAACTTCTTCCAGCCGAAATGTCCGGCCCCATCATGATAAGCCTTCAGAACCATAGGTACGTATGCTTGTGGCACCACCAGCTGGCGGACTTTCTCGTGTGTCTTCGGGTTGATCAATCCCCGGTACAGCTTGCCTTGTTGCAAGTAGAGGCGGTCCCTCTCTTTCAATAACCACTGCGCTTCAGAGGGGGCAGTAGGCTCTAGCCTGGAAGCATCTTTAGAAATCATTGTTTTGACTAACCGGACTGCGGCTTCCTGATCTTGGGCTTCTCGCCACCCATGGTGGGGTAACGGGTCAAAGTTCGCCTGCTGCTGGCCAACATAAGGTCTTTCATCCCTTGGTTGGTGGAACGAAGGCAGCTCGATCTCTTCCAACCCATCTTCATCCACCCCTTCATCGGGTAGGTGCGGCATCCAGGACAAGGCATCCGCGTTGGTGTTCTTGCAGTCGGCTCTGTACTTAATGGTGAAGTCGTAGTTAGCTAGCCGGGCTACCCAGCGCTGTTCCAGGGCTCCAGTTTCGCCGTGTCCAGATGTGTCAGAGGATTGTTGTCCGTATAGGCGGTGAATTTCACCGACTCCAGGTAGTGTTTGAACCTCTCAGTTATCGCCCAGACTAGTGCCAGGAACTCCAACTTGAAAGAGCTGTAGTTCTCGGGATTTCTCTCTGTCGGCCGGAGCTTCCTGCTTGCATAGACAATCACTTTTTCCCTGCCATCTTGCATCTGAGACAGGACAGCACCCAAGCCCACGTTGCTGGCGTCCGTGTAGAAAATGAACGGGAGGCCATAGTCGGGATAGGCCAGGATCTCTTCTCCAGTTAGGGCCGTCTTCAGTTGCTGGAAGGATTCCTCGTGCTTCTCACCCCAGGCAAATGGGGGTCCGGGAATCTTGCCATTCTTAAGGGGGCTTTACACACTACAATATCGTTAATGTTTTATCGTCGGGGTCACATCGTTAGTGACGCACATCTGGCGTCATTAACGGTATTGCAGCGTGTAACACTTACCAGCGACCTTAAACGTCCTCCAAAGTGGTGAAAATCGTTCACTATGGAGAGGTCGTCCTAAAACCAAAAATTGTTAATGGTTGTTTAAAGATGTTGTTCCTCGTTCCTGCGGCAGCATACATCGCTGTGTATGACACCGCAGGAGCGAGGAACTTCACCTTACCTGCGTCCCGCCCGCAATGAGGAAGGAAGGAGATGGGTGGGATGTTCGTACCGCTCATCTCCGCCCCTCCGCTTTGATTGGCCGGCCGCTTAGTGACGTCGCGGTGACATCGCCGTGACGCAGAATGCACCTCCCCCTTGAGAGAGGGATTGTTCGGCAGTCACAGCGACGCCGCCAACCAGGTAAGTGCGTGTGACGCTGCCGTAGTGATAATGTTTGTTGCGGCAGCGATCACACGATATCGCATGCACGACGGGGGCGGGTGCTTTTGCGTACGATATCGCTAGCAATTGCTAGAAATATCGTAGCGTGTAAAGCCCGCTTTAGTCTGTCCCATGAGGAGGTCCTGCATGGGAGCAGCCATCTTGGTGTATTCCTTGATGAAGCGACGGTAGTAGCCCCCCAGGGCCAGGAACTGTCGCACCTCTCTAACTGTGTTGGGCTGCGGCCAACTCTGGATGGCAGTGATCTTCTCAGGGTCCGGAGCCACACCTTTGGCACTCACCACATGTCCGAGGTACTGTACTCTGGGCTTCAACAGGTGGCACTTAGAGGGCTTCAATTTCAACCCGTACTTGGAGAGGGCTTTAAACACTTTTGCAAGGTGTTCTAGATGGGCTTCATACATCTTGGAGGAGACGATAACGTCATCCAGGTACAACAAGACCGTCTCGAAGTTGTGATGACCCAAGCAGCACTCCATGAGCCTCTGAAAGGTTCGCGGGGCATTACACAGCCCAAAAGGCATGCTGTTGAACTCGCAGAGTCCCATCGGGGTAGCGAATGCCGTCTTCTCGCGGTCTTCCTCCGCAACCGACACCTGCCAGTAACCACTAGTGAGGTCAAGAGTAGAGAAATAATTAGCTGCCTTCAACGCGGCCAACGACTCTTCAATGCGGGGGAGAGGGTACGCATCCTTATGCGTTATCTGATTAATTTTCCTGTAATCCACACACATTCTCATAGTGCCGTCCTTCTTCTTTACCAGGACCAATGGAGATGCCCAGTGACTACAACTATCACGGATGACCCCTGCCTCCTTCATGTTCCTCAACATATCTTTGGCGCACTTGATAGGTGGGTGTGTGCCGGTGGGAATATGATGCTGAAACCCCTTAATCCTCCCAAAATCTAACGGTGTTTACTGAATACCTGCTCGTACTCTTGCACTAACCTGTACACTCCTTCCTTGTGATGTGTGGGTGTGGATTCGGTGCCTACATGTAACTCCTGGCACCACTTTTCTAACTGTTTGGATGGGGTATCACTGCCTGGCTGGGGTGCGGTCATAGTGGAAGTTGCTGCGTGGATGGCATGTGCATCTACAGGGAATAACTTAGCAATGGTGGCGTAGCAGGGTAGCCTGACGTCTTCCTCTCCGCAGTTCATCACTCTCATGGGCACCTGTCCTTTCTTGACATCAATCACCCCTCTGGCTGCCATTACTGTGGGACAATGCTCGGAAGGCAGAGGTTCCACCACTGCCGGGTAATCCTGTCCACGGGGTCCCACTGCCACTCTACATCAGATCATCATCTCGCTCCGCGGAGGCACCACTGAAGGCGCCACATCCATCACTCGCACACCACCAATCTCTCCACCTGACATGTTCACTTGCTGCCGCTGCAGTAGGGCCCGGATTTCACGCTGTAAAGCCCTCTGCTGCCCCCCTCCTGCTGTGACGGACAGTTGTTGCAACAGGTGCAGCACCTCCCCCATGCAGTTCTCGATCACGTTGGTCCCTAGGACCATTTTTGGGGTACGGTCACTAGGGTCATTTTGCACCACGATTAGCCCTTGGTGTTTCTGTGACGCCCTGGGCAAGCCAGGGGTCACAGGTCATGACACCACCACACCCTACACCCCAGTTAGGAAAATCAAAGCTACCGAAATCCTTGTTGCCTTCCTCCAGGGGCTGGTGTCCACACCAGGGGGTGGGCCAGGCGGTTGGCTCCACCCACCGAGGAGTTCACAGCTCTGGAGGCGGGAAAAACCAGGCAGATAGAGTTTGGAGTTGAAGTCTAGCTGAGGGCTAGAAGAGAGATGAGTTTAGGAAGTGGAAGTAGAAGGAAGTGAAGTGGTAGAGGAGCTTAGGAGAGAAGCTGAAGTAAAGTGAAAAGTGACAGTTTGTAAAGCCTGAAGTTGGTCCGGGTGTGTACCCTGAGCTGAGAGACAGCAAGGTCTGCAGACGGCGGTGATTTTCCGCAGGGGTGACTGCTCGGAGGTTGCTGGAAGGACCGCGGACGGGTGGTGACCCGGCGGTCTGGAGCAGTGTACAAGGAACAGTCAGCACCAGGGCAGGGGCCTTTCGGATCCCGGCAAGGCTAGGAGTCGCCATAATTTGCCAAATCCGTCAGTGAAGGGGACGACTGTCTCCCAACAACCAAGTCCCGATTGAAGGCAACAGTCCAACCGTAACGGAGAGACACCGCCACCGCCAGGGCACCAGTTTCTCAGGGCCAGCGCCTGCGGGCAAAAGTAGGGCTCCTCCGGCCCATATCCAAGCCAGGGAGCGGGTTACCGGTGGGAACCCATCGCAACCATAACCATCTTAGGTGCAGGAAAAGGGACCGTCACCATCAACTACTGGGGAAAAGGAAGTGCAGCGCTGCCCCCGCGTCCCTGTGCCCACCAAGCCCTGCATCTCGCACCTCATCACTGGGCCCCGGGATCACCAACCCCTACCCACGGAGGGGCAACATAACAACTTGCTGGTCCACACCATCACTCCCGGGATCCCCATACAGAGCAGCAGTGGTGTCAACAAATCACCACAACCGTGGGTGGCGTCACAGACAATAAACAATCCCCACTCCCAAACATCCCCTTTCACTCACGGGCGATGAGCGCCGCTTGAGACCCCCGGGATCCGGCCCACCGCTCGAGCCAACACAGAGCAGCAGCCGGACCCGAGCAGTGGGGTGAGCGCAGTGCTGACACCCTCCTCCCCGCCCGTGACAACTTGGCATCACGAACAGGATCTTACCGCTCTGCCGTCTGGTAGAGGTGCGCCTTGTGACCGCCGGAGGTATCCGGCTGAAAAATTTCAGAAGTCGCCATCTTTGGCGCGAAAAGTTCCCGCTCGAGCGTCTTCTCGAGTAGCAGAGGCGCGAAGGACAAAACCCCGCCCCAATAGAGGAGGGGCCGGAAAGAAGCTAAGGGGGACGGAAACAAGATGTCTGCGCCCGACGGAGCCACTGGAGGAGCGGTGGTCGCAGCCGCATGTAACTAGCGCTGTAGCGTGCAGGGACGCCAGGACTCTGCTGAAACACGTTCCTGTATCCAGAAGCAAGATGTGCCAGAAGCTCCAGGCCCAAGTCCACTTCATGCTGGCGAAGTGGACGTCGGAGATGAAGGGTCCGGCCGCAACCGTTTGGGCATCCGAAGTGGAGGTGGTCTCAGAGGAGCGGGTAAGCGACCCACGCCCCTATGTCCCCGAGGGATCGGTCGATATGGCTGAGGGGCCCGGCCTGCTGCCGTCCACCACGCTACCTCCCTCACTGCCCATGCATGCGGCCAACGCCCCGACCGACCCGTTACCCCTGCCACCGTTAGCGGAGCCCGCAGCATCTGTGGGAGAGGGCCCAGACCTGCGGCCCCCGGGCCTTACCTTTACCATCGCCCTGGCACCCGTCCCGGCTTCCATTCCAGCCGCGACGGAGATGATGACGGCCCCGGCAGTCCGCCCGGCCGCAGCGGAGGCGATCCTCGATCAAACGCCAACACCGCAAGTCACGTTGACTGCTCCCAGGCACCGGGCCTCGGCTGAGGTACGGGGGGGATGTAGCTGCCAAGCGGCAGAGCAGGCCACGTCACAGCGGGGTCCCTCATTACTGAAGGTGCCGGTCGTAGCCGACACGGAGGGACTCTGGCTGGGTCCGTCCCCCGCACACGCTGAACAGGAGCAAGCAGAAAGTGCTCCAGACTGGGAGCGGCGGCAACAGCAGCTGCGCAGGGAGATCGATGCCCGAGAGGGGTGTGGAGCGGATGTGCATGCCCGCATGTATATGGAAGAAGATCGCCTGCAGCGAGCTACCATTGGGGTCCAGAGCGGTGCACCATGTGAAGGTGGCACTAGAGCCCCACGAGTGGGAATGGACTGTTGAGCCGCAAAAGGCAGCGGAGTGCCGCTGCACAGTCCCCGTTGGGACCACAGGTGTGTTTGTTTGAAAGTTTAAAAATGATAAGTAAAATGATGATTACCGTGAAAATCACCAGATTGTCCTACCGTGATTGAGAGAACCGGCCGTTGCCGGCACCGTTGTCCCCGTGGGGACCGTTTGAAAAGTTGCATAGGGAACTCTCTATGGACAAGCCCGTGAACTTGCAGGGCAACCACAAACGTTAGTGGAATGTAAATAAAAGTCTGTTTGTTGCCGCTACCGTTACCGCCTCCGGAGAGGCAGGTTGGAGGGAGGGCCCGCAGTAGAGCCGGCTGGGGCCCAGCCACCACAGGAACCGGTGGCTACCCTCTGGAGGGAAAGGACAGATCCCGCTCGGGTAACTTGTGCTGGACTTGGGTCAAGGGGTGCTGCCTGGGCTTTAGGGGCAGCATCAGGGCCAGGTTACTTGGGTGGGAGAGAGCGGAGCCGCAACCGTTAAAATGTTTGTTACCGTAACGTTTAAGTACAGAACCTCCCGATGTGGGATGATGTCATAAGTTGTGTGTGTGTTATCTTTTTATATATTTTTCAGAAAATAAAACCGGTGTTGGACGGGCAGCCCGCGGACGGTTTGCATTTTGCTAAGGGGGAATGTGACGCCCTGGGCAAGCCAGGGGTCACAGGTCATGACACCACCACACCCTACACCCCAGTTAGGAACATCAAAGCTACCGAAATCCTTGTTGCCTTCCTCCAGGGGCTGGTGTCCACACCAGGGGGTGGGCCAGGCGGTTGGCTCCACCCACCGAG
The DNA here is from genome assembly GCF_048569485.1 of Anomaloglossus baeobatrachus. NCBI lineage: Eukaryota > Metazoa > Chordata > Amphibia > Anura > Aromobatidae > Anomaloglossus > Anomaloglossus baeobatrachus. The sequence goes on along the minus strand of NC_134354.1, from coordinate 773,620,381 downwards.
GAGTTCACAGCTCTGGAGGCGGGAAAAACCAGGCAGATAGAGTTTGGAGTTGAAGTCTAGCTGAGGGCTAGAAGAGAGATGAGTTTAGGAAGTGGAAGTAGAAGGAAGTGAAGTGGTAGAGGAGCTTAGGAGAGAAGCTGAAGTAAAGTGAAAAGTGACAGTTTGTAAAGCCTGAAGTTGGTCCGGGTGTGTACCCCGGGCTGAGAGACAGCAAGGTCAGCAGACGGCGGTGATTTTCCGCAGGGGTGACTGCTCGGAGGTTGCTGGGAGGACCGCGGACGGGTGGTGACCCGGCGGTCTGGAGCAGTGTACAAGGAACAGTCAGCACCAGGGCAGGGGCCTTTCGGATCCCGGCAAGGCTAGGAGTCGCCATAATTTGCCAAATCCGTCAGTGAAGGGGACGACTGTCTCCCAACAACCAAGTCCCGATTGAAGGCAACAGTCCAACCGTAATGGAGAGACACCGCCACCGCCAGGGCACCAGTTTCTCAGGGCCAGCGCCTGCGGGCAAAAGTAGGGCTCCTCCGGCCCATATCCAAGCCGGGGAGCGGGTTACCGGTGGGAACCCATTGAAACCATAACCATCTTAGGTGCAGGAAAAGGGACCGTCACCGTCAACTACTGGGGAAAAGCAAGTGCAGCCGTCCGTGGGAACCGTCTTTCCAGCGTTGTGTTTTACCGAGAACTGTGTCACCGTCTCAGGCTGAGTGAGTACCACAGTGCCGCAAGGCACAGCGCTGCCCCCGCGTCCCTGCGCCCACCAAGCCCTGCATCTCCCACCTCATCACTGGGCCCCGGGATCACCAACCCCTACCCACGGAGGGGCAACATAACAACTTGCTGCTCCACACCATCACTCCCGGGATCCCCATACAGAGCAGCGGTGGTGTCAACAAATCACCACAACTGTGGGTGGCGTCACGGACAATAAACAATCCCCACTCCCAAACATCCCCTTTCACTCACGGGCGAGGAGCGCCGCTCGAGACCCCCGGGATCCGGCCCACCGCTCGAGCCACCACAGAGCAGCAGCCGGACCCGAGCAGTGGGGTGAGCGCAGTGCTGACACCCTCCTCCCCGCCCGCGACATTTCAGCTCTACCCGCCCCACCTTCAAGGTTACCTCCTTAAATCCCACCTGGGTCATAGGGAGTCCATCAGCTGCAATGATGGTCAAACTGGGGTCCGGGGGGGTGAGCTCGCTATCAGACCAGTATTGCTTGTACAGTACATAAGGCATAGTTGTTACCTGCGAACCGGTGTCGAGAAGGGAGTAGGTCGGGATACCGTCCACAGCAAGGGAGATGATGGGGTGGCCTGCAACGTATCGATCACGCCAGTCGGCTGGGCCTTTAGGGTCTATTCTTGAGGATTGGCCCTTGGCCTCAGGGGTTGCTCGTTTAAAAAGCACCGGCGAGAATAGTGACCAGTCTCGTTACATTTGTAGCAAACGGGTGGTCCATACCGGCTGTCATTGTTCCTTCTCCGCTGCATCCATGGGACGTCCTCCGGGCTGTCGGCTATCTGTATCTTCTCCGCTGGCTTGGCTTTAAGTGGTAGCTGTAAGGCGGCGAGGATCCTGCCGACGTCATCACTCAGACGCTGTACTTGCGACAACAGGTCCTTCGGGGTCCTGGCTGCTGCTGCAGGAGCTGGCAGGGCCAACAAGGGGGGCGCAACCGAGACGGGAGCAGTGTCAGCCGGCCAGGGTGGCAGGTCAGCGGTACCGGCATCGACCGTCTGCAGCGCTTTAATGGCTCTTACTTTCAGAACCGCAAAGCTCACGTCCGCGTGTTCCAGAGACCACAGCCGTAGTTGTTTATGATCTTCGGTCGACCCCAGTCCTTGCAGGAACTGTTCCACCAGCAATTTGTTGCTCTCAGCCTCATTAATAGTGTCCACCTGCTTCAGGGTGCGTAGGGCCGTCTGCAGCCTCAGGGCGTAGTCTCGGATGCTGTCCTGCGGGGCTGTCGGCAATTATAAAACTGTATCTGCACCTCCGCTTCAGTACAGGTCTCAAAAGCGACTTGCAGTTTGTCGAAAATGGCGGTTACACAGATCCGGTCGGCGTCTGCCCAGGTCTCCACCTCCTGCTCAGCGGCGCCGGTCAGCTGCTCGAGTACCACAGATGCACGCTGCTTGCCGGTCATGGCATACAGATCAAGGATAGTACAAATTTTCTTTCTGAACATCTGCAGGGCATCGGGCCTCCTGTCATACTGGGGTAGCCAGGCAGCACCGGGCACATATGGCAAGGAGATTGGCATTACCTGAGTGATCGGGGCCACGGCTCCCACCGCTCCTGCGACCGGAGCGAGAGCCGCCACATTTCCGTCATCTACCCCCACTCCAGCGGCCGGCGCCACTCCGCCATCGGGGTTAGGCGCAGACATCTTCCCGCTTCTCCCCCTTGGTCTTTTGCTGGCACTCCTCTTTCAGGCCTGTAAGTTTGGTTTTGCGACTTCCGGCCTCGCTTTCCGGCCGCGTTCCCAGTGGATGGGGCTTCGGCTTTCGCGCCCTTTTCGCGGGGAAGAAGATGCTGGTGCTATAATTTTCGCTCCCAAAAATGGCGGCAAGATGGAGACTTCTGAAAATTTTGCAACGGATCACCGCTGACTATCCAATACAAGGTGTACTTCCACAAGGTAAATGGATGGGTAAGTATCCTGTTCGTGACGCCAAGTTTCGGGGTGTGATGCCCCCGTGCCGGCAGCCGCCGCTGCTTGGATCCGGACCTTCAGGGGTGGTGGCTTGAGGGTCTCTGGACCCGGAGGTCTCGCGGACACGCCGAATAAAATGGGGGACGTAGATGTACGGGCTAGGCCGTAATAGGTTTGTGACGCCACCCACGGTGTGTGGTGAGGTGGGACACCACCGCTGCTGTTACGGGGCACCCGGGGGAGATGTTGTGCTGCAAGATGTTAACCCCTCCGTGGGCAGGGATGGTGGCCCCGGAACCCGATAGCTCTGGTGCAGGGAGAATGACGACCGCAGGGGGTGTTGGTGTACTCACTTTCAGTAAAACACACAAGTCTCCAGTAAACCAAGGTGGTGGTGGCTGGTGCCGTGGCAGGTTGCGTTCGGGATCCCCCACCTGGCTGGTGGTCTCTATCCTTTTCCTGCACTGTTTAAGTAGAAAAGACTTCCCAGTATGAAATGTAGGAGTCTGCTCCCGGCTGGATGTGGCCTAAAGAGCCGTGCCTGCAGACGCTGGCCCATGGGATCTATGGGCCCTGGCGGTAACCTCTTATCCCTAATCGGTGGGCTGTTGTCTTCTATGAGGGACTTTGAGTGGGACAGGACCTCTAGTCCTGGCCTCAATCAGTTAATTAACCAGTTCCACTTGTTTCTGGCTCCTGGCTTCAGGGTCCGAGTACCCCCCTTTGTGCTACGGTTTCCGGGTCGGTTCCCCGTGTCGGTACCGGCTGGCTACAACCCTGGCCCGATCTACCTCGGTTCCACCTAGCCGTTTTCCCGTCTCCTGCTGACGGAGACCACCGTCTGCCTCCTAGCCAAGGCACCAGGGCTCCTACCCTGGTACCTGTCAGTTTGCTTCAGGCCTGACACACAGGCCTGACCTCCATTCCACACTCCTCTGTCCTTGAACTCCAAGACTCAACTAACTTACTTTCCCGGGCTGTCTGGACCCCTGGGTGGGTGTGTCCCAACTGCCTGGTCACGCCCACTGGTGTGTCTATCTGTCCCTAAGGGGGGTGACTAGGGTTTAAAGGTTTAAAGGTTGGCTGTGTGTTTCCTAGTGAGGGAAGGTGTTATGCAGGGGCCTATTTGTGACTACTTGGTTTTGCCAGGGCGTCATATATCTAGGATTTGATTTGCTGTTGGAGGCAACACCATATAGTTAGGGACCCAGAACCAAGAGGGAGGCGGAATACTGCACGGGAGGGCAGCTTGTGCAGTACCCTGTGACGACCTGATAGTCCAGGGGCGTCACACAATAAAATGCAAATTAATTATTTAATAATCATGAAATTAGATTTTCTGGATTTTTTTATTCTGACACAGTTGAAGTTACCTACGATTAAAAATTACAGCCGTCTCGATTCTTTGTAGATGGGAAAACGTATGTATACCATCATATGTTCTGGCATATGTTTTGGTCGTTGGTTTTACATCTTGTGAAAGAACAGAGTAGAATTGTAGTAAGTCGGGGGGACCTGTAGGGTGTGTAATCTGTGTCTACCACAGGAAAGTAAGAGAAACTTCTCCAAAAATGGGGAAATGTAAAATTAATAGAGAAAAAAAAAACAAAAAAAAGTAAAAAAAAAATTAAACCTACTGAAGCCCCAAAGTAGTGCCCTTACCTAGAGCATATTATATATTTAAAAAAAATAATCACACATTGATAGAAAAGTTTCTATTTGGAGAGTGGTTAAAAAAATAAAAATAAAATATAGATATAGATTTGTTCTACCACCAGATATAAATTCCATGTTTAGAACTCGGGCACATGAGAGTAAATCAAGTCTGCCCGCGATCCAACTAAACCTCAGTTTGCATTCGGACCAATGTTTTTCTATGGTGCCGTGCACATATCCGATTTTTTTCTTTGGACCAGTTTCATTCGATTATCAGATTGCACTCGGCCACGGTCCTTTGAAAACATAGGACTGCACTCGGATGACATCTGTGGGCAGTCCAATTTTCCCGGACTGACACAATGGAGAAGATGGAGAACTTTGTTTTCTCTATCTTCTACTCATCAGATGACCTAGATCCCAATAGGATCACACTATGATCAGCGTTTGATTTGCATAATTGACCCATTTCTCTGGTAGGAGAGACTACACGGTTGTCTATGTGACGCCCTGGGCAAGCCAGGGGTCACAGGTCACAACAACACACACACACCCCACATTCCCTGCAGGTACACCAGCTAACCTACAAATCCTTGTTGCCTTCCTCCAGAGGCTGGTGTCCACACCAGGGGGTGGAGCCAGGCGGTTGGTGTCCGCCCACCTAGGAGGTCACAGCTCTGGAGGCAGGAAGTACCAGGCAGATGGAGTTTGGAGGAGTCCAGTGAGGGACATGAGAGAGTAACCAGCAGAGGTTTTAGCCCAGGCAGGGCAAGTGAAAGGAGGAAACAACAGAGTGTAGCTCAGGAGGGAGCTAGAGTGAAGTGAAACAGCAGTGAAGTGACAGAAAGCCTGAAGTTGGTCTGTGGCTGTGTGCCCAGACGGAGCCAGCAAGGTCAGCAGACGGCGGTGAAGGTCTGCAGTGGGACTGTCTGGAGGTTTCTGGAAGGACCCCGTTGGCTGTGTGCCCGGTGGTCTGGAGCAGATACAAAGGGCAGTCAGCACCAGAGCAGGGGCTTTTCAGATCCCGGCAAGGCTTGGAGTCGCTGTAAATTGCTAAATCCGTTAGTGAAGGGGACGTAGATCTCCCAACAAGCAAGTCCTGATTGACGGCAAAGGTCCAACCACAACGGGGAAACACCGCCACCGCCAAGGCACCAGTTTCCCAGGGCCGGCGCCTGCGGGCAAAGTGTGGAGCTCCTCCGGCCCAGATTGTAGTCGGGGAGCGGGTAACCGGTGGGAATCCATCGCTACCAAACAAACATTTCAAAGGTGCAGGGAAGAGACCGTCACCGCTAACTGCAGGGAACCGCAGCACCGTGAACCGTCCGAGGGACCCGTCCAACCAGCCGTTTGTTTACCGAGAACTGTGTCGTGTTTACTGGCTGAGTGAGTACCTCCGTGCCGCAAGGCACAGCGCTGCCCCTGCGCCCCTGCACCCCACTGGGCCCCGGGATCACCAACCCCTACCCACGGAGGGACAACACAACAACTAGCTGCTCCACCTCACCATCCCCGGGACCTCCACATAGAGCAGCGGTGGTGTACACTCAATCACCACAACCGTGGGTGGCGTCACGGACATTATCCCAACACCCCAAACCCCCCTTTCACTCACGGGCGAGGAACGCCGCTAGAGAAACCGCCGGGATCCGGCCCACGGCTCGAGCCACCACTGAGCAGCCGCCGGACCCAAGCAGAAGGGGTGAGCACGGTGTGCTGACACCCTCCTCCCCGCCCGCGACAACTTGGCGTCACGAACAGGATCTTACCGCTCTGCCATCTGGTAGAGGTGCGCCTTGTTACCGCCGGAGGTATCCGGCAGAAAAATTGCAGAAGCCGCCATCTTTGGCGCGAAAAGTTCCCGCTCGAGCGTCTTCTCGAGCAGTAGAGGCGCGAAGGCCAAGACCCCGCCCCGAGAGAGGAGGGGCCGGAAAGAGCTAAGGGGGACGCGATGGCGGCTGGACGCATGTAGCTGTGGCTATAAAGGCAGGGACGCCAGGACTCTGCAGCGATATTGTTTTCCTGGACAAACCTCGCTACCAAGATGCAAGATCCAACTCGCAACGAGGAAGCCCCCGCGCCCGGCACGGCGGCGTGGTTGAGGGACCGGACCGTCCCGCTGAGTAACCGTCTGCAGGCTGATATGCAACTCCTCCTGGAAGAGTGGGAGACCGACATGGCGGACGTGGTGGCTGCTATGTGGAGACGCGAGGCGGAAGAGGATTTGGAGGAGCGGGTAAGCGACCCACGCCCCTGTATTCCTGAAGGATCGGCCGCTGCGGCTGATGGGCCCGGCCGGCTTCCGCTCACCCTACCTCTCTCCCCGCTACCCGCGATAGTTGCTGCCGCCCCGCCATTAGGCCCGCTACCCGCCCAACTGGTAGCGATACCCTGCCCGGCCGCTCCGGCGGACCAGCCGGCTGCAGACGTCCAGGACGGCCCTGAAATGCACCAAGGGGAACCGCTAGAACCACGGCCCCTTAACAGCGTGGTGCCTGAAGTCCCAGTAGAGACTGTGCCAGACCCTGAGCCCGGGACTGTGGCCTGGGTGAAGGCCCGGGTGATTCAGTTCCACCGGCGTCAGCAGGGACAACTCCTCCGGATGATGGAGCAGTGGACCAACGAGGTGGAGATGCTGATAACAGCTGTCCCGATGTACGGAGAGGGAACCGGTGTAGCAGAGCCGACTGGTGACCCACGTCCCTATGTCCTCCCAGGACCGGCCGCTGCGGCTGAGGGGCCTGGCCTAGTCTCGGCCTATGCATCACCCTTGCCGCTACTTATGGGGCGCCTCAGTGTAGACTCGCCTGGTCTGCTATTCCGTGTTACTGCTGAGGGATCTGAAGCGTTGGATGCTGGAGATCAGGAGGCTGCGGCAGCTGGCGGCAACCCGCCTGACGCAGAAACAAGAGAGGACGACTCCTGCCCCAGCTTGGGGTCCGCTGCTGCACTTGAAGGAGCAGTTGAGCGTTCCTGCTATGTGGGGGGCCCTGTGGTTTATCATACTTCGCGTACCGGTGGAAATGGGTACCGAGTACCTCTGTCGCAGCAGGCATGTCAGTGCATGTTTGATGTGTTGGTGGCAGAGGATGGGTCCGCCCTAGCAGAAGAACCGGAGTAGGGCAATGGATGCCCGCAGCACCGTCCCCGTTGGGACCACTACCGAGTTAAGATTGTCTGTTTGTTTTGAAAGAATGATAAGAAAAAAATGATTACCGTGTACCTCATCTGATTTGCCTTTGTGATTAGCAACCGGCTGGAGCCGGCACCGTTGTCCCCGTGGGGACCGTTTAAAATGCATGGGAACTATCTATGGACAAGCCTGTGAACTTGCAGGGCAACCACAAACGTTAGTGGCATGTATATATGTTGGGTACCGTTACCGTTTTCGCAGGCCGCCTCCGGAGAGGCAGGTTGGAGGGAGGGCCCTGAGCAGAGCAGGCTGGGGCCCAGCCACCAAAAGGACCGGTGGCTACCCTCTGGAGGGAAGGACAGATCCCGCTCGGGGACCGTGTGCTGGACTGTGGGTCAAGGGGTGCTGCCTGGGCTTTAGGGGCAGCATCAGGGCCAGGTTACTTGGGTGGGAGAGAGCGGAAACCGTAACCGTACACCGTTGCAACGTTAAAGTGATGTGCCTCCCGTTTTGGGAAGAGTTATTATTAAAAATGTATTTTACCGTATTATGTTATACCTTTTACTTTACAGAAAACAAAAAGGAAAATAAAACCGGTGTTGGACGGGCAGCCCGAGGACGGTCTGCGTTTTGCTAAGGGGGAATGTGACGCCCTGGGCAAGCCAGGGGTCACAGGTCACAACAACACACACACACCCCACATTCCCTGCAGGTACACCAGCTAACCTACAAATCCTTGTTGCCTTCCTCCAGAGGCTGGTGTCCACACCAGGGGGTGGAGCCAGGCGGTTGGTGTCCGCCCACCTAGGAGGTCACAGCTCTGGAGGCAGGAAGTACCAGGCAGATGGAGTTTGGAGGAGTCCAGTGAGGGACATGAGAGAGTAACCAGCAGAGGTTTTAGCCCAGGCAGGGCAAGTGAAAGGAGGAAACAACAGAGTGTAGCTCAGGAGGGAGCTAGAGTGAAGTGAAACAGCAGTGAAGTGACAGAAAGCCTGAAGTTGGTCTGTGGCTGTGTGCCCAGACGGAGCCAGCAAGGTCAGCAGACGGCGGTGAAGGTCTGCAGTGGGACTGTCTGGAGGTTTCTGGAAGGACCCCGTTGGCTGTGTGCCCGGTGGTCTGGAGCAGATACAAAGGGCAGTCAGCACCAGAGCAGGGGCTTTTCGGATCCCGGCAAGGCTTGGAGTCGCTGTAAATTGCTAAATCCGTTAGTGAAGGGGACGTAGATCTCCCAACAAGCAAGTCCTGATTGACGGCAAAGGTCCAACCACAACGGGGAAACACCGCCACCGCCAAGGCACCAGTTTCCCAGGGCCGGCGCCTGCGGGCAAAGTGTGAAGCTCCTCCGGCCCAGATTGTAGTCGGGGAGCGGGTAACCGGTGGGAATCCATCGCTACCAAACAAACATTTCAAAGGTGCAGGGAAGAGGCCGTCACCGCTAACTGCAGGGAACCGCAGCACCGTGAACCGTCCGAGGGCCCCGTCCAACCAGCCGTTTGTTTACCGAGAACTGTGTCGTGTTTACTGGCTGAGTGAGTACCTCCGTGCCGCAAGGCACAGCGCTGCCCCTGCGCCCCTGCACCCCACTGGGCCCCGGGATCACCAACCCCTACCCACGGAGGGACAACACAACAACTGGCTGCTCCACCTCACCATCCCCGGGACCTCCACATAGAGCAGCGGTGGTGTACACTCAATCACCACAACCGTGGGTGGCGTCACGGACATTATCCCAACACCCCAAACCCCCCTTTCACTCACGGGCGAGGAGCGCCGCTAGAGAAACCCCCGGGATCCGGCCCACGGCTCGAGCCACCACTGAGCAGCCGCCGGACCCGAGCAGAAGGGGTGAGCGCGGTGTGCTGACACCCTCCTCCCCGCCCGCGACATCTACACCTCAGACGGGGCAAAGTGCTGCCTAAAACAACAATTTAAAAGTCCAAGTGAGGGATCCGATCAGCCAACGGATGGGGGTTTTGTTCCTAGGTTGGCTGCTCTTGGCACGAGTGTTTTATCTGTGAATATTTGTTGATTATCATCCCGTCTACATTGTCCTTAAGATTTGTAGGAGAGATTGCCACCCGTGACTGTGTGAAGGGTGAAGTTGTCACAGAAAAATCCGAGGAACTGTTGCTGGCGAGAAGGCGAGAAAATGCGGCATCCAAAAAGGGCCGAGCTTGAAGTGCGAGGCCAGGTGTGAAGAGACAGGAATGGCTGAAATTACACAGAGGACATGTGAACCAGAAACATCCGTAAATATTTTGTTGCAGCGTTCTAAGTCTAGGTAACGCCGGTCTTCTGTGGTGGTCTGTCCTCGCCGCCCTGTGTGCAGACCATTGAGATTGTGGTAGGTTGTGGTATCCTAACAGGGGTGCACCACACTTTCCACGTGCACCCCTTATATACTGCATATCGAAAAACTCAAAATAAATCACAAAAGTCTTAATAGTCTCTAAGTGATTATCTGCAACAAATAAATCTACCACCCCAGACAGAATATAATCACCAGTGACATCTTGGATATTTAACACCAAGGCCACTCTTACTTCTTAAGGTCTTGCAATGTCAAGTCACATTCGCAAGTATTTTTGGAACTTCATCTGCTAAAGTTAGAACCAGCAGGTTATGGAAGAAGGCGGCTCCATGGTGAGTACGTGAGGACGACCCTGTAAACATAGGACAAAAAATACACAAAAACATCTCCATGGTGAATATGCGAGTAAACATACAGCGCCCAGAAAACACACCAGGACTAAGAATTCTTATACGATATCCTATAATATCAAAGTTCTAAATGAGAGTAATTAAAAAAGTAATATACAGTTAAATCCAGAAGTTTCCATCCACTCTCTAAAAAGACACATCTACAGGTTTTTCCCTCTGCTTTCTAAAAAGACACATCTGCAGGTTTTTCCCTCCGCTCTCTATAAAGACACATCTTCAGGTTTTTCCCTCTGCTTTCTAAAAAGACACATCTGCAGGTTTTTCCCTACGCTCTCTGTACAGACACATCTGCAGGTTTTCCCCTCCACTCTCTATACAGACACATCTGCAGGTTTTCCCCTCCACTCTCTATACAGACACATCTGCAGGTTTTCCCCTCCACTCTCTAAAAAGACACATCTGCAGGTTTTCCCTCCGCTCTCTATACAGACACATCTGCAGGTTTTTTCCTTCACTCTCTAAAAAGACACATCTGCAGGTTTTCCCCTCCACTCTCTATACAGACACATCTGCAGGTTTTTCCCTTTGCTCTCTATAAAGATGCATCTGCATGCCCTATCCTGGTCCCCATATATCCCCCATCCTGGTTTTCATATGCCCTCCATTCTGGTTCCTATATAATACCCCATTCTGGCCCTCATATGTTCTCCATCCTGGTCGCCATATAATCCCCTATCTTGGTCCGCATATATCCTTCACCAAGGTGCCCAAATAATCACCTATTCTGGTCCCCATATGTCATCCATCCTGATCCCCATGTTATCCCCCATCCTGGTCCTCATATGTCCTCCATCCTGGTACCAATATAATCCCACATCCTGGTCGCCATATAATCCCCTATCTTGGTCCGCATATATCCTTCACCAAGGTGCCCAAATAATCACCTATTCTGGTCCCCATATGTCATCCATCCTGATCCCCATGTTATCCCCCATCCTGGTCCTCATATGTCCTCCATCCTGGTACCAATATAATCCCACATCCTGGTCACCATATATCCCCCATCCTGGTACCCATATGTCATCCATCCTGGTCCCCAATTAATCCCCTATGCTGGTCCGCATACGTCCTTCACCATGGTCCCCAAATAATCCCCTATGCTGATCCCCAAATGTTATCCATCCTGGTCCCCATGTAATCCCTTATCCTGGTCCTCATATGTCCTCCATCCTGGTCCTCATATAATTCCCTATCCTGGTTTCCATATATCCCCCTTCCTGGTTTTCATATGTCCTCCATCCTGGTCCTCATATAATCCCCCACCCTGGTTTTCATATGTCCTCCATCCTGGTTCCCATATAATCCCCCATCCCGGTCCTCATATGTCATCCATCCTGGTCCCCATATAATTCCCTATTCTGGTCCCCATATGTCATCCATGCTGATCCCCATGTAATCCCCCATCCTGGTCCTCATATTTCCTCCATCCTGTTCCTGATATTTTATCCATCCTGATGCCCATATAATCCACCATGCTGGTCCTCATATGTCCTCCATCCTGGTCCTCATATGATATCCATCCTGGTCTCCATATAATCCACCATCCTGGTCCTCATATGATATCCATCCTGGTCTCCATATAATCCCCCATCCTGATCCCCATATGGCCGCTCTTTTGTAATGACAAAAAATGAAAAAAAGAAAATTCTTCTTACCTATCTGCTGTTTCCTTGCACTGCCTTCAGCTGCTGGCCACTGACAGTCGGACGGCTGAACCTAACAATGTGCTTGCTGAGGTCAACTGTCAAGTTCTGATAGGCCAGCAGCTATATTAACTATTGCGGTGCAGGAAGAGTTTCCTGTACTGAGATATATTTCAACTGAGTGTCCATCCAAGGACACACATTCAGTTGAAACCAGAGGGCATCCAGATCTGGGTCTGGGCGCTGCTTCTTAGCAGTTCAGGGAACTGGCTATAATTTTAACAATCAGTTCCCCAAACTGTAGACAACCGGCGGAACCCACCCCTACTTGTATTTCACTACGATCCGGTCAACAATTCTGAGGAACCTCCCCTTGTGAGGCCTACATGCAAAGTTCTAAGAGGGTCACAGGCTCCAGGCTGTGAAGCACCCTCAATCTGTCATAGAGGAACCTGTGTCTCACTATGGTGACCATAATACACTTCCAGTATTCACAAATAGGATACCTTTCGCTAACATCCTTTTTAGACAAGTCTCTTTCAATCCATTCCTCTCCACACAAGTCTCCTATTTCACCTGGGTCTCTCTCTGCCTCGTTCATTTGGTCTCCCTTGCCCGAGTTCTGGTCTATAGGTGTCACTGCCTGTCATGGAGGTGTCAAGGCTGACAATCCAGTGGCATTGAGTGTTGAAAATCCCAGAGATTGGCAGCGCGTGTTGTTATCTGATAGTTCCATGTTTCTGCAGCAGCGGACTCTTTGACCTTGGAATCTGACAGTTTTTCCTCTCAGCTGCCAGCCTCTGACTTCCTTTATAAACCTCACCCTGGGGTGGTTTTGGTGCGGTTTATAGCTGTTCCTGGCTGTGGTCTGCAGCGGTCGTCTCCTCTTGTTGTTCCAGAGACTACTGTAGTAGCTCCTAAGATAAGTGATTGACTTTTTATATCTACCTGGACTTAAGTGGTAGTATTTGTGTTTCCCCTGTATTATTTCCTTTTGTCTCCCTTAGCATTAGTGGTGTTGACAAGTGCTCATACCTGTCATCCTTATTTAGGGCCTAGATCAGAGATCACGGTTTGCCTAGGATGAGGTATTCCTGCTCGTCGACAGGTGCGGATCCTGTATAGGGTTGGTGAGGGCAGAGAGGGTGAGCTGCAGATTGTTGTCAGGGGCCACCACTTCCCTCTTTCTGTAGCAATAGGGCATTCCTTTCCCCTTTCCTTTGTATTGTACCATATGGCCGGTAACGCTTCTATTCCTGGCCGTGACAATAGGACTTTCTGGTTTAACGATCTCTGCAATCTTTCACAATTCTTCTGTTCCTCGGTACTTAGATCTTATTATTATTATTATTTATTATTATAGCACCATTAATACCATGGCGCTTTACATGTGAAAAAGGGTATACATAAAAACTAGTACAACAATCATTAACAGTACAAAACAGACTGGTACAGGAGGAGAGAGGACCCTGCCTGCGAGGGCTCACAGTCTACAGGGAATTTGTGAGGATACAGGAGGAGAGAGGACCCCGCCCGCGAGGGCTCACAGTCTACAGGGTATGGGTGCGGATACAGGAGGAGAGAGGACCATGCCCGCGAGGGCTCACAGTCTACAGGCGATGGGTGAGGGTACAGGAGGAGAGAGGACCCCGCCCGCGAGGGCTCACAGTCTACAGGGTATGGGTGCGGATACAGGAGGAGAGAGGACCCTGCTCGCGAGGGCTCACAATCTACAGGGAATGGGTGATGGTACAACCAGTGAGGACAGAGGTGGATGTGCAGTGGTGTACTGGACTGAGGGTTATTGTAGGTTGTAGGCTTGTCAGAAGAGGTGAGTCTTCAGGTTCCTCTTGAAGCTTTTCACGGTAGGAGAGAGTCTGATGTGCTGATTATGATTATTATATTAGTCTGATATGATTATCCGTTGTTTCTCTTCACTACAGACACCAATCTCATAACATTCTGCTAGCTTTTCTATCATTCTGAGACTTACTTGTAGCTGTTAATCTCAGCTGCAGCCACGCCCTTCCACTATATAAACTCATTCCTCACTCTCTCCTATGCCGACTATAGCTCATTCTATAGCTGACCACTCTGGAGGAGCCTGGCTCTAGAGAAGCTGAGGTGTTGTAGTGGTGATCCTTTTCTTTTTAATTCTAGGTCTCTGCAAGGGATTTGGAGCTTGTATCAGAAAAAAAAACAGAGTTCTGCTAGAAAGATAAAATATTAAGTAATAATTTGCACAGAATTGTTTAGCTGCAGTATTTCAGAATTTACTTTTACTTTAAAGCTGGGTTAATATATTGTATAGGCGGTATACTTGTGCATTCATGTTTAGCAAAAATGAAGAACAGAGATGAGTTAAAGGAGTTAAAGGGAATGTCTGTTAAAAAGAAAGGTATTACTGTATTTAGCCACAGGATAGGTAACAGGGACCCACATCAATCAGAATTTTTATTGTCGTTAGAATGGAGCAGAAGTGTGCATGGTTGTCACGATGATCGGGGAGAGCAGGGGACAGGGACTCCTACACTGGCCCTCAGACCAGGGGGACCCTAGCTAAGCCTTAACTCAGAGTTACTTCTGAAGGTAAAGATGTCTGAGCCACCTTCCTTACCCTGCTCCTAGCCAGTCCTGATCTTATACCCCCTTCCTCCCTACCCCAGGTGAGGGTCTTCACAGGAGTGTGATAAAACCAACAAAGATAGACAAACAGGGGAAACCAAAACTCTATGGCATAGCACGCTCACAAAAAGGTATCAGACAATAAAAGCTAAGGAGGAAAATAAGAGCAGGGAGGAAAGAACAAGACGATGACAGAAATTCAATAACAACACCACGCACCTCGCAATATAATCACCAGCAGGACTGGGACACAATAGGACACAGACCTACAGAGCAATAAACTATAGTCGGTGTGGGAAGACAGATTCCACCATCTTAAAAAAGGTGGGGAGTATATATGATAAGTTTCCAACAACATGTAATCTTAGACCAACCAGCAGGCTAACAGAGGTTAGCTCTTGCTAGCTTGACCATCAATGAGCACACAGCTGGTCGACATCTGAGCTTGCTTGTATAGCTCAGAAACACCAGAGAAACAACTACTGGAGTGTCACAATCTGTAGTGTGAATAGAGTCTGATGTCGCCATGACACTTGGCGAGTTTTGAGAAAAACTCTGTGTGACACTGATTGACCACCACTCCAAAGATTTCTTATTGGGCTGCTGTGCTCCAGAGCGCCACTTTTTTACGACAATAATAACCTCAGCACTCCTATATGCACAAGAGAAGATTTTGAGAATTTCGAATTTTTTTTATTTTGATAAACTACCGTATAAAAAGTGCACATACGGTATAGCAACCCGATGTTTTGGCTTTGTAAGCCTTTCTCGAGGTTTTGCGTGGAGAGGAAGAAAAGACACAAGTCACAGGCGAACCGCCAAGTAAAGTAATTTCAGAGGTGCCACATTTTTGCAGTACAGAAGGTTCAACCAGGGATCATGGAATACAGTTTTCTGGGAAATAGTGGTGGTGGCAATGGAGATAGTGGATGCCACTATCTCCATTGCCACCACTGCCTCACCAGGACGTCTCCTCCTTCCCAGGCTCTCACAGCAGTGGCACTATTTCCCCAAAACTTTATTCCATGATGCCTGGTTGAACCTTCTCTACTGCAAAAACGTGGCACCTCTGAAATTACTTTGCTTGGCGGGTCGCCTGTGACTCGTGTCTCTTCTTCTTCTCCACGCAAAACCTCGAGGAAGGCTTACAAAGCCAAATCGTCGGGTTTTGGTATACCGTTTGTACACTTTTTAAAGAAATTTTTTTTTTTAAAATATTCAAAATCTTCTCTTGTCCATATGAGTGCTGAGGTTATTATTGTACTACAGTGCTGGCCAAAAGTATTGGCAGTATTTGTGCTACAGTGCTGGCCAAAAGTATTGGCACCCCTGCAATTCTGTCAGTTTCTTCTTGAAAATGATTTCAATCACAAATTCTTTGTTATTATTGTATCGCCCCCCGCTCGGCTGCAGCCGAGCCGCTCGGATCCGGGCTCGTGTGTCGGTGGCTCGAGCGCCTCCGGACCGGGGGTCACTTTGCTCTGCAAGGGGCTGGCGCTTTGAAGGGGGTTTAGGGTTACGGCCGAGGTTTGTGGTTTTTAGGTTAGAGTTCGTGACGCCA
This sequence comes from Anomaloglossus baeobatrachus, assembly GCF_048569485.1. NCBI lineage: Eukaryota > Metazoa > Chordata > Amphibia > Anura > Aromobatidae > Anomaloglossus > Anomaloglossus baeobatrachus. The sequence goes on along the minus strand of NC_134354.1, from coordinate 773,604,383 downwards.
CCCACGGGTTGTGGTGAATGTAGGCACCACCGCTGCTGTTTACTAGGCACCCCGGGGGAGATGTTGTGCAGCTTTGGTGTTAACCCCTCCGTGGGCAGGGGTGATGGCCCAGGGACCCGGTTTGTGTGATGTTTCGGTGCTTGGCGGTGCAGGGCGATGCGTGGCCTGAGGGCACAGTTGTACTCACTATTACAGATGCAAATGTGGCGCCCTGGACAAGCCAGGTCGTCACAGAACTACACCAACACACCCCACACCCCGGTTAGGCACACTGAAGCCAAACACAAAATCCTTGTTGCCTTCCTCCAGGGGCTGATGTCCACACCAGGGGGTGGGCCAGGCAGTTGGTGCCGCCCACCGAGGAGTTCACAGTCCTGGAGGCGGGAAAAGGAAGGAGTTGAGTTTTTGAAGTGGAAGCGAGAGGAAGTAAAGTGGTAGTGGAGCAGTCTGAAGGCAGTCCGGGTGTGTGGCCCGGACGGAACAGCAAGGTTGGCAGATGGTGGTGACCGTCTGCAGGAGAGGCTAATTGGAGCAAACTGTATGGACCGTGGATGGGCGGTGGCCCGGCGGTACCGGATCGGAGAGTAAAGAGAAGCCAGCACCATCCGGCAGGGCTTACGGACCCCGACAAGGCTAGGAGTCGCTGTTAAATTTGTCAAATCCGTTAGCGAAGGGAACCTCCGGGGTTTCCCAGCAGCCAAGACCCGATTGAAGGCAACAGGTCACACCGTATAGGGAAACACAGTCACCGCCAAGGCTACAGTTCCCAGGGCCAGAGCCTGCGGGCAAAAGGGGCTCCTTCAGCACCCATCACAAGCTGGGGGGCGGGTTACCGGTGGGAAGCCATTGGGACCGTAACACAACACAGGTGCAGGGAAAGGCAGTCACCATCAACCTGCCGGGAGGAGCAACACCGCAGCCGTCTGTGGGACCCGTCCATCCAGCCGTTTGTTTTACCGGAGACTTTGCATTCATCATTGGCTGAGTGAGTACCACCGTGCCGTGTGGCACAGCGCTGCCCCCGCGACCCTGCACCTCCCCAGGCCCCGGGACAACCAACCCCCCTACCCACGGAGGGGAGAACCAACATCCAAGCTGCTCCCTGTCACCGCTCCCGGGATCCCCGTCCAGAGCAGCGGTGGTGTCACAACCTCACCACAACCGTGGGTGGCGTCACGGACAATATCCCTAACCCAAACCACCCCTTTCACTCACGGGCGAGGAACGCCGCTCGAGTCCCCGGGATCCGGCCCACCGCTCGAGCCACCACCGAGCAGCAGCAGCAGCAGCGGCCGGACCCGAGCAGTGGGTGAGCGCAGGATCTTACCGCTCTGCCGTCTGGTAGAGGTGCACCTTGTGACCGCCGGAGGTGTCTGGCCGGAAATTTTCAGAAGCCGCCATCTTGGGCGCGAAGAATCCCCGCTCGAGCGTCTCCTCGAGTAGTGGAGGCGCGAAAGCCGAGGCCCCGCCACTGTAGAGGAGGAGCCGGAAAAAGACTAAGGGGGACGGATGGCGTCTAGCCGCATGTAGTCCGCGGCTATAAAAGCAGGGACGCCAGGGCTCTGCAGCCATACTGGGTTCCTGGAAAACATCATTGCCGAGATGCACAGTCCAACTACCAACAGTGAAGCCCCCGCGCCCGGCACAGCGGCGTGGGTGGAGGACCGGACCGCCCCGCTGAGTAACCGTCTGCAGGCCCGCATGCAGCTCCTCCTGGAGGAGTGGGAGGCCGACATGGTGGACGTGGTGGCTGCTATGCGGAGACGCGAGATGGAGGAAGATCTGGAGGAGCGGGTAAGGGACCCACGCCCCTGTATTCCCGAGAAATCGGCCACTGCGGCTGAGGGGCCCGGCCTGCACCCGCTCACCCTGCTGCCTCCCCTGCTACCCGCGTTAGCCGTCGCCGCTCTGCCACTAGGCCCGCTACTTGCCCAACCAGTAGCAGTACCCTGCCTGTCCGCCCAGGCGGACCAACCGGCTGCAGACGCTCAGGGCCGCCCTGAACCGCTCCTGTGGGAGTCGCCGAGACCGCAGCCCCTTAACGAAAATGTGTCCGAGGCCCCGGCAGTGATTGCGTCAGACTCCGTGCCCGAGCCCGGGACCGTGGCATGGATGAGGGCCATAGTAGTTGAATTCAGCCAACGCCAACAAAATCAGATATACCTCATGATGGAGCAGTGGACCAATGAGGTGGAAATGCTGGTTGCGACTGCCCCGATGTATGAGATGGAAGCCGATGTGATGGAGCCGACAGGTAACCCACGTCTCCATGTCCTATCAGGACCGGCCACTGCGGCTGGGGGGCTCGGCCCGGTCTCGACCCCCGTATCGTCCCTGCCATTATCCCTGGGGCGCCTCAGCGTTAACCAACCTGACCTGCTACCCTGTGCTACTACAGAAGGATCTGATGTGCTGGATGCTGGGAGCCTGGAGACTGCGGCAGCTGGTGGCAACCCGCCTGGCGCAGGGACAAGTGATAGTGACTCCGGCTCCGGCACTGAGCTCACCTCTGAATTCGAGAAGGCGAGTGAGCGTCGCCGCTACGAGGGAGAGCCGGTGGTTTATTACATCCCGCGCACCGGAGGGAACGGATACCGGGCACCCCTCTCCCAGCAGGCCTGCCACTGCATGTTCGATATGTTGGTGGCAGAGGATGAGGCCACCTCAGCAGAAAGTGAGCAGTGATGTCAGCGGTCCTCCGCTGCAAGTTGTCCCCGTTGGAACCACAAGTACTGTTTTAAAAGTTCTGAATGATAAGTAGAAAAATGATTAACCGAAGATGTCACCTGATTCACTACCTTGATTAAACCGGTCGTTGCCGGCACTGTTGTCCCCGTGGGGACTGTCTTGATCCATGCGTAGAGACTACTACGGACAAGCCCGAGAACTGGCAGGGCAACCACGAACTTGTGGTATGTAAATAGAACCGCCTCCGGAGAGGCTGATTTGGAGGATGGGCCTGGAGGAAAGGGATGGCCCAGGCCCGCCACTACCGTAACCGGTGGCGATCCTCTGGGGGTTTCATGGGGTCCCCATGGACGTGGGTCCCCTGAAAGGGACAGAACCCGCTCGGGCAACTTGGTGCTGGACTGGGGTCAAGGGGTGCTGCCCATTTGCTTAGGGGCAGCATCAGGGCCAGGTTGCTTGGGTGGGAGAGAGCGGAAGCCGTAACCGTATTTATTAAAAATGTTGGTAACGTTTAAGTACCGTTCCTCCCGATGTGGGAAGAATGAAAATATGCTTAAGTTTTATGTGTTTACCGTTTTATATCTTTTTCAGTTGTGAAAAATTAAACCGGTGATGGACGGGCAGCCCGCGGACGGTCTGCGTTTTACTAAGGGGGAATGTGGCGCCCTGGACAAGCCAGGTCATCACAGAACTACACCAACACACCCCACACCCCTGTTAGGTGGCCCGGACGGAACAGCAAGGTTGGCAGACGGTGGTGACCGTCTGCAGGAGAGGCTAATTGGAGCAAACTGTATGGACCGTGGACGGGCGGTGGCCCGGCGGTACCGGATCGGAGAGTAAAGAGAAGCCAGCACCATCCGGCAGGGCTTACGGACCCCGACAAGGCTAGGAGTCGCCGTTAAATTTGTCAAATCCGTTAGCGAAGCGAACCTCCGGGGTTTCCCAGCAGCCAAGACCCGATTGAAGGCAACAGCTCACACCGTATAGGGAAACACAGTCACCGCCAAGGCTACAGTTCCCAGGGCCAGAGCCTGCGGGCAAAAGGGGCTCCTTCAGCACCCATCACAAGCTGGGGAGCGGGTTACCGGTGGGAAGTCATTGGGACCGTAACACAACACAGGTGCAGGGAAAGGCAGTCACCATCAACCTGCCGGGAGGAGCAACACCGCAGCCGTCTGTGGGACCCGTCCATCCAGCCGTTTGTTTTACCGGAGACTTTGCATTCATCATTGGCTGAGTGAGTACCACCGTGCCGTGTGGCACAGCGCTGCCCCCGCGACCCTGCACCTCCCCAGGCCCCGGGACAACCAACCCCCCTACCCACGGAGGGGAGAACCAACATCCAAGCTGCTCCCTGTCACCGCTCCCGGGATCCCCGTCCAGAGCAGCAGTGGTGTCACAACCTCACCACAACCGTGGGTGGCGTCACGGACAATATCCCTAACCCAAACCACCCCTTTCACTCACGGGCGAGGAACGCCGCTCGAGTCCCCGGGATCCGGCCCACCGCTCGAGCCACCACCGAACAGCAGGAGCAGCGGCTGGACCCGAGCAGTGGGTGAGCGCAGCGTCCCTTCCTCTGCCCGCGACACACAGAGTCTCTGGTAAACTAAAAAGATGGTGGTCGGTGCCCGCAGCCGGCTGCGTCTGGTCCCCCAGTCGGGTTGGTGGTCTCCGCCTTTCTCCTGCATCTACGTGTAGCTGTGGACAGCCTGTGCTTCAGCAACGGGAGTCCCACTCCCCGGCGTTGTGTGTCGGGAGAGCCCGTTTTCCCGCAGGCGCTGGCCCTTTGGATCTCTTAGCCTGAGCAGTGGCTTTTATCCCCTTTTTGATGGGCTGTTGTCTTCAGTCGGGACTTGGGTGGGAAAGGACCTAAAGTCCAGACCTCAATCAGTTAATTAATGGGGTCCGGTAGTTTCGGGACTGCGTTTCAGGGTCTGAGTACCCCCCTTTGTGCTCCAGCTTCCAGTCGGTTCCCCGGTTCGGTTCCGGCAGACCACTACCCTGTCCCGGTCCCTTACGGTTCCACCAAGCCGTCTTCCCGGCTCCTACAGGCTGAGGCCACCGTTTGCCTCCTAGCCAGAGGTGACTGGGCTCCAACCCAGACACCTGGAGTTAGACTGGGGCAGGCCTGGGCACAGGTCTGGCTCTGCACTTGAACTTCACTCCTCCACTCCTCAAACTGCAAAACTAATCTAACAACTTTTCCTGCCTCAGGGCCTGTGAACTCCTCGGTGGGCGTGGCCAACCGCCTGGCTCCGCCCCCTGGTGTGGGCATCAAACCCTGAGGGAGGTGACTAGGGTTTTAAAGGTTGGCTGGTGACACCTTTTTAGGGGACGGGTGTTTGTGTAAGGGCCTACCTGTGACCTCCTGGCTAGTCCAGGGTGTCACATTATTGTCTTCATTTATTTTGCTTGCAATGAAAAAACACAAAAGAGAATGAAACAAAAATCAAATCATTGATCATTTCACACAAAACTCCAAAAATGGGCCAGACAAAATTATTGGCACCCTTAGCCTAATACTTGGTTGCACAACCTTTAGCCAAAATCACTGCGAACAACCACTTCCGGTAACCATCACTGAGTTTCTTACAATGCTCTGCTGGAATTTTAGACTATTCTTCTTTGGCAAACTGCTCCAGGTCCATGAGATTTGAAGGGTGCCTTCTCCAAACTGCCATTTTGAGATTTCTCCACAGATTTTCTATGGTGTTCAGGTCTGGACTCATTGCTGGCCACTTTAGTAGTCTCCTGTGCTTTCTCTCAAACCATTTTCTAGTGCTTTTTGAAGTGTCTTTTGGGTCATTGTCCTGCTGGAAGACCCTTGACCTTTGAGGGAGACCCAGCTTTCTCACACTGGGCCCTACATTATGCCGCAAAATTTGGTGGTAGTCTTCAGACTTCATAATGCCATGCACATGGTCAAGCAGTCCAGTTCCAGAGGCAGCAAAGCAACCCCAAAACATCAGGGAACCTCCTCCATGTTTGATTGTAGGGACTGTGTTCTTTTCTTTGAATGCCTCTTTTTTTTCCTGTAAACTCTATGTTGATGGCTTTTCCCAAAAAGCTCTACTTTTGTCTCATCTGACCAGAGAACATTCTTCCAAAACGTTTTAGGCTTTCTCAGGTAAGTTTTGGCAAACTCCAGCCTGGCTTTTTTATGTCTCGGGGTAAGAAGTGGGGTCTTCCTGGGTATCAAACCATACAGTCCCTTTTCAGTCAGACGCCGACGGATAGTACGGGTTGACACTGTTGTACCCTCGGACTGCAGGGCAGCTTGAACTTGTTTGGATATTAGTCGAGGTTCTTTATCCACCATCCGCACAATCTTGCGTTGAAATCTCTCGTCAATTTTTCTTTTCCTTCCAGATCTACAGAGGTTAGCCACAGTGCCATGGGCTTCACACTTCTTAATGACACCGCGCACGGTAGACACAAGAACTTTCAGGTCTTTGGAGATGGACTTGTAGCCTTGAGATTGCTCATGCTTCCTCACAATATTTGGATTCTCACGTCCTCAGACAGTTCTTTGGTCTTCTTTCTTTTCTCCATGCTCAATGTGGTCCACACAAGGACACAGGACAGAGGCTGAGTCAACTTTAATCCATGTCACCTGCTGCAAGTGTGATTTAGTTATTGCTAACACCTGTTAGGTGCCACAGGTAAGTTACAGGGGCTGTTAATTACACAAATTACAGAAGCATCACATGATTTTTCAAACAGTGCCAATACTTTTGTCCACCCCCTTTTTTATGTTTTGTGTGGAATTATATCCAATTTGGCTTTATGACATATATTTTTTGTTTTTTTCATTGAAGACAAATTAAATGAAGATAATAATCCCAAAGAATTTGTGATTGCAATCATTTTCAGGAAGAAACTGAGTATTATCTGACAGAACTGCAGGGGTGCCAATACTTTTGGCCAGCACTGTATATTTGTTTACCTCAATAGCACTTACCCACTGAGTGGTAGAGCCTGATTTACCTTATTTACTTTTTTATGACAGACACAAAAAGAATGCATAGAGTGAAGGAACATCCTCCGTACTGCCCCACTTTGTGCGTTGTCGGGGATGGAAATTCCACGTCCTGCCGATCAGTGATGGTCCCAGGGGCCGGAGTTTGTGGATAGGTGATAACTTAGTGACACCCCTTTAACAACTTTTCATTATACAGTATGTCTCTTTTTGTGTGTGATCCTTTCACCCTCTATCGGTTTGTATTTCTTCCTTTGTTCTCGCTTTTTCCCACCGGCACAATGACTTCACGCAGGACCCGCGCAGGATGAGGAAGTCTTTTATTGTCAAAATCCTACAATATTTCTACCCAACATGTAACATAAGCAAACGTCCGGACATCGAGTATGAAAAAGATCCCCTACCTCCTATGTAATGATACACGTTACGGCTGTAATTAGCCTCGGAAGTCAGGCATTAGTGTAATGATTCATGGAGAGCAGCAGCTCCCCATACAATATACACTCTTAGCTCAGATCTTATTAACCCTTTCAGCCCCACTTTTTTTCCTCCCTTACACCAATAAATAGTGTATTTCTGTCGGTTGGGGCTGATAAATCTGCTCATGTTTCCCTGTGGGTGCGGGGCGGCTCCAGGTTGACGTAGGCCCTTAGGCGACAGAGACCCATACGGCCCGTCTTTGCTTTTTAGTTTTCCTTCTCGTCTTCCAAGAGCTCTATATTTATATTTTTTGCTCTACAGTTGTTGGACAGATTGTATTTTTGCAGTATAAGATGTGATTATTGTTTTGATTATATTTTGGGGCCCATAGGACTTTCTGATCTCTTTTTATACCAAAACATATTAATCTTACTATTTCAATTTTCTTTTTTCATTTTTGCTTTCACCATACGGCATAAGGGGGCTTTACACGTTGCGACATTGGTAACGATATATCGTCGGGGTCACGTCATTAGTGACGTACATCCGGTACCGTTACCAACATTGCAGCGTGTAAACCCTAGGAGCGACGATCACCGATCACAAAAACGTTAAAAATTGGTGATCGGTGACACATCACTCCATTCCATAATATTGTTGCTGCTGCTGCCGGTACGATGTTGTTCCTCGTTCCTGCGGCAGCACACATCGCTGTGTGTGAAGCCGCAGGAGCGAGGAACATCTCCTTACCTGCCTCCACCAGCAATGAGGAAGGGAGAAGGTGGGCGGGATGTTACGTCCTGCTCATCTCCGCCCCTCCGCTTCTATTGGCCACCGCTTAGTGACGTCGCGGTGACGTCGCTGTGATGCCGAACGCACCTCCCCCTTGAAGGAGGGATTTTTCGGCAGTCACCGCGACGTCACCAACCATGTAAGTGCGTGTGACGCTGCCGTAGCGATAATGTTCGCTACGGCAGCGATCACCAGATATCGCATGTGCAACAGGGGCGGGTGCTATCGCGCTCAACATCGCTAGCAATTGCTAGCGATGTCGCAGGGTGTAAAGCCCGCTGTAGACGTTATATAATTTTTTTTTAGTTCTGACAACTATGTAATGATGCCAGATCTTTCTTTCTTTCTTTCTCTTTCTTTATCAGAATTTGAGCAAATCAATTTGCATGTCCCATCCCATGGGTCACAATAGTGGTCTGTGGACTCCCACTCCAGTGCAGCAGCCGCAGGCACTGTCATGACTGTTTGAATGGAACTTGATGATAAATTTGCAACAACTCTGTCGCGGGCGGAGGAGGGGACGCCGCCTCTCCCTACTGCTGCTCGGGTCCGGCTGCCGCTGCGGCTGCTGCGGCCTGCTGCTGCCGCTGCTCGGTGGCTCGAGCGATGGGCCGGATCCCGGGGACTCGAGCGGCGCTCCTCGCCCGTGAGTGAAAGGGGGTTGTTGGGTGTGGGGATTGTTTATTGTCCGTGACGCCACCCACGGTTGTGGTGATTTGGTTGACACCACCGCTGCTCTGTATGGGGATCCCGGGAAGGATGGTATGGAGCAGCCAGTTGTTGTGTTGCCCCTCCGTGGGTAGGGGTTGGTGATCCCGGGGCCCAGTGATGAGGTGGGAGATGCAGGGCTTGGTGGGCGCAGGGACGCGGGGGCAGCGCTGTGCCTTGCGGCACTGTGGTACTCACTCAGCCTGAGACGATGACACAGTTCTCGGTAAAACACACGGCTGGAAAGACGGTTCCCACGGATGGCTGCACTTGCTTTCCCCAGTAGGTGACGGTGATGTCCCTTTTCCTGCACCTAATGTTTCTGTGTTGGTAGCGATGGGTTCCCACCGGTAACCCGCTCCCCGGCTTGGATATGGGCCGGAGGAGCCCTACTTTGCCCGCAGGCGCTGGCCCTGAGAAACTGGTGCCTTGGCGGTGGCGGTGTCTCTCCGTTACGGTCGGACTGTTGCCTTCAATCGGGACTTGGTTGTTTGGAGACAGACGTCACCTTCACTGACGGATTTGGCAAATTATGGCGACTCCTAGCCTTGCCGGGGTCCGAGAGGCCCCTGCCCTGGTGCTGACTGTTCTTCGTATACTGCTCCAGACCGCCGGGCCACTACCCGTCCGCGGTCTTTCCAGCAACCTCCGAGCAGTCACCCCTGCGGACTATCACCGCCGTCTGCTGACCTTGCTGACACTGTCCGGGCACACAGCCGGACCAACTTCAGGCTTTACTACTGGCACTTCAGCTTTTCTCTTTAGCTTTACTACTACTTTCTTCTACTTTACTTCACTTTCCTCACTCCACTGTTTACTCCTCACTCTTCCTCCTCCCAAACCTATCTGCCTGGTTCCTCCCGCCTCCAGGGCTGTGTACTCCTCGGTGGGCGGAGCCAACCGCCTGGCCCACCCCCTGGTGTGAACATCAGCCCCTGGAGGAAGGCAACAGGGATTTTGGTAGCCTTGGTGTTCCTAACTGGGGTGTAGGGTGTGGTGGTGCAATGACCTGTGACCCCTGGCTTGCCCAGGGCGTCACATTCCCCCTTAGCAAAATGCAGACCGTCCGCGGGCTGCCCGTCCAACACCGGTTTTATTTTCTGTAAAATATATAAAAGGTAAACGGTAACATATAAATCATAACATCATCCCACAACGGGAGGCACATTTCTTAAACGTTGCAAAACGGTTTATGGCTACGGTTTCCGCTCTCTCCCACCCAAGCAACCTGGCCCTGATGCTGCCCCTAAAACCCAGGCAGCACCCCTTGACCCCAGTCCAGCACAAGTTACCCGAGCGGGATCTGTCCTTCCCCTCCAGAGGGTAGCCACCGGTTCCTGTGGTGCCTGGGCCCCAGCCTGCTCTGCCGAGGGCCCTCCCTCCAACCTGCCTCTCCGGAGGCGGCAACTGCGGAAACGGTAACGGTAAAACAACTTATTTACAAGCCACTAATGTTTGTGGTTGCCCTGCAAGTTCACAGGCTTGTCCATGGAAAGTTCTCCATGCAAAACTTTCAAACAGTCCCCACGGGGACAACGGTGCCGGCAACGGCCGGTTTTCTCTCAATCACGGTTGTAGACAATCTGATGAAACTTCGGTAATCATTTTTGCTTATCATTCTTTTTCAAACACACAAACAGGGGGTCCCAACGGGGACTGCTGCAGCGGGCATCCGCTGCCCTACTCCGGACTTTCAGCTTCATCTGAGGGAGAGGGTGCAGGACTCACTCGGCTCTCCTGGCTGCCCCGCAGTTTGGCATCTAGGGCGAACCACCCCCTCTCTCCACAGTGCCGGGTATACTGCATTATGTCACCCGGCATCAGGTTACGGCCGGGGTGCTCCTCGGGCAGGTGAGCATTCACATCCCGCCGGGCTATAAACACTTCAGCCTCCAGGCCCGGTTCGTATATAAACCCATAGCCCCGGCGGACATCAAACCGATTCACCTGCCCCTCGTACAGCGGGCCCCGGACCTGGAACGTTGCTTGCCGGAGGCTCTCTTTCTCTCTTATTGCTCGGGCCACCAGCTCCGCCTTTTTCCTCTCTCTCTCACCGATCTCCAGGCCCAGCGGTACCGGCTCCCTGTCCCAATACGGCGCTGCTGCGAGCTCCGGCGCACGGGTCGGGCCCCGCGGGACATTCTGGACGTTGCCCACTGTCAGAGATCTGGGCGGCAAGTCCCGCAGTGTCTTAGCCTGGGGCGCCACCTTGCAGCGACAACCCGGCGCTACCTCAGCTGAGGTGTGGGGGATGGGCACAGGGGCTTTCCGCAGCTGGGCCTCCGGCTCGGAACGGTCCATCAGCTCCGGCTCGGGGATTTCCTCTGGAGATGCCTCCGGTGCGGTTTTCGGAGCCTTCCAAGGCAGCACCTCCGGTCGACTACGGGCTCCGGCTGCAGGTCGGCCCGCCTGGGCGGGCATGCTGGGTAGTGCTACCGGTTGCGGTGGTAGCAGGCCTAGTGGCGGGGTCACGGCCTCCGAAACGGGTGGCGAGGGAGGCAGCGGGGGGAGAGGGCTTGGACCGGGTCCCGCAGCCGCGATGACCGACCCTTCAAGGGCATCGGGGCGTGGGTCACTCACCCTCCCTTTCTCCGCTTCCTCCTCGCGTCTCCGCACGGCTGCTATAACGTCCGCCATGTCGGTCTCCCACTCCTCCATGAGGAGCTGCATCTTAACCTGCAGCCGTTGGTAGAGCTGCGCGGTCCGGATCTCCACCCACACCGTGGTTCCAGGCGCGGGGGCTACGGTGTTGCGGGACGGCATCCACATGCTGCTGGCGGCTTTTCCCAGGAACAATATGTCTGCAGAGTCCTGGCGTCCCTGCTTTTATAGCTGCTCTCACATGCAGCTAGCCGCCATCGCGTCCCCCTTAGCTTCTTTCCGGCCCCTCCTCTATTGGGGCGGGATTTTGGCCTTCGCGCCTCCGCTACTCGAGAAGACGCTCGAGCGGGAACTTTTCGCGCCAAAGATGGCGACTTCTGAAATTTTTCAGCCGGATACCTCCGGCGGTCACAAGGCGCACCTCTACCCAACGGCAGAGCGGTAAGATCCTGTTCGTGACGCCAAGTTGTCGCGGGAGGAGGAGGGGACGCCGCGCTCTCCCTACTGCTGCTCGGGTCCGGCTGCCGCTGCGGCTGCTGCGGCCTGCTGCTGCCACTGCTCGGTGGCTCGAGCGATGGGCCGGATCCCGGGGACTCGAGCGGCGCTCCTCGCCCGTGAGTGAAAGGGGGTTATTGGGTGTGGGGATTGTTTATTGTCTGTGACGCCACCCACGGTTGTGGTGATTTGGTTGACACCACCGCTGCTCTGTATGGGGATCCCAGGAAGGATGGTATGGAGCAGCCAGTTGTTGTGTTGCCCCTCCGTGGGTAGGGGTTGGTGATCCCGGGGCCCAGTGATGAGGTGGGAGATGCAGGGCTTGGTGGGCGCAGGGACGCAGGGGCAGCGCTGTGCCTTGCGGCACTGTGGTACTCACTCAGCCTGAGACGATGACACAGTTCTCGGTAAAACACACGGCTGGAAAGACGGTTCCCACGGACGGCTGCACTTGCTTTCCCCAGTAGGTGACGGTGATGTCCCTTTTCCTGCACCTAATGTTTCTGTGTTGGTAGCGATGGGTTCCCACCGGTAACCCGCTCCCCGGCTTGGATATGGGCCGGAGGAGCCCTACTTTGCCCGCAGGCGCTGGCCCTGAGAAACTGGTGCCTTGGCGGTGGCGGTGTCTCTCTGTTACGGTCGGACTGTTGCCTTCAATCGGGACTTGGTTGTTTGGAGACAGACGTCCCCTTCACTGACGGATTTGGCAAATTATGGCGACTCCTAGCCTTGCCGTGGTCCGAGAGGCCCCTGCCCTGGTGCTGACTGTCCTTCGTATACTGCTCCAGACCGCCGGGCCACTACCCGTCCGCGGTCCTTCCAGCAACCTCCGAGCAGTCACCCCTGCAGACTATCACCGCCGTCTGCTGACCTTGCTGACACTGTCCGGGCACACAGCCGGACCAACTTCAGGCTTTACTACTGGCACTTCAGCTTTTCTCTTTAGCTTTACTACTACTTTCTTCTACTTTACTTCACTTTCCTCACTCCACTGTTTACTCCTCACTCTTCCTCCTCCCAAACCTATCTGCCTGGTTCCTCCCGCCTCCAGGGCTGTATACTCCTCGGTGGGCGGAGCCAACCACCTGGCCCACCCCCCCCTGGTGTAAACATCAGCCCCTGGAGGAAGGCAACAAGGATTTTGTGGCGCCCCTGACCTGGTCAGGCACCACTGAGTACTGCACCCATGCTGGGGACAGTACAATACAGGTAATCCAGATGGCTGACAGGGGTGTGGAACACAGGCGCATAGTGATCAGGTCTCACACATGTACCTTTGAGAGGACCCCTGGGGATCCCAGGAGGGGGCAAAGCCTATACCTCCACTGGAATAGTGGCAGGGGGTTAAAAGCCTCCATCTCCTCTCAAGGGGTGTGGTGGAGAGTCTGGTTGCTAGGTGGCGTAGGCAAGAACAGGAGAGGAGGAGCAGTGAGTCAGTTAGAGCAGAACTCCAGAGGGCTCAGTGAGGAGCAGACCTGTGGGGCAGATGCTGTCTAACAGCGCCCGCGCAGTGACTACAGACGGGGGAGAACGGTCAACTAGAAGTGCTGCCTGAAAGCCAGCTTCAGCTAGAGAGTGCACGGAGTGGGAAGTAAGGAGACTTCTAGAGAGCACCAGGCCCAACCGGGCGGCAGATCCCGAAGCGAGGATAGATTCACCTTTCCCTGCTAAACCTGCCGGTGTGGGGCTCTTACAGCCCACACCACAACAACCAAAAGCCGCAGCCACGTAACCGCAAGTAGGGCCCATAGGTCACAGGAGGCAAGAGGCTGGAGTGGCCTGGCCCGGGGAACAAGCACACGGCAAAACAAGAAGGGGAGAGAGGCTTGGAGCATCTTCCCTGGGTGACCCCCATAGGGACTCAAAGTCGGGGTCACCCCAAACCACCAAGGGCTAAGGAAGGCGAGTTTGTAGTCACCCTCATACAGTCAGCCGGAAGGATACCTGGTTCCCACCTGGTTCATCCCAGCTACGCCCGGGTTACTCACCCTGCCACCTGAAGTGAGTAAAAACCCTGAAAGACACTCTGCCTGTGTGTGGTCATTCTGCGACTTGTGGTACTACAGCTTTACAAAGGGCCCTGGGGCTTGCCTCACTCTCAGGAGGCTACTACACCCGACTGCACCCACCATCAGCCCCAGGTGCCTCCTAATCTGCAGTGGCGGTCCCCTCTGGCCGCAAATCTGAGAGTGGCGTCACGATCAAAAACTGAAGATTCCCTACCTGTGACCAGATCCAGCTACGTGGAGTCCCTGAAGGTATGCACCGATACATCACCAGCGGGGCTTCACATCTGGCGTCACGAACAGGATAAGGACTAGACCTGTTCAGACAGGTGACCATGTGCCTGGGCGGTCCGCTTGAAAAATTGGAAGCGCCGCCATATTGCCACCATGAAAAGCGCGCTGAAAAACAACAGCAGCCCGCGCTGGAAGAAGTTACCGCCCACGAAGAGGTGTGGCTACCCAGAGATCCCCTGCAGAGTTCTGACCTTGCCAGCTATGAGAGTGGAAGCGTCCAGAGACGGCGGGAAGGAAAGGAAGCCACAAGCCTGCTGCTGGGAGCGGAGCTGCTGAAAGAGGCAGAGCAGAAACTGGACAGCTTGTTACAGGAGGCAGCGAAGAGTCCACTGCTGGGAGACCGTGCAGAAGACGGCGCAGAAGAAATGGCGTCTGACCGCAGGAACCCAGAACCAGGCTCCGCTGCCTGGTGGTACCGAGAGCTGGCCCAGTTTTGCAACCGGCTGGAGACCCGGGTCGTGGAGCAGATTCGGGAGGAACGGATGGAACTGCAGGAGCTGACCGCGGCGGTTCGGGCCTATGAAGGGAGAGCTGCATGCCGGGTGTCAGGCGGGATGGCGACGACGCAGACCCCAGTGCTACCAACAACGGGTGAGTCGAATGATGCCCCGGCCCGCGCAAGTGCCCCGACCCCTGCTGCCACGTCCGCGGTCCCTGAAGAGGCGTCCGGTGCGGCGACGCTGAAGCAGGCCGCAGCCACGCCAGGTGCGGCCCTCCAAGCCCCAGCGGCTGCAGCGATGCCCTGCCCGGCCCGCCAAGACCAGGCCGCCGCCATACAGGGCGCGGCCCGCCAAGACCAGGCCGCCGCCATGCCAGGCGCGGCCCGCCAAGACCAGGCCGCCGCCATCCCGGGCGCGGCCCGCCAAGACCAGGCCGCCGCCATACAGGGCGCGGCCCGCCAAGACCAGGCCGCCGCCATGCCAGGCGCGGCCCGCCAAGGAAAGACTACCTCAGCATTTACCCCGGCCTGTAAGGCCAGAGCAGACACCGCTCCCCGGTCCACAGAGGTCCCTGATAGGCAGCCCACGGTGGGTGAAGACCCTGCATATTGGCAGATGAAGGCTGACCTGGAGGCCAAATTTCCACAATGGCTGGTGAGCCAGTACATACCCCCTCCGCATACCCCAAGGAGTCTCCTGCTAACTCCTGCAGCAGCTACACCAGAGAGTCTCTCACCTGGGCCGGCTGAAGAGCAGCCATCCCCGGCACTGCCACAGCTGGAGTGCCAGGAAGAACTAAGGGGGAGAGGAGGCCAGGAAGCAGAAGGGTTGACTCCGACTCCAGTGTCACCAGTAGCAGTTGTGTATTCAGAGCCGGAAATGCTGCCATACTCCCGCTGGGACGAGGAGGACCTGACCCCCTCTGCAGAAGAAGAGCTGCCTAAGAGCTTCACCTGGGAGCCCACAGGCATGGATCCAGCCCGCAAGACACGGCGCAGAAGAACACAGTTTGCTCCAGCACCACAGTCTCCTGAACAGAGAGCAGTCACCGCCAGAGACCTAAAGGAGAAGCGTATGTTGAGAGAGTCCAAAGCCCAGGCTAGAGGACCCCTGTGTTATGGCGTAGTGGAAGATTTCAACTTGAAAAGTGGTTATGGCTTCATTGTAGCACCAGGAATAAAAGAAGGGATATTTGTAAACCGCAGAGATGTGAACGCTCATCTGCCAAGAGGACACCCTTGCAGAAATCTAAAGATGGGAGATTCCGTTCAGTTCACCCTGCATCAAGGCGAACGAGGACTGTATGCTTTGGGCGTAACGCTATGTCCCAACAAACCTTATAGCCATCCCCTGCAACAAGAAAGACAAGAAAGACAAGAAAGACAAGAAAGACAAGAAAGACAAGAAAGACAAGAAAGACAAGAAAGACAAGAAAGACAAGAAAGACAAGAAAGACAAGATAGAGATAAAGAACCAGATGTAGAAACAGATGAAGACCAAGAACGGAAAGATAAAGATCCTACAGATGAAGAAAGAGACAAAGAGCAGGAAAGTCACAGGTGCCAGTGCCCAACGTGCCCTCGCCCTAGTGAAAAAGAGGAGTAAAAAGTAAAGTAAAGTAAAGTAAGAAGTTACTGTTTTGACCAGTTTTGAAAAGTTTTGTTTGCAACGTTTAAGAAATGCGCCCACAAAAACTATTGTGAGAAACAAACTTAAGGCTATGAACTTGCTATAGCCACAAACTCTCGCAGTGTAAATAGTTACACCAGTGGCACCACCACCAGGGCCAGCCTGTTTAGGGGCTTGGCTCGTCTGCAACCAGGGGGGCCCGTCCGTAGAAAAGGGCCTTGGCTCACCTGCGACCAGAGAGCACGCCTGTTTATGGGGCCTTGGCTCACCACCACAAAGAGGGTACCTGGTCAGCACCAACTGTGGAGGCCGCCTCTGAATCCTGCCAGAAGAGGCTGACGGCGCGGATCCACCAGGCCAGGTATACCCTGAAAACCACCAGCCCATGAAAGCCGCCTCTACATCCTGCCAGAAGTGGCTGAAGTCGCGGCCAACGGGAGAGGAAGATTGGAGGAAAGGTCTGGGGAAGTAGATGGCCCAGACCTGGTTACCGACAGGACCGGTGACCTGCCTCCTGAGAGGGTTTTGGGTGGGTTAACGGACTTGTGGGTGGAGGGTGGTGATGTCTGATACCTGGTGCTTTTAAATGTTTTACATGTTTTAATGTTTTATGCATTTTAAAATGTTGTCTTGCAGCCCGAGGACGTGCTGGTGATAACTAAGGGGGAATGTGGCGCCCCTGACCTGGTCAGGCACCACTGAGTACTGCACCCATGCTGGGGACAGTACAATACAGGTAATCCAGATGGCTGACAGGGGTGTGGAACACAGGCGCATAGTGATCAGGTCTCACACATGTACCTTTGAGAGGACCCCTGGGGATCCCAGGAGGGGGCAAAGCCTATACCTCCACTGGAATAGTGGCAGGGGGTTAAAAGCCTCCATCTCCTCTCAAGGGGTGTGGTGGAGAGTCTGGTTGCTAGGTGGCGTAGGCAAGAACAGGAGAGGAGGAGCAGTGAGTCAGTTAGAGCAGAACTCCAGAGGGCTCAGTGAGGAGCAGACCTGTGGGGCAGATGCTGTCTAACAGCGCCCGCGCAGTGACTACAGACGGGGGAGAACGGTCAACTAGAAGTGCTGCCTGAAAGCCAGCTTCAGCTAGAGAGTGCACGGAGTGGGAAGTAAGGAGACTTCTAGAGAGCACCAGGCCCAACCGGGCGGCAGATCCCGAAGCGAGGATAGATTCACCTTTCCCTGCTAAACCTGCCGGTGTGGGGCTCTTACAGCCCACACCACAACAACCAAAAGCCGCAGCCACGTAACCGCAAGTAGGGCCCATAGGTCACAGGAGGCAAGAGGCTGGAGTGGCCTGGCCCGGGGAACAAGCACACGGCAAAACAAGAAGGGGAGAGAGGCTTGGAGCATCTTCCCTGGGTGACCCCCATAGGGACTCAAAGTCGGGGTCACCCCAAACCACCAAGGGCTAAGGAAGGCGAGTTTGTAGTCACCCTCATACAGTCAGCCGGAAGGATACCTGGTTCCCACCTGGTTCATCCCAGCTACGCCCGGGTTACTCACCCTGCCACCTGAAGTGAGTAAAAACCCTGAAAGACACTCTGCCTGTGTGTGGTCATTCTGCGACTTGTGGTACTACAGC